>NW_008350870.1:293519-301099 GCF_000622305.1 Nannospalax galili
ATATGTAATTTCACAATAAATTCCCCCACCTCATCATGTACAGAGGAGAAAGTCTCCAAAAAATGTCTATAAAAATGTCTACACTTTCTGGCAGAAACAACATAAAACATTGCCTTTCAATGTTAAGTAAACCACAATCTCAGTAAGCTGTGACTTTTTGATATCGGCACTTTATCCTTCTCGGCCCAGTGTTCAGTGTATGAGAGGGTGCTTGACACAAAACAGGGTCTCAAAAATATTGTTATATGAATAAATGACTGATGAATCTTACTAGAAAACTGATTTTTTTTGCAGCTGTGAACTAGCTACTTCATTGAAAAACATAGATTTAAATATTTTTTAAAAAACTGGCCTTTCAAGGAAGGATTTTAAAATTAAATTTAGTTTGAAGTGATTGTCAACATCTGGTGAAGGAATGAGCACATTATCTGTAACAGGGACAGTCAACTGTAGCTTGTGAGCTGAATATATCTCAGAGTCTGCATCAATAAAGCTTTATCAGACCACAGCCGTACTTATTTGTTTACACCTTTTCTGTGCTTAGTCTGTGCAGTTACAAGAGAGTTGTCTAGCTACTTCAGAGATCATTCCATTTCCATAGAATATTTTCTTTCTGGCTCTTTAGAAAATATTGTCAACTTACTCTCATAAGAAATAAATGCGTTGATAGGAGGGACCCAGACACAAATATAATGTAGAGCTGAATCTCCGTGCAAAGAAAATTATTGTGACCACTTCATCCCAAATGCCAGTGCCCAACCCTGGAGGCTGCTGTGTTTCCATCCTTCACATTTACCCTCCCAGGTAATCTCAGGTGGCATTCTGGTCTTAGTCCCAACAGGGTGATCCACATCCTTTATCATCTGTTCAAAAGTACAGTCTTAATGATCTTTCATGACTAGAACTTCAATCCTAACTTCACTTCCTAGATCATTAGGCTGGCTTCAAACTCATTGTTTCTCCATGCCTCTCATTTGTTGTTTTTGTGTCATATGAGATAGCTTGGCATGGTGGTTCATATCAGCACTGACAGCCAGTGGGAGGCTAAGGCAGGAAGATCCATGGGAGCTTAAAGCCAGCCTGGGTTACAGAGTGAGAGCCTGCCCTCCTCCCCCTCCATGAAAAATAAGCAAGAACCAACAACCCAGAGGTAAAAAGTTTTAAAATATGAAAGTTTTATTCTGGCTCATAATCCTAGAAGTTTTACTCCATCATCAGTTGGTCGTGTTGATATGGGTCTGTGTACCAGCATTCTACATCATGGGGCAGAGGACGGAAAAGCTATAGAACTCATGACATCAAGGAAGCAGAGAAAGAGAAAGGAGCCAGGCTCCCAGGGTCCATTTCAATGGTAGCCCCACCAGTGAAGTAATTTGTTTCCCCCCAAGGTTCCATTACAAGCTGCTGACTAAGACTTTGACAGGAGTACTTTAGGGAACATTCAAAGGCCACACTATGGCACTCCACAATTGCTGATTGTATTTTCTTAATCAGGGTTATTCATTTGTATTATTTGTCCAGCCTCTGAATGTTTGAAACTTGTGCTCCATGTCATAAGACAAAGCTGATCAGAGTTTACAGTTGAATCCATTAAGCTGAAGTCAGTCACACACAAGTTTTTTATTCTCAGAAAATATATTCACTCTCAACTATGGAATAATAACACATCTACTTTCATGACGTACATGCAAAGAGTTTGGTCAAAATTTCACAAAAAAGAAAATATATTACCACCATTGTGAAAACCCAGAAGATATGAATCAAGGGAAATGTTTGTAGTTTCAGAGTAAAGAGTATTCTGCAGGGCAGGGTAAACACTCTGGCTGACCCATAATTTTTCATGTTCTGACAAGTCTGCCTGGGGCACTTGGTCAAGGTTGGCTGAAACCTTTTGACTACTGCTTTGTGAAGTTCCATTTTTTTTTTAAATAGAAACACAGAGAATTTGATTGAAAGGAAATGAAAGATAAAACATTGTCCAGAATAAAGTACTAGATGTAATTGGTGACCCTGGATATATTTATTGTAAAGAAAAGAATATATGGAAAGGGTAGACACAGAGCTGTTGAGGCTAAGGGCACGACCTACATCCCCATATGTTAATTAGCTCTTCATAAGGAAAGATGCAACTCAACAGTCACTACATGAACTTAACCTTGACCCAAAGCCTATAAACATCTGTCCCTGTTCAGGAATATATTTGGGTTATCATCAGCCAACTATTACCACTGTAAGCAGAGCAGTTCACCTAACTGGCTGGCATTATGCCAAATGTGACAAAGTTATCAAGTAAAAAATTAACTTTTATTAATAATGGAATACAAAACTTGAAGTATCTCTGAGACATTTAGCTTACACCATAATATGTCCTGAACCATGTACTCATCTTTGGGCTGCAACATTAGACATCCTGCCCTGAGAGTGCTTCTATGTCATCTTTCCAAATTATCTACTGCTTGGCTTCCAAAACATATTCCCCCAATCAAAACTACTGGCTACATTCTCAGGCAATTAATTATGGCATAGGCCCTGGTATATTCAAGAATATGTTCACACTATTTTTCACCCTAATTCTTATTTCCTCAAATATAACTCATTTTTAAAATTTGTTGTTTTTTGTGTGTATATCATATTGAACATCCAAACAATCTTATTCATCTATATACCCACTTCTGAAATGGCACCCTCCCATAGCCTCCCCACCCCCACTGGAGCCCATATATTCCGTCATTCCAGTTGTGTTCTTGGCACCCACAGCCGTTCCCCAGTGCTTATCCATCTGCTGTATTTAGTCAGCCTATCTAGAGCTCCTTGCTTTAGGAAGATCAGCTCTTCCTCGTCTTGCAGCAATCAGTTGTCAGTATTCCTTTAGATAAGATTGGGGTCTGCTGTTCATTTTCCCAGTTCTGTGCTGGGTTACCATCTGGGAATCTCTTGGGCCACCTTGGACAGCAATGCAAAGGAAGGTATCTGCTGTCTGGCATTGTTTATTGTTATGCAGACTTTAAATATACACATGGACTCTTAAAAATTATGTTGACCCCTTTGATCTTTGGTTAAACTTTCCATTTGAGTGTTTAAGACCACACACTTGGCCCATATAAACCAATTTAGTTTTACTCTCAAGGCTATTTGAGGATCTGTTCCTCAGGGGTCACATGGGCTTGGGAGGAGCCCCTAGCTCCTTTCTTTTACAAGTTCCATCTATGTGAAGAAAATTCAAAAGTTCTGCTCTGCCATGGCTGGCTTCGTTTGGAAGCATGGAGGAAATGTTTCCTCTGTATTGACCCTCTTCTTTGTAGACTGGATACTGGTTCAAGTCCACTTGATAGGGTCTTCATGGCCTCCTTGATCAATAGGTTACAGGACCACAGTTACAGGACATTTTGAGAGATGCTTATAGTCTCCTGGAACTTAGTCAACCTAGGAGGAAAAGGAGCAAAAACTGTCCTTTATGTCCCTCTGACCAAATTAGTATAAGCCTCAACGAAGAAAATTCAAAGGTTCTGCTCTGCCATGGCTGGCTTCGCTTGGAAGCATGGAGGAAATGTTTCCTCTGTATTGACCCTCTTCTCTGTAGACTGGATACTGGTTCAAGTCCACTTGATGGGGTCTTCATGACCTCCTTGATCAATAGGTTACAAGACCACAGTTACGGGACATTTTGAGAGATGCTTATAGTCTCCTGGAACTTAGTCAACCTAGGAGGTCAAGGAACAAAAATTGTCCATTATGTACCTCAGACCAAATTAGCATAGGCCTCAAAGTATGGCTGTTAAACATCCAAGGTTAGTTCCACCAGTCTGATACTTTTAATTAACATGTGCCATGATAAAGCTTGGGCAAAGACCAAATGTTTTCAGATAAACTTTGCCTAAACAAATACTATATTCCTTGATCTAGTTGTATGTATAATTTGTCAGTAGGGTGTCGGACTAATATGGTTCCCTCTGGTTTTTTTAAAACTAGCTAGGCATTACTTATCTCTTGCATTGTCTCACCCCTTCACCATGATTTCCCCATTTAAGGTGCCCCCATTTTCACCATTTCTCCCTTAATAACACCCTTCTCCCATGGTCCAACCTCTCTTGAGCCCCTTCTTTCCCTTTATCCCCTAGGTTCCTTGTATACCCTTCCCTCCCCCCTCCCTTAAAATAACCCCATTTTTATCCATATCTCCCTTATTAACACTTATTTCCTACTGTTCTCTTTCAGATTCTTTCTTTTCCTTTACCTCACTTGTTCCTTTCCATTATCCTGATTCCTGTAGTTATGTCTGGATACATACTCACATATATTCACTAATCAGGATTTGTTGCTAGGATCCACATACAAGAGAGAACATACATCGTTTTGTTTTGTTTTGTTTTGTTTTGTTTTCTGAATCTGTGTAACTTCACTTAGTATATTGGTTTTTAGTTCCATCCATTTATCTGGAAATTTCATGATTTCATCTTCTTTACTACTGAGTAAAACTTCATCGTATAAATGAACCACATTTTCATTACCCACTTGTCACATGAGGGACACATAGGTTGCTTTCATCTCTTACCTATTGTGAAAAGAGCAGCAACAATCCTAGATATACAATAAGATAAGTTCTTTGGGTATATGCCAAGGAGTGGTATAAATGAGTCAAATGGTAGGTTCATTTATAGTTTTTAAAGAGTTCACCACACTGCTTTCCATTGGGGTTGTACAAGTTTTCAGTCTCACTAGCAGTGGATGAGTGTTCCCCTTTCCCCATATCCTCTCAAATATTTGGTATTATTTGTTCTCTTGATCTTAGCCAGTTTGACTAGGGTAAGATGAAATCTTAAAATGGTTTTAATTTGCATTTACCTATTTACTAGTGATGTTGAAGGCTTTTTAAGATGCTTCTTAGCTGTCTTTATTTCTTCTTTTGAGGGCTCTCTGTTCAGCTCCTTACCTCATCTTTTAATTGGGTTACTTTCTTTCTTGATTCTTTGTTTTTTAAGTTTGTTATATATTCTGGATGTTAAACCTCTGTCAGATGTGTCTCTGGTGAAGATTTTTTCCTACTCTGTGGGTTTTCTCTGCACTCCCTTGGTAACTTATTTTGATGTACAGAAGCTTTTAAGTTTAATGAGGTCCCATTTGTTGATTCTTGACCTTGTTTCCTGAGCAATTGATGGCTGGGTTAGAAAATCCTTTCCTATACCTATATCTTGTAGGTTATTGCCAATGTTTTCTTCTAACAGTTTTAGAGTTTCAGGCTTCACATTGATGTCTTTGATCCATTTAGAGTTGACTTTTGTGAAAGGTGAAAGGTTGGGGTTTAGTTTCATTCTTCTACAGGTAGAGATCCAGTTTTGCCAACATCATTAGCTAAACATGCTGTCTTCCTCCAGTGAATGTTCTTGAACCCTTTGTCAAATATCAGGTGGCTGAATTGAATGTACTCATATTTGGGTCTTCAATTTTGCTCCATTAATCTATGGGTCTATTTGTGCCAGTACCATGTTTTTTATGACTGTAGCTCTGTTATACAGCTTAAAATCTGGTATGGTAATCCCCCTAGCCTTGCTCTTAGGGTTGTTTTGGCTTTCCGAGGTCTTTTGTGCTTCCATATGAATCTTAGGATGGTATCTTCCAATTCTGTGAAAAATTTCATGGAGATTTTGATTGTCACTGCATTGAATCTATAAATGACTTTCGGTAGTATGGTCATTTTCACAATATTAATTCTTCCAATCCATGAGCATGGGAGGTCTTTCCATCTTCTGATGTCTTCCTCAATTTCTTTCTTTAAAGAGTTAAAATTTTCTTTGTAGAGCTCTTTAATGTCTTTGGTCAGGTTTATTCTGAGATTTTTTTTTTTTTTTTTTTGCAGCTATTGTGAAGGGGAGTGTTTCCATGTGCTCTTTCTCTGATTGCTTGTTATTGGTCTATAGAAAGGCTACAGACTTGTAGGTTTATTTTGTAACCTGTCATTTTACTGAACTTGTTTATAATTTCTAGGAGTTTTCTGGTGGAATTTTTTGTATATCTTAGATATAATATCATATCATCTGCAAGAAGGGATAACTTGATCTCTTCTTTTCCAATTATTATTCCTTTAATTTCCTGCTCTTGTCTTATTGCTCTTGCAAGAGTTTCAAGCACTATGTGAAAGAGAAGTGGAGATAGTGGACAACCTTGTCTGGTTCCTGATTTCAATGGTAATGCTTCCAGTGTTTCTCCATTTAGAATGATGTTGACTGTGGATTTGTTATATATGGCTTTAATTATGTTGAGGTATGTTCCCTCCAGTCCAATTCTCTCTAGGACTTTGAACATAAATTCATATTGAATAGTACCAGACTGGTGGAACTAACCTTCTTGGGTTCTTGTCTTTGAGCCCATTTATATGATTTATGATGTTTATTGACTTACTTATATTGAACCATCCCTGCATCTCAGGGATAAACCCAACTTGATCATGGTAGATGATCTTTTTGATGTGTCTGTATGCAGTTTGCAAATATTTTGTTGAGAATTCTTGCATCTATGTTCATTAAGGGTATGGGTCAGTAGTTTTCTTTTTTGGTTGTATCTTTACCTGGCTTTGGAATTGGAGTGATTCTGGCTTCATAGAAGGAATTTGGAAGTTCTCCTTCCATTTCTATCTTTTGGAATAAATTAAGTAGTATTGAATGTAGATTTTCTTTAAATGTGTGATAAAATTCTGCTGTAAATCCATCTGGTCCTGGGCTTTATTTAGTCGGGAGGTTTTGTATTACTGTTTCAATTTCTTTTTGTGTTATGTGTCTGTTTAAGCTGTTAATCTCTTCTTAGTTTAGTTTTTGTGGTTCCCATGCTTTAGCTATCCGTCCATTTCTTTTAGGTGTTCTAATTTAGTACCATATAGGTTTTTAAAGTATTTTATTATAATTTTCTGTATCTCTCTGGTGTCTGTTGTGATTTTTCTCCTTTCATCTCTGATTTTGTTGATTTGGAGGTGCTCTTTCTTTCTTTTGGTTAACTGGGCTAGTGGTCTGTCAATCTTGTTTACCTTTTCAAAGAACCAGCTCTTGGATTCATTGATTCTTTGTATTGTTTTCTTTGATTCAGTTTCATTGGTTTCTGCCTTGATTTTTGTTATTTCTTCTTGTCTGCTGGGTTTGGGTTTTGTTTGTTGTTGCTTTTCAAGTGTCTTGAGTTGCAATGTTGAGTCATTTATTTGTCTTCTTTCTGATTTTTTTGATGTAGGCACCTAGAGCTATCAACTTTCCTTTAAGGATAGCTTTCAGCATGGTGTGTCCCAGAGGCTTGGTTGTGTTGTATTGTACTTTTCATTTAGTTCCAGAAATACTTTTATTTCTTTCTTAATTTCTCTTTTGACCCATTCATCATTCAGGAGTGTGTTGTTTAATCTCCATGTGTTCTTGTGGTGATTTTGGCTTCTTCGGGTGTTGATTGTAAGCTTTATTGCATTGTGGTCTGATAGAACACATGGAATTATTTCAATCTTTTTGTATTTGCTGAGCTTTGTTTTGTGCCCCAGTATATGGTCGATTTTGGAGAAAGTTCCATGGGGTGCTGAGTAGAAAGTATGTCCTTTGGTGTTTGGGTGGAAT
>NW_008350870.1:301122-301417 GCF_000622305.1 Nannospalax galili
AGTCCTGTAGTATTGTTTTTATGAAGTTGAGTGTGCCAAAGTTTGGTGAATATATGTTCATGATGGTGATATCTTCTTGATTTGTTGTTCCTTTGATCAGAATGAAGTGGCACTCTTTATCTCTTCTGATTAGATTAGTTTTAAAGGCTATTTTGTCAGATATTAGAATTGCTATACCTGCTTTGTTCTTAGTACCATTTGCTTGATATTTTTTTTCCATCCTTTCACTTTGAGATAGTGTCTGTCCTTGAAAGTGAGATGAGTTTCTTGCAGACAACAAAAAGATGGGTTTCAT
>NW_008350870.1:301848-302542 GCF_000622305.1 Nannospalax galili
AATAGACATTTTGTCAAATATAAAGTAATCTAGGTTGGCATCTGTGGTCATTTAGAACTAGGAATACTTTTTCCAGACTCTCTGGCTTTCATAGTTTGCACTGAAAAGTCAGCTGTAACCCTGACAGGTTTTCCTTTATACGTGACTTGTTTTTCTTTTGCAGCTTTCAGTATTGTCCCTTTGTTCTGTATGCTTAGTGTTTTTACTATGATGTGCTGTGTACAGTCTCTTCTCTGGTTCTGTCTGTTTGGTGTTCTGTATGCTTCTTGTATTTGTATGGGCATGTCTTTCTTTAATTTTGGGAAATTTTCTTCCATGATTCTTTTGAAGACCTGGTCCATGCCATTATCTTGAGATTCTTCTCCGTCCTGTATGCCTATGATTCATAAGTTTGGTCTTTTTATGGTATCACTCAATTCCTGCATATTCCATTCTTGTGATTTCTTAAATTTTTCATAATCTTTCCTTGAGTGGTCTAGTTCATCCACTTTATCTTTCAGTCTTGATACTCTGTTTTCCATTTCGTTCATCCTATTGGTGAGGCTTTCTCCTGTCGTTTCTAATTGGCTTATGGAGTGTTTCACTTCGTTCTTTATTTCAGCCTGAGTATTCTTCAATATTTCTAGCTCTTTTCTGAATTCATTCAGAAGTTTATCCCTATCTTCCTTCAGCTCTATGATTACCTTGTTTGTGT
>NW_008350870.1:302616-312798 GCF_000622305.1 Nannospalax galili
GTGGGGATATGTTATTTTGGTTTTTCATGTTATTATTTTTTCTCTGTGAGTTTGACATGTGAATTTCTTTTGTAGTTTCTGATTCTTGTGTGAGACTCAAGCCTTCAATTTTAGGTCTGTTTCTTTTTGTGAACTTTATGTGTCTTTGTGGTTTACTCACTGGGCATGAAAGGCTGGTTCCTCTAAGCTTCCAGTTCTCTCTTGATTTTATATTGGAGTGGCCAGATTTCTTTTGTCTTCAGGAGTTCACACAGAAGCCCAAGTCAGGTGAGTATCAGATGCTCTCAGGCTTTCTCCTAAGGTCTGGATCCCTCCAGGATAGATTTTGTCCTCAGGAATTTGGGGGTTGGACTGGCCTGGGAGCTGGGCCCAGGAAAGATACTGGTCTAGGGCAACTAGTGGCCCTGCCACCAGAGATGCAAAGGAAGATAGGGGAGGGAGGCAACCCCAAGCGCCCCTGGGGACTGCACTGAGGTGCTGGATTGGTCTGGATGCAAAGGACCAGGAAGAGGAAATGTCAGCCCCAGTGTCCAGGAAACAGGCTGCCAGGTTGTGCAGACCCAGGGAGGCAGAGGGAGGTGAGGGTGGGGCCAGGCCCAGAAGCAGTGCTCTTGGGACCTGAGAAGGAACTGAGTTGCTCTGGATGCACAGGATCTGGAAGAAGCAGTGGTGGTACCCCAGATGTCTGGGGTGCCAAGACAAGGAATGGGACAAGACCCGGGCTAGGAGGAGAGGCAGGCAGGGGAGATGGGAGGGTGAGTGAAGGTGGGGGAGTCAAAGCACTGAGGGCAGGATAGACTTACCCCAGAGAGAGAGGCCTGCAGGTCTGAGAGAGAAGTTTGATTTTTTATGTTGTCACATAATTCCAATCTTGTTTCTTAAATTTTTAATAATCTTTCTTTGAGTGGTATAATTCATCCACTTTATATTCCAGTCTTGATATTCCGTTTTCCATTTCATTCATCCTTTTGGTGAGGCTTTTTTCCTCTCTTTTCTAATTGGCTTACTGAGTGTTTTACCTCTGTCTTAATTTCAGACAGAGTATTCTTCAGTATTTCTCTCTTCTGAATTCTTTCAGAAGTTTATCCCTATCTTCTTTCAGTTTTTTTGTGTGTTTTGAAATTCACTGAATTGTTTTATTATGTTTATAATTTGTTCTTTTGAGTTCCATGTCCTGTGTTTGTCTAGGGGGTTCTCATTGTACTCTTCCAGAGGACTACTGGTACTTGGTGGGGATATATTATTTTGGTTTTTCATCTCATCATTTTTTTTTTGTCTGTAACTTTGACATGTGAATTCCTTTTGTAGTTCCTGATTCTTGTGTGAGACTCAAGCCTTTCTTTGTTGAGTTTATGTCTACTTCTTTTTGTAAACATTATGTGTGTTTGTGGTTTACTTGTTGGGCATGAAAAGCTGGTTGATCTAAGCTTCAGGTTCTCTCTTTTGATTTTGTATTGGAGTCGTCAATTTTCTTTCATCTGCAGGAGTTCTCACCGAGGCCCAAGTGAGATGAGGATCAGATGCTCTCAGGCTTTCTCCTAAATTCTGGAGCCCTCCGGGAAAGATGCTGCCCTCAGGAATTTGGGGGGTGGGCTGGCCTGGGAGCAGGACCCAGGGAAGATGATGATCTCAGGAATCTGGTGGCTGTGCCAATCAAGGATGCAAATGGAGGTGGGTCGCCAAGAGGCTGGAAGCCTCCCGGGGCCTACTGGGAGGAACTGGGTTGGTTTGGATGCAAAGGATCAGGAAGCAGTGGGGATTCAGGGCCTAGAGGTCACTCTAGGGGCCTGGGGTGTCAAGATGAGAAATGGGCCAGCACCCAAGCTAGGAGGAGAGATGGGTTAGGGGAGCTGATAGAGTGAATGAGGCTGGGGGATTCAAGGTGCAGTGGGTACCCTACGGGACCCACCCAGGAAAGATGCTGAGATTTTGGCTGAGCTGCTAAGGGAAGCAAAGGTAGGTGGGGGCAGGACCAGGCCCAGAGCGCTCCTTGGGACCACAGGGAGGAACTGGGTTGTTCTGGAAACAAAGGATCAAGAAGCAGTGTGGACTCTGGGCTTAGAGGTCAGCCCTGGTGTCTAGGGTCCCAGGATAAGAAATAGGCCAGTACCCAGACCAGGAGGAGAAACAGGGTAGGGGAGGTGGGAGGGTGAATGAGGCTGGGGGAGTCAAAGTGCTTTGGGTGCTGCTGGACTTACCCAGGAAAGATGCTAGCACCAGGAAGCTGACGGCTGTGCCTCACAATAAATTTTTTATTTTATTTTGTCTGATACTGATTCCATGTAGGAGTTTGCTCCTGAAGATTGCACAGGAAATCTAGAGTTTTATTGAGTTTAGGAATTATCACTTGAGCAAACACTAGTATATAATTCTCAAGCAAATTTTATTTAATTTGTTCAGGGCATTAAGTGGAAAGTAGCATACCATGTTTTTTAAAGCATTTTCTTCTTTTGACTTCAAGATGTGTGACCCTCCTTTTTGCAATGATGTGGGTTTTTTTTTTTTTTTTCCCTGAGTCATCATGTAACTGTCAAAATATGGTCACATTGCAGCACCCTTTAGCACAACATCCTCTCTGCCATCCTGGTCAGTCACTGTGGAAACCGAAGTTACCGCTATGCCCCTCCCCCATGCTATAGTTCACCATTGCCTTCTTGTCTTAATTTTTTTATTGAGCTTTTTAAATTTCATACAATATTTCCCACTCACATCCAGACCCCCCATCCATGTCCCCCCACTGAACCCTATGTTCTAATGTTCATCTATTCTTTCCCCATGTTGCCGAATCCCACTCCAGCCACTATGTCTTTACAATGGCTCTTTCCTGTTTTAGAATGACTTCCCATTACACCCTTAGTCGTATTATTTTCCTCTTCCTGATGGCCTCATAGCAATGCCATTTTCCCTAACCGCTCTTGCTGAGCTTTTTTCCCTCTCCTTCTTCCTATTCTCCCTTGCTCGCTAGCTTATCCTATGGTACACCTTTTCTTTACCCTTTCTTTAAAAGTCCTGTTATTGGAGTGTAAGATCCATAATGGTAACGCTTTGGTTTCACAGCTTTATTGATAATTTACAACACAATAAACTTTTAGTGAAAAGTGTATAAGGAGTGTATCGACCACTGAGTGGCTAAGAGCATCAGCAACAATGACAGCAAATCCCTCTTTTTCATTTTAGCTCTGCTTCTCCAATTGCCTTTTTCAGTGTGCACAACTCTGAATAATCCAGCCTGTTTCCAGAATGCCCCCTGCCTACTATATTTCACTTCATTTCAGTTTTACAAATATCCAGCCATCATCAACACCTTAACAAAGTATTCCCCTCTGCTATTCTGCTTTCCTTGGAGCCCTGTGCACTTTTCTGTCACCCAGCACCAATGTTATTGCTGGGACTGGCAGCTTGTTTGTCTCTTCCAATAGCCTTAAGCTCACCGAGGAGCTTTAGGGAGTAGATAAAAGCACCCTGCAATACCAGAGACATTTTACCCTCTAGCTTATTTCTGTTGAAAGAGATAATATGTATGCTAAAAAGTTTGAATTCCTAAATATTTATAGAGTTTCAAATACATAAACAAATCAAAAGGAAAGAGGTGAGAAGGATAAAAACCGAGAGAGAGAGAGAGAGAGAGAGAGAGAGAGAGAGAGAGAGAGGAGAGAGACTAATCTTCACATTTGAGCAAGCTAAATTGCTCTTTCTCATTCATCCAACCATTAATCCACCCAACATTTACTTATAGTCTAAGCCCAGCTGGATGTGGGACTGGTAGAAGGACCTAACGTCATACACAGATCCTCATGGGCCTTAGATGTGGACAGAGAGACTGGCTAAAAGTGTGTCTTACAAGTACATACTCATTCCTCCACTTTATTGGATATACTGTTAAAAGAAACCTAACTCTTCATTCCTAAAATGACAACTTGATAAATGGAAGTATTTATGTTTATAAAATTCTGTCGCAAAAATCAGATATTGGCAGTATTAATGATTTTAATCTTCCAAGACTATTCATAATCTCACAATATTTGAAAAAATCTACAAATCTCTCTTATTTATGTGTTATATGAGACATATGTAGTTAAATTGAAATGACATAATCTTTTGTTTATAAGATGGTTTTGCAAAAATACGTTAAAATGTATTTGTATATTTTGTAATAGTGTGACAAGAATTCACTAAGTGTCTTATAAATTCAATAGTTTTTTTTTTCTAGCAGGGATCTTGTGAAACAAGAAAAGAGATAAACTCCCCTCCTCCTATTTTATTCTAGTTTAAATAAACTAAAATAAAGAAAGATAGCATCTGACAATCATAACATCATAACATTGCAAGTAGTACAATGTTCTATGAAGAAAAATAATTGTGGGTGGGAAGTGAGGAGCAGACCTAGAAAAATGACCCTGATGTGTATGTATTGGAAATATCAGAGAGAAATAGTACACATAGAAATTGGCTATAAAACTTACTTTTTACAAAGCCAGTTTGTCAAAAACATACTTCTGTTAATAAGAGAATCATTGAGAAATCTGGTGACAATGTGTGTATGTGTGTGTATCTGTTTGTACTTCACTATTTCCCTTGTGAACGTCTAGCTACTCACCACTTGAGTGGGTTACATATTACTTTATTTCTAATTAAACTTCTGTTTTCTCTTTTCAAAGTGTCTGTTGATGTTGGCCCCTCTCATGATGTACAGGCTAACTGGTGAAATAATGGCACTAATGTTATCAGAGCAACCAATCATTTTATGACTGGATTTAAAAATGGATTCACAAGAAGCAAGAAGGAACCCACACATGGGACTGATGTCAAGATCAAGAACCTGTGGCTAGACAGATCACAGGCCATAGGAAAGAACTTAGTAGTATTACTCTGCTAAATGAACATGGTTTTAAACTGAGTACTGATGACATCATTATACCCATAGATAAGTGCATCTCTCAAGTCTAGTCACAGAAGCTTCTTTAGGCCCAGACAAGGGTCTTAAAGATTGTAACAGACAGAGATGGTGGATGACTACAATGAAACAGTGTTTTCCAAACACAACAGGGCATGTTGTGAGAGTTGCACATGACCTTTACAAGTTCAAACCAGACAGAATCCCAGTATGGATCATGAGATAGGGATGAAGCTCCACCCCTACCTAGGAACTACTGTCAATTGATAACTGCTGGGAGAGGAAGAGTCAGTTTTCTTTTTTATTTTTATTTATTATTTTTATTTTATGTGTACGAGCATATTGCCTGCATGTATGTAAATGTACCTGCACCATACAATGCTTGCAGAGTTCAGAAATGGGCATTGGATACTCTTGGAACTTGAGTTGCAGATAGTTGTCAGTTGACATGTGGGTGCTGGGAATCAAACCTGGGTCCTCTGCAAGAACAGTTGGTGCTCTTAACCATTAAACCCTTCTCTCTCTCTCTCTCTCTCTCTCTCTCTCTCTCTCGCACGCACTCTCATGTAAGAGTGTATTACCTGCATGTATATGAGGGAACCCGTGTTGTACAATGCTGCAGAGGTCAGAAGAGGGCTTCAGATTCCCCTGGAACTGGAGTTAAGGATGGTTCATAGCCGCCATGTGGGTGCTGTGGATCAAACGGGGGTCCTCTGCAAGAGTAATCAGTGGTTTTAACCGCTGAGCCATCTCTCCAGCCCCCTGAGTCAGTTTTCCTAAAGGTTGTGAAGCCATGTAGGTTGACCATGTTTCATAGGAAAAACCCATACCTAAGAGTATTTGGGAAACAAAAATTGGACTTATTGGGCTTAAAAAAAAGAACAGAGGACATGATGGGAATGGGGTAGTGATGGTGGATCTCAGAGGAGACAGGAGAGCTAAGATGAATACGATCCAAATACACTGACTGTATAAAATTTTCAAAGAATCAATAAAAATATTATTTTAAAAAAGAAATGTTTTCCTAAGGCCACATTGAGGCAAAGTAGATTAAATTTACAGAGAATAAAACCAAAACATGTTCTGTAGCTAAGAACGTACACAATTTAAAGCCTGCAATTAATTATTAGACATAAACCATTTTCAGTAGAGCACAATTTTATTATTAAATTCCAATGACTTTATCTCTTCTTACACTTTTCTTCATCACTCTTCTGCACCAGATAAGATTTAAGCAGAAATGCAACCCTACTAAATCATTACAGAAGACTCTTGATAGTTACACGTAAGGAATTTGCTACAGAATATCTCTGTCATTCATTTTTCTTTCTTCCACTGTCTAAGGATCCTCTCTATGCTATGGGTATGTTAGGAACTCATTATTTGTTTCAAGATTTTATATAATATTTACAAATAATTCATTTACTTTTTGTACAGCTGCTAACCAAAAAGGGAAAGAAAACTCGTGCAGAAGAAGCAATGCAGTCTGTGAGCTCATGTTGTCTTATGCTTTGATATTCTCTGTAATTTATATTTTAATATAATAGCAGTATTTAGATGAACGTTCTTACGTGGAATGCACTAAGTAGTTTTCTTGTATCTTTCCCTTTTCATAGGTAAGATCAATGATCCAACCAAAGGTTTATTTCAATCATATCGTAAATTCAAATTTAGTAGAACTAGCATCCTTGGTTAGATTTTGTTTAGGTAACCATGTTGTTGAGATTTCATGGGTGCAGCTTCTTTCTCATGTCTGGAAGACACTATCCATGGGCCAGATAATCTCCATTGAAATATCAAACGTGTTTGCAAATAGGGATTCGTGGTGAAATGAGAAGGAGTGGCATATTTTAGGGTGAAGCGCTCTTAAAACATCACATAGCTAGAGGCAAGCTCACAGTGTGAATTTGAGGGAGAGGACTTATTTGAAGATGTGAGTTGGAATGATAGGGATGATATGACTGACTAAACCAATAGACCTTCACATTATTCCATAATTTTAAAGGAAGAAAAGGATTAAAGAAGCATGATAATAAATAACAAGGGCTTTGTTTTTCAGTTGACTTATGTAAGAGAAAACCTTTTAGCATTTGCAGGTCCTTGGACTATTAGAAAATAACATACAAAAGGTTAATACCTTTTACAGCTCCTTTGAACACTTTGCAAAATTACCATCAAGACACAGAGTAGATGCCAAGTGGCTTTCATTATTGAACAAAGCAAATAGGACCATTGACTAAACAAGATTTAAAATAAATGCCATGCAATGTTATTTATAACTACTCAAAAGTCAAAGGAGCAACTGTGCTTTATTTGGATAGCATAGGAATCTAATCATAGTTACAAACAAAAATGCTTTATTGGAAAAGAATTTTATTTTTTTCAGATGCAATAACAAGAATGTAAGATGTAATCATAGTGCAATATTTGGACATTTAAATCATCATAAAGATTACTTGAGATGCTATTTGTTTAATATCTAGAGAAAAATCTGCATTGATAACCTGATAACTGTAATTGAACATAGAGCTAGAGACTATAATATTTAAATAAATGACAATTCTTCACATAAAATGTGCTTATGAACATAATTAAATACTTGTATAGGAGGAGACCATCAAAATTGCCTTCAAAAAATCCCTAACATATTTATATTGGAGTATTTTGTTTATAATTAAAGTCTTAAAATATAGTATATTCTTTATATCTTTTGTGACAGGGTCTCCCTGTAGACCCAGTTAACCTGAAACTCACTATGTAGACCAGAGATCTGCAAAATGCTTCTTCCATGGTCCAGTGGCCTTACATAAGTAAATTCCATTTAGAAAGACCAGAGATCTGCCTGCCTCTGCCTCCTGAATGCTGGGATTAAAGGCATGTACCATAATGTCTGGCTACTAGTATACTTAATTAGTTGTAATAAGATTTGGATTATTTGGGAACTCCCACTTATCTGTCTATCTGAGCAGGTAGCTGTAGATGGAAGAATACAGTGTAGTCACAGTACTTGTGGGTCAAGGCAAGGGAATGAAGGGTGGTTGTTTTCCCCAAGTTCATGATCCACATGACAACTCAACACACTCACATGGTTGTGAACTCAGCTGTCAAGCTTTCCTTGCAAAACAGCAAATCCAACAAAAAGAGAAAGATATAGATTATTAGGATTAGGGAAATAATCCAAAACCATGTATACACACATGGAAGTATGTGTGGAAGCTAGGTGAAACCACAAAAGGTTTAGACAGCAAAATTCACTGCAAGGCAAAATGCTTCTTCCATGGTCCAGTGGCCTTACATAAGTAAATTCCATTTAGAAAGATCACTGCAATATGTGTAAACCAAGGAAATATATGAAATCTAAAATTATTAAATACAATAGGAATAACAATCTGATAAAAATAAATTCAATTGTCACATAGGAAAAAGAAATTTCATGATTGGAATCTCATTTAATAAAGTCTTTTCACTAAAGAACCTATTCAAGGCATTGCGTTTAATTTGTAGCCTTAAAATTAAGATCCACAGTTGACTGGACTCTGGGGATGAACTTGCACCTAGGGACATCTGGGTAAAAAGGCTTCACTGGATCGACCTTAACATACATGACAGATGCATGAAATCAGGTAAGAGTTTGTAGGGTACAGATGGGAGCATGGGGTTTAAATATGATTAAGATTTATTGTATGAAATGCACAAAAATTCAGTAAAATATACATTAAAAATTAAGATCCAAGAATCATCAATTTTATATCTAAAGATATATTATTTAGTAACACCAAGTCTGCAGATACAAACCACTGCCTTCACCTCCTTTACTTACATCTCTATTCTGCTGTACCATGTCTGATAAATATCTTGTTAATAATATGAAGCAAATATGTGAAAATATTTCAGAGAAATATAAATTAAATTATTTTAAGAAGTTATTAAAGTGTCATTTGTTTCTAATAAAATAACCACTCAGAGGCAGTAAAGGTGATATAAAAATTATGAACATTATTTCATTATCACAAAATTCCAGAAAATATTTAAACTAAAAAGTGATTCCAAATTAATTTCAGTATATATTACTGATCTTTTTAAATTGTAAATTTCCATAAGGGGTATTTACTTCCTAATCTATTCAGCATTACTGGTTTCCTTAGAGAGCAATTTGAAAATAATAACTAGTAGATGACGATGAAGGTATTCTTAATTTTTAATATATTTTTATTGATTTGTTTTGGATTTCATACAACACATCTTAACAACATTTAGCCCCCCTTCCCTATCTGCACTCCCCCATAGCCCACCCACAGAGCTGCATACATTTTGTCGTATATGTAAAGGCCTATCAAATCAAGTTTGTGTACCCAAATATTCCTCAGTGTGCGAACATCCACTGGAGCCTATTCATCCCAGAAAGACTAAACATGCAGTTTTGAGAGCTAACCTGCTAAACCCACAGAATGGAACCTGTAAAATGACTGAGCCCTACTCTAGGACAGGAAAAGTAACAGATGAGGCTAGAAATGCTTAAATTTGAAGAATCTTTCACCAAATACTACAGAGCAACTCAAAGCCACACCCATTGAGCAAATTTGGAAGAATTTTAGCATCATACATCAAAGTAAAAGGTAAACGTATACTAAAAATCTACAAGCACAAAATTTATGGATCTATAATGTAATATATTTTAAAACTGGAATGGGGGTAGAAAGAAACAATTATAACAGGATAAAGAGAAAGGGAAGAAGGGGCCAATAAGAAAAGGAGGGAGGGAGGAACAGAGGAAGGGAGGGAGAGAAGGAGGGAGGGAGTGGGGGAGGGAGGAAGGGAGAGAGGGAGGAAGAAGAGAGGGTCAAGGTATAACATTTCTCAACTGAACAATACTACTTGTCAAATCTAACAGTACTTGTATCAATCACTAATGTAATGGCCAAAGTAATCAATGCTCATTTATGGCGCCTAAGGTTTAGATGGAAAATGTTGGTAGGGTATTAAATGAATTTCAAGTGAATAAATCTGGACCTCTGCTTTCATGACATGTATGAATTTAACTTTCCACAAATAATAGTATTTGAAAACATATTGTCTGTAATGCACAAGTACAGACTACTTTCTTGTCACTAAGCACTAAATAAAAAATATAAAAACTAGCCAGGAGTGGTGGTGGCGCACGCCTGTAGTCCCAGCATTTGGGAGGCAGAGGGAGGTGGAACTCTGTGAGTTCAAGGCCAGCCTGGACTACATAGTGAGTTCCAGGGCAGCTGGGGCTAGAGGGAGACCCTGCTTCCAAAAGATATATA
>NW_008350870.1:312814-321638 GCF_000622305.1 Nannospalax galili
GATTTAAACAAATAGGAGGATGTTAATCGATTTCATGTAAATGCCACACCATTTTCAAGAGAGATTTGAGCAGCCACAGATTTTAGTATGAACTAGGGACATATCCATGCCCCTCAGACACTAAGAAATCAGCACATTTGCTTACTACAAAGGAAACAGTATTATTTAACGTTGGAAGTATTTGGTGGTCACCATCCACATGATAACACATACTCACAGCATCAAATGTTCAGGCTGACACTGTGTCTTCAAAAGCAAAGTGATAACATTGCTTATTCAATTCAAAGTGCCCAAGACAAAGATGTACTTACCTTGTTGGGTCCATTATGCTTTCATTTCAAAAGTAATTCAATGTATGTAAAAGAGTAAGGTGGAGTGCTATGACACATCTGACAGAGTCCAGTGAACATGATGATCCGTAGCAGGAAGAAGTGAAAAATCCCCAGTAACTCTTTGTTCCTGTTTAAACCCCAAATAATCAGTGCAGATCTCACCTTTAGAGTTAGCACTTGTTCTCAGCGAGCTTAGGGTATCTAAAACTTCTTAGCAGTGCCCTAGGCTACCAAGGCTAAAATCACTCCAATCTTTTCCAAAGCTCTTTGTCTAGCTCAATACATTGATAAATTAGATTCTTGTATATTAAAATTCCAAATAAGGGCCTATTCACATATCATAAAGAACTAAATGGACTTTAACCTTCCTTAGCTCCCAATGATGAAAAATTATGTGTCATGTTAAAAATTCACTTATTGATTAACCTGTAATTAGATAGACAAATGTGATAGGTGTCACACTGGTGAACTCTCATAATATTTTAGGCAATTCTTTAAAGGAAGTGATTCTGCACATATATACACTTTACACTTATGATGCATAAAGTCTTATTAATGAGATACCTTGTCAGGAATCTTTTACCAGATGTTATGCTTTAAGATACTGTAATTAGTACTCTTCTGATTTAGTGGGCTTTTTAAAATTTTTCTTGGATAAAATATTCATGAAGATAAGAAATATATGTCACTATGCTTATTGGATTAAGGACAGAAATTATTCATTATTTATCAATTTAAAATACAACTAGTGAGAATTTATTCATTCTTAAAATGGTAGAAAAATATTTGGAAACCATTAGAAACAGTTATAAAACTAAGTCATAATATGAAAGCCAACTAAATAAATTAATGTTGCAAAGTAGTAAAATTGAAATATATTACTTTCATTTATATGTGGAATAGCAAAATAATAAACACATCCCTAATTATAATTAATATAATAACAGATATTTTTATGTCACTACAAATATAATTCATTTGGTATTTATGCTGTGAAGAAGGCAGAGTGCCTCATGTAAACTTTAATCATTCTTGCCAAAAGAAGAAAAATATGTCATAAAATTTGGTTATTTTACATATATAAATATCTAAGGATGCATTGTTACCAGGAAAGTTACCTAATTTTAATATAATCCCATATCATCCAAAATAGGGATTTATCCTTGAGAAACTCATTAATACTAATGATTTTTCTCTATTATTGTAAAGTAGTCTGTAACCTTGGTCAAATATTCTTAAAGCACATCCATGCATACAAGCACACTTATAATACTATACATTTTTGTTGTCAATAAATGATTAGAAATTAACATGTTTTGTGCATCTTTCCAGTGTGCTAGAATAGGCGAACAGTTAAAATCTGATATTAGCCACATAACTACTACTTTTCCCTTATTAATAGCTTATAGGTATTTTGCATTCTAAGGCAGCATAATCAATGCATATAATAATGCTTATTCTCCAGATTATTATTTTTTTTTGCTTTAGGTGTTTTAATATATAAACAACTCATGTTTTTTACTGACAACTTAGAAAGTATTGTATGTCACAAAAAATTAGTGTAAACACTCTTAAGCTGATATCTCCTGACTAATCCTTTGTATATTTACTCTGTTTGTTCAGGAAAATATATTCACTTTAAAATTTTATGTATTAACATGTTTTACTTATTTTGCAATTATTTTCCATTCAACAGTACAATATATGTTATCATGTGAATAGAAAAGATTGTATACTATATGATAGCCTATTACCTAGAAACCTATAATTAGGAGAGGAATTATTTCTTATATGCAGGTTGCAACAAGACAAATGAGGGGTATTTCTTAACTATAGCACAACAGTTTTTATTTTTCCAGTTACAAATGTCAAAATGCTCTTTGTGGAGGAGCTTCTATTTGAATTCTTTGTGAGTATATCAAGATTCAATTAATGTTATTAAGATCATACTAGATACTGAGCAGAAAATGATTTAACATCATGTACCAAATATGTTCATAATTACTTAATAAACAGTTCAGCTCCTTTCAACTCTGCAGTAACTGGCAACAGTTAGGGATCTTTTGCTCAGTTCAATATTGAAATCTTAGGAGGCAAGTAAAGGAGGCTTTAAGGGGGGTTTATATCAGAGCACAAGAGAGGAAGCAGTAAGTCAAGGGCCTCGATAAACAAGCTTGTCCTGGAGTGTCTATGCTGCTCAGGTAGGTGGGGGTCTCTTAATCGATGCTATTGCTCTTCTTTGTGTCTCCTCCTCTTGGCAGCATCTTTAAACAAAGATTTGGGAGCCCATGTAGTAGAGTTGCTCAAAGTACACGCTAGTGATAGGTCATACAGCAGACAGTCATGTCTCCTGTTCATTTGCCTGGACTGCAAAGAAGCTGAATGTTCCTGGAGATTATAGCAGGAAGTATCAGATGTGTAAACCTTCATGCAGAGATAGGGGTAGACTACAGGTCATGTGATTATAATTGTGATAAAGGACCCAGAATATCCCTGGAGAACTCAAGTTGTGTGCTCTAATTAGTATCAGCACTAAATCTCTTCACCTGTTGCTACTAAATACTATGTCATAGAACAAAATACATTTAAATATATTTTAACTGTTGAACAGTAAAGAGTTGTCTGCAAGGAGAAGCAACATGATGCACACATGATTGTTCTAGCTTGCTGCCTGGGAGCTTTTCACACAGCAGGACAGGTAAAGGAAAATGAGGACATTGCAGTTTCATTGAGGAAGACAAGGCCCTATTTCAGGAATCAGAGTAGGTTTGCAATAAAGAATAAAACAAGCAAGAGAAATAATTGCATCTGAGATAAGACCACTTTCCTAAAACTGAGCTGCACTCACGGGATAGAGACTCGACCTTAGCACAAATCCCGGATAGCTGTCTGGAGAGCTTCTCTCCTGCGTACAGTCATAGCTCCATGGGCTGGAAGGGAAGTAAAAAGTCTACTTACTGCTCACTTATGGCCACCAAACACTTATTCCTGAAGTGGGATGTCACTAGGAGAAGTGTTGTGCTGTACCCTCAAAATATGTAGAGTTTAGCATGAAAGGAAAAGTAGAGAATCTTATGGAAGGCAATATCTAAGAGAAGGTTACCTTGTGTCAGAACAATTCTCTAACAGGAACCTTGGCAACTATCCCTTCAGACAACATTGCGTATATTTGGTTTAGATAGTAGAGTAACTTCTCCTCCAGGCATTATAGAAAACAATAGAGCAACCATCTGGTACTCAGTGGAGCTTAACACCTGGGAATAGAAAGGAAAAGAAAAAAATCAAATGAGTACTTGCCAAAACCATGCTCCTTCAGGGTTACTATGGGTACACTGACGAGTGTTTGCCTAGGGAGCAAGAAAGAGCTCCCAACCAATAACACTGGTATTACGGGAGAGGGAAGCGGTATTCATTCCACTAAAATGAGCCAGGGACTCACTATACATGTAAATAATCTGATAACATTCATAACATTCACAAGCCCTAGAAGGATACCAGTTCCCACAGTTGCTAAAATATGCTATTTAAAATATATAGTTTCCAAAAGATTCCAAGACATGCAAAAACATCATAAAACCCTAGCCTTTAAACTAAACCAAAGAAGACAAAGGAAATCACTTAGAACAGCAACTGGATGCTAGATGGAGCAACCATTCACGCCAAGTAGACCTCATGCAGACCTGAAGGAAATCATGATTAAAGAGTTAATGGAAGGTCTACTCAAAGTGCTGTATGACACGGACAAATCATAAGAATAATGAAACTGTATATAAAATATATGAAAAGTTCAAATTTGTGGTTAAGAAATTGAACCAATAATTTTGGTGGTAAATATAACCAAATGAATAATCTTTGGTGAAAATTACAGTAACAAGTGAAGGATTTTTGGAAAACATTCAACAGTAAATTCAGACTGACAGAAAAAAGAATTAGTAAATTCAAGGTCAGATTATTAGTTGCATGTTAGCCAAAACGTAAGAACAGAAAGGAAGAACCTGAGAGAAATGTGGAGTATTTTACGTCACATAATGCCCTTACGAAACTCTCCATGGTGGCACACACCTTTGGTCTCAGCACAAGGGAGGCAGAGGCAGATTGATGTTTGTGAATTCTAGGCCAGCCTGGTATACACAGCAAGTTCCAAGCCAGTGGAAGCTACAGGGAGACTCTGCCTCAAAATCTAAAAATGAACAAAAATGTATGTAAAGTACAGGACAGAAGATGAAAATATATTTGAAAAAGTAAAGTGCTGAAATCTTTCCAAGTATATCAAAAAAAAAAACAATTATCTATTAGTCCAAGAAGTTCAGTAAGCTCAAAGAAGATAAAATTCAAAATAATAAGAAAAATAATGCTTTAAAAAATAAGAATAAAGCCATAGACAGAAGAAAGTCCTAAAAACAGCAAGAGAAAGCATCTTATCACTGAACGATTGAATGTCATATAAAAATCACATACCCATAAACTGTTTTGGCAACATAAGCCAAAAGATTAAAAACTATCTTGACCATGGATGTCACTTCATTGAAAGATTTTAAAACTTACAGTATCATAATAAAATACTGGGATTTAATTCACCAGGAAGAAAATTTGTTATTGCTCATAATTTTCCTTCTGCTTACATCACAATTTTAACTTGACATTCTATAACTTACATCTCAATGTCAAATAAGTTACTGCATTAGTTACTTTTCTTGTTGCTGTGACCAAATGCCAAGAAGCAGAGGTGTGGCCCATGGTTTGAGTGTACAATCAATCATAGTAAGAGAAGATGTGGTGGAGTTCGTGACACTGGGACTGTATGGTGAGATCTGCTCACATCTCAATGGACCCAGAAGCAGAGAGAGGGAAGTGTTGATGCTCATCTGGCTGTCTTCTCCCATTTTTATTGATTATGAGATCCCTTTCAAAGGGATGATGCTGCTCACATTGAGGGCAGGTCTTCCTTCGTCAGTCTAACATCTCTGGAAACACCACCACAGACACCAGAAATGTATCACCCAGGTAGTTTCAAATGTAGTCAAGTTGTCAATGAAGATTCATCATCACCTTCAATGAGTAACCATCATTATTTGATTGTTTCTGGATTGTCTTAGAAGTATTAGCAGTTGGCTTCAAACTCAGAGTCAGCACCCTTAGACAATAACAGTATTACATCTACTGGCTCTAATTCAGAGCATGAGAATTCCAGAATGACTGTCTGGTATCCTCATTGCCAACTTCAGGGAGCCCTTGCTGAGTGTGGTTGTGAGAGAAATTTCAGGCCAGATAGACGGCCAATGTCTTGATGGGAAGATAGAATTTGGAGGCTGTGTCATTATTCCTACTGTATGATGTGCCATTTTAGCTTCCTTTCGCTTTCTAAGCCTTTTTACTCTCCGACAGAGGAGAAAGAGTCCTATAGGCGGGAACTGGTTCAGAGAATTAATCATATGCTCAACAAGTAAATACAAAAATTAAAGGCTTTTCTCTCACTTAGGATCTTCACTTTTTAAAGGTTGGAATTTGTTGTATAAGTTTTGAAAAGTAGTGTCTTTTTACCTAGACAGGTTTCACCTTTTATTATTGGGTTGGAAAATATCAGATTGTGACTCAGTATCCAAATTTGAGATTCTGGAACTATTTGAAGAGCAATTTTTAAAATAAAATCTCAAGTGAATACAGGTAAATTGTAATTAGTTAATTTAAATTAATTTTTATATTATGTGTAGAAGTGTATTTCCTGCATGGTATGTAAGGGCACAATATACATGCAATGCCACTAGAGGCCAGAAGAAGATGTCAGATCCCCTGGAAGTGGAGCTAAAGAAAGTTATTTGCCACGTGGGTTCTGGGAATTGAACTCCTGTACTCTGCAAGAGCAGGCAATGCTCTCAACCACTACACCATCTCTCCAATCCCCAGAAAGATACTTTTATGACATGCGGTCAAGAACTTTTTAATTAAAAGGTACACAAAGCAATTTTAAAGGAATAAATGTCACATTAAAAGACTTACAGATTCTTTTATTTATTTATTTATTTTTGGTCTTTTTGAGACAGGGTCTCCCTGTAGCCCCAGCAGTACTGGAACTCATTATGTAGACCAGGCCACCTTTGAACTCACAGAGATCCGCCTGCCTCTGCCTCCCAAGTGCTGGGATTCACCTTTGAACTCACAGAGATCTGCCTGCCTCTGCCTCCCAAGTGCTGGGATTAAAGGCTGCACCACCACACATGGCCTACAAATTTTTAAATACAAAAATGTAACACTGACTGAACACTGGAAGACAAAACGACATTCCAAATGGGAAGACATTTAAGAAAAATGATAAAGAAACAAAAAGTGAGGAAGGGAATGTCTAGAGTAAAAAGGACTTTATTTACTTTTCTATTATTTTTTTTTGGGAGGATCTCTTTGTAGCCCTGGAACTCACTATGTAGACCAGGGTAGCCTTGATCTTACAGAAATCTTCTTGCGTCTGCTTCCTGAGGGCTGGAATTCAAAGTGTGCATCAGGCTTTAAAAACTATTTTTAAAAGAAATTTACTGATAATGCAGTTGGTGATATGAGTTACTAGAAGTAGTTTTAAAGTAGTAATATGAAATTGCACATTCAATTGAACAGAGGTTCAATATTTTATCTATAGATGAAATGGAAGTACATCAAACATGTGCACCATGATCCCATGACCCTTGCACAAATGTGTTCCTTGGGATATTATATGGAATAACAAAACTGGAAAGATAAATTTCATCTAGAGAGTGAAAATAGCATGATATTCCTATCACCATGTACTGGTTCGCTTTTGTAACTTGGCACAAACTAGGGTCAACTGGGATGAGGGAACTATTGAGGAATTTCCTTCATCAGACTGGATGGTGGGCATGTCTGTGAGGTATTTTCTGATTATTAATTGACGTCAAAGGATCCAACTCAGTGAGGGCAGTGCCATCCCTGGGCAGGTTGGCCTGTATTGTATAAGAAAGGAAACCCAGTAAGACAGGGGGAAGCCAGCCAATAAGCTCCTGCCTCCAGTTTCCTATCTCCAAGCTTCTGGCTCAGCTTTCCTCAAGAATAGAATGTAATTTGTAATATTAAATAAACCTTTTCCTCCAAAAGTTGATTTTGGTCTTGGTACTTATCATAGAAATTAGAATTTGGAGTAAGCAAAGTATTTATAGCTAGTCCATTAACATAAATAGATATAGCAAGTTAATATTATCATAGACTCAAATGTAAAATGCAAAGCTACAAAACTCCTAGAAGGTAGTGTATGAGAAATTATAAACAGTTTCCTGTGTGACAATAGCATTTTAGATTCAAAACCAGGCAGGAAACATAAAAGAAAAAAAAACTGGATAAATTGAACTTGAACAAAATTAAAATTTTTACTCTGCGTAAAGCATTGAAAACAAAATAAAAAAAGAAAGTGATCAGGAGAATATATTTACTAATGACACAACTGTTAAAAGACTTTACCCAAACAAAATATGTAAGGAAAACTTAAAACTCAAACAAATACCCCAATTTTAAATTGGCCTGAAGATCTTAACAGATGTTTCCAGAAAGAAATAAAGATCACTAGTAAACAAATGAAAAGAGGCTCCCTACAATATGTTGTGAGGAAAATGCCAACCAAAAAATGGAATTCCATTACATATCAACTGTGCTGACCAAAGTCTAGATACTGACAGCCACCAAACACGGGCTTGGAACAGTGACTCTCATTCATTACTGAGTTAAAAAGTGAAATGGGAAAGTCAATGTTGGAAGAAAGCATTGCAGTGTTTTACAAATTAAACATTCTCTAACTGCACCATTCAGAAAGCATGCTTCTTTTTTATTATTTCTGTTCCCTGCAACATCACAACGGCTTCTCCATTTGTATTATAATCTAGTGCTTATCACCATCACCACCTCAACCACTACCACCACCACGACCACCACACACATGCTTGCTACTTGTTTTCTTATGAAAATATAGAGGCAAATATGGATAAAACCAATAAGTCAGGGAACTGTTTCTATGGAGAAAGAAAATGGCATGTCCTCAAAGAGACCAACTTCCTTTTTTAAGGACGACATATTTGCAATCCACTACAACTCCAAATAATTTGTACAAAATGCTGTGTGTTTCCTGATTCATTTATTTCTTGTCAAGCTCTTAAATTCTATGGTGTTTATATTTTGCTCTGCATTTTATGAGCGTTCTGAACACAGGGAAGGATCGCCTGTGGGCTAGAAGCCACTAACTATACAACAGCTGTCATAACCATAATCATAAGTCCTAGCCCAACACTTCCGTACTTCACAATGAAGTTAAGTCCTTGTGATGAAACACCAACGTTTTTGTGTAGGTGGTCTCCCTGCTGAGTACCTCATTCACTACTGTCCTTTATTACCTTTACAGGGCTGATGAATTGCATGGAAATAAAATATTATAAAAAAATTTTTTCTTAAGTTATCCATTCTTTTTTTTGATGACCTTTGTGACACTGTAAGTTCTCCAA
>NW_008350870.1:322065-342839 GCF_000622305.1 Nannospalax galili
GCACCATCTCTCCAGCCCCTATTTCTGGCTTTTTAATAACAATAATTTATGTGTGTTTATTCTAGTGCCACACTCTTAACTTCTGTAAAATTATAAGTTTTGAAGGCAAACAAAAATAAAGCCATCCTTAGTTGTATTTCAAATATATCTTTAGCCACAATAATTTAGAAGTAAATACAAAAATGTTTTAAAATATTTTATTTATTATTTATATTAATGTATGAGTGTATTGCCCACATGTGTGTAAGTGCCCCCATTCCATGCAATGCCTGTGGAGTTCAGAAGAAGGTGTTGGATTCCCCTGGAACTGGAGTTACAAATGGTTGTTAGCTGCCATATGGGTGCTGGGAATCAACCCAGGTTTTCTGCAAGAGCAACCAGTGTTGCTGACCACTGAGCCATCTCTCCAGCCCATGAAGACAATAAGTTTATGTAAGAATTTATAATTGTTGATCAGTTAGAAACAGAATAAATAAATGCAAAATAGGTCCCCATGTTAAAGAATTGGGATATTATTCCAAATTGGAAAAAACAGAAAGACAGAAGAAATGTCCATGTTAGTTATTCCAATGTTTAAAATGATCATATACAGTATTGGTTCTAAGTGATAATTATTCTGTGTGGCTAGTCTTGCAAACCATTGATAATCATCCTATAGTGTAGAAAATCGTGCTTCATTTGGGATTGGATTTATAATAGGTATTGTATCTGGCTGAGAAGAATTAAATGTGATCTAGTGATGCATTACAAACATATTTTAAGAACATATTGGTCTCTACAAAGGGAAAAACACAGTTTTAACTTTTGGGGGAAGTATTTTAAGGAAATATGATGGAAGTTTACCTCATATTATAGGTTTTCCTGCACTAAATTGTGTTTTAATAGGTAAAGTGCTTTAAATCAATTGTTTTACAATGCTGAATTTATACATATAGATTCTCTTGCTTGAAAGAGAAGTGTTTAAAAATGAAATTTGTCTAAAAGTTGATGGAGAGTAAAGAAATACAATCACTAACAAACATTTATGGAGTAACTATGACATACAGAGTTTTGTGCCAGAGAAAGGCACAGATGTGTCTTTCTGGAAGGAACCCTGAAACAAACTATATCAGAAGTAAACCTGGATTGGAGCTGGACCTTTACCCTCTTACTTTTCCATTTCATTTCTCCCTCTTCTCTAGTTTTCTGTATTGATTTTTATGTGCCCCTTCTTTTGAGATTCACTACCTTTTTGTAGCATTGAAACTGAATTTAGTCCAATCATACTACCCAAAAACCTACTGAAAAATTACACATACAATAGCTCTACATGAGTCCATGTGTATAACTAAATAATACAGAATAAGAAACAGTGCATGACAGGAGATACCTCCCATTTAGTTATTGGTCAGGGTAGTCCAAGAGACTCCAAAATTATACAGGCTATTACCACAGATCTTGATTGCCTCACAGAACTTGAAGGTTATTCCCTATTGTTGAGGACAGGACATATTTCAGACATAGGATTTGGTGTAATGGAGCTGGAACTAACTTGTAAACCACCTCTTCTGAAGATAGCTCTCATAGTTTTGGAGAGTAGTATATAAGCTTCTTTGACAACAGAAAGAGATTATTACAGAGTTCCACAACTGGTAACACAGAGAAATTGTCTGTGAAATGTCCAACCCTAAGTGACACAGCAATGGAAATTCTACACATAAGGTTCATGGATCATAGTGGAACATGGGGTAGTGAGACTACTAACCCACCTCTCAGCTTTCATTGATAAAGCTCTCTCATGCAACAGAGGGCAATATACACAACAGGATACAAATGGCCACGTGTAAAGAATAAGAGTCTTCAGAGTGTGGGTCATTGGACAGAGCTTCTATATTAATGTCTGCCCACCATAGTGGAAGAGAAGGAGGAAAGATTTTAAGAACCAGGGAGAAGGTACATGACCATAAGAAACAGAGTCCTACAGGATACTGAGACCTTGCTCATATGAGCTACAGCTATGGTGTCAGCATACACAAGACCTATGAAAACTCAAACAAACAAAAATCCAGTATAGAACTGTGGAGAGTGGAAGCAGGCCCTAATCTTAGTTGAAGAAGTATTTGAAGCTGATTACTGCTGGATAAAGAAATCTGATCTTCTTAAAGGCTAAAGAAATCTGATCTTCAGTCTACTCTAGGTAGACTGACTAGACCTCAGTGGATGACCTTGCACTGAAGGGCTTCTGGAGGTACTAACTAGACTATCTAGGCATTAACACAAATGACAGATGCATGAAATCCAGTTGGGGGGGTATGGGAGGGCACCAGTGGGAAAGGGGGTATAAAGATGATTAAGATATTCTGTATGAAATGCACAAAATTGCAATTAAAAAATTACAAAAAGTATTGTCAAAAAAAAGCAAAACTGATTTCAAAAGACACTTTATACTTACCATTAATATGGTGTATATTAGTTAATTTTCTGTTGCTGTGATACAAGCACCATGACCAAGAGAACTTACAACTGGAATGATTTATTTAGCCTACAGTTCCAAAGGAGGGGAGTCCATCATAGTGGGGAGGTATGGCAGCAGAGGTGGCTGGAAAAGGGGCAGAAGCTAACCTCTCATATCTTCAAGCAGGCACAGGAAGCAGAGAGCAACTGGAGATTTGGTTTAAGAACTGTAAGCCCACCCCCAGTGACGCGCTTCTTCCAGCATGACCACACCTTCTAAAAACTCCCAAAACAGCAGCACTAAGTGGGGACAAAATGCTTAAATACTCTGAGGGGGGACATTCTCATTCAAACAACCACATGGTATAAAAATGAAAATGTACAAATACAGCATATAGAAAAATTAACAGGAAATAAATTTAAAACATGAATTAAAACCTGGAATGGTAAAACCTCTAGGATATAACATAAGAAAACCTTTCTGACCTTGAATTTGGTAATGAATTCTTTACTTTGATAAAGGAAAATAAATAATAGGGATAGGATAATAAATGCATAAATTGATGAGTAGGACCACAGTAAGCCAAAAAGACCCTGTATAGTGAAGGAAATTGTCATCAAAATGAAAAGATGACCTATAGAGTATGAAAAAATGCATGCAAATTATAGATCTCCTGGAAAGTTCTTATCCAAAATACATATAGAACATTTGTATGTTGCCAACAGCAAAATAAATAATTCTATTTAGAAATATGGGAAGACACAAGTCTATAATCCAGATACTCTGAGGCTGAAGCAAGAAAATTGAAGATTTATGTCCTAGCTGGGCTACACAGTAAGTTCAAGGCCAGCACGAGGACTTAGTGAGACTCTATCTTAAAATAAAAAGGAAAATGAAATGGGTAGGAAGCATAGCTGCGTAGCCAGTGTGGCCTAGCATGATTTAGGCCTCAGTTGTTTTCACTGGTATTAAAAACAAAAAGAAATGAGTAGGTGATTTGAAGGATTTGATTAGACTTTCACTAAAATAAGAAATATAAGTGCCCGGCAGATACAGGGAAATAGCAGCATCACTAACCACCTTAGGAGGAAATGCAGCCTAGATATGCCATTTCACATCTGTTAAGATGACTAATAACAAAAAATGAAAGTAACCTCTCCAGTCATGTGTATTTGGCTGTGTTTAGTGTCACCCATATGAACTTGTGTCAACGGTGGCATTGAGCACAGGACCCATGTTAGCTCAATCAAACAAGTGCCCAGAGTAGAGCCAGGGAAATGGGAGGCAGGTCAGCCATAATTTAGGAACTATTGGAGACTGATTACTACTGGGTGAGGGGAAGTAAGCCTAAACATTGTAGAGGAGAATTTCCCCAAATTAAGGAAAGACATCCCCACACAAATACAGGAAGCACATAGAACACCAAATAGACAGGATCAGTAAAGAAACTCCCCACCACGTATCATAGTAAAAACACTAAATATACAGAACAAAGAGCGAACACTGAAAGCAGCAAAAGGAAAACAACAAGCCACATACAAAGGAAAGCCCATCAGAATTACAGCTGACTTATCAATGCAAACTCTGAAAGCCAGAATAGCCTGGACCAAGGTATTTCCAGTTCTACATGACAATAGATGTCAGCCCAGAATACATTACCCACCAAAAATGTCTGTCATGGTTGAAGGGGAAAGAAAAATCTTCCATAACACAAAGAGCCTGAAAGAATACATGTCCACAAAACCAGCCTTCAACGAACACTTGAAGCAATAGAGAGAGCAAAGACAGAAACAACTATAACCCAGAGGAAACAAAAGCAAATAAAGGTATAATCAAGGAAACACAAAATGAGAGAGAGAACACAAACAGCAATCAAAATGATGGTAATCAATACACATCTTTCAATACTAACCTTAAATATCAATGGACTGGACTCCTCAGTCTAAAGACATAGGCCAAGTGAATGGATTAAGAAACAAAATCCATCTCTTCACTGTCTGCAGCAAACCCATCTCACCTCGAAGAACAGGCACTACCTTAAGGTAAAAGGATGCAAAAGAATATTCCAAGTAAATAGCACTGAATAGGGGTTCCAATTTTAATATCTGACAAAATAGACTTCAAAGTAAAACTGATCAGAAGAGATAAGGAGGGTCACTTCATTCTGAACAAAGGAACAGTTAACCAAGAAGATATTACAATCCTTAACCAAACTCTGGTGCATTCAAATTCATAAAAACAACACTATAAGAATATAAGACAGAGATTAACCCCAACTCAGAAGCAGTAGGGGACCTCAATACCCCACTGTCTCCATTAGACAGCTCAACTGGACAAAGAAAAAACATAGAGATGTCTGAATTAAATGATACCATACATCAAATGGACCTAACAGATATCTTTCGCATATTCCACCCAAGCAGCAAAGAATACACTTTCTACTCAGCACCCCATGGAACTTTTTCGAAAGTTGAACACATACTGGGCCTCAAAAAAAAACTCAGCAAATACAAAAAATTGAAATAATTCCATGCATTCTATCGAAACCACAAAGCAATAAAGCTCAAAATCAACACTGGACAAAGCCTTAGTCACTGCACAAACTCATGGCCATTGAACATAATGCTCCTAAACAATCAGTGGGTAAAAGGAGAAATTAGAAAAAAAAAGAATTCCTGCAATTCAACAAAAAGGACACCACAACACAATAAATTCTCTGGGACATTTTAAAAGCAATCCTAAGATGGACGGTTGAAGCTCTAAGTGCCTACATTAAAAAATTAGAAAGAGATCAAATAAATGCCCTAACACTGCAACTCAAGACACTGGAAAGGCAAGAAAAAAATGAAACCCAAACCCAGCAGAAGAAAAATAACAAAAATCAGAGCAGAAATTAATGAAATAGAAACAAAGAAAACAATACAAAGAATCAATGACTCTAAGAGCTGGTTCTTAGAAAAGCTAAGCAAGATAGACAGACCCTTATCCCAGTTAACCAAAAGAAAGAAAGAGCAAATCCAAATCAACAAAATCAGACATGAAAGGGGAAACATCACAACAGACAACAAAAAATCCAGACTATTATAAGGGACTATTTTAAAAACAAATATGCTACTAAATTAGAAAATTTAAAAGAAATGGATGGATATCTAAAACCATGGGAACCACCAAAGTCTAACCAAGAAGAGATCAACAGTTTAAACAGACCCATAACATATAAGGAAATTGAAACAGTAATACAAAGCCTCTCAACTAAAAAAAGCCCAGACCCAGAAGGATTTACAGCAGAATTCTACCAGACATTTAAAGAAGTTCAACCTATACTAGTTAAATTATTCAAAACAATAGAAACAGGGAGCAGAGAAATCTCAAATTCCTTCTATGAAGCCAGCATCACTCTAATACCCAAACCGGGTAAAGACACAACCAAAAAAGAAAACTATAGACCCATATCCTTAATGAACATAGATGCAAAAGTTCTCAACAAAATACTTGCAAACCACATACAGACACACATCAAAAAGATCATTCGTAAGGATTAAGTACACTTTATCCCAAAGATGCAGGAATAGTTCAATATATGCAAGTCAATGAATGTTGTTAATCATATAAATAGACTCAAAGACAAAAAACACATTTTCATCTCAATAGAAGCAGCAAAGGCTTTTGACAAAATTCAGCATCAATTTATGTTCAAAGTCCTAGAGGGAATTGAACTGGAGGGAACTTCACTCAACATAATTAAAGCTATACACAGCAAACCCACAGCCAACACCATTCTAAATGCAGAAAAACTTGAAGCACTCTCATTAAAATTAGGAACCAGACAAGGATGTTTACTATCTCCACTCCTTTTCAACATAGTGCTTGAAACTCTTCCTAGAAAAGACAGGAGAAGGAAATTAAAGGAGTACTAACTGCAAAAGAAGAGGTCAAACTACCACTTTTTGCAGATGATATGGTACTATACCTAAGAGATCCCAAAAGTTCCAGCAAAAAACTCCTAGAACTGATCAACAGTTTCAGTATAGTGGAAGGTTATAAAATCAATCTACAAAAACCAATAACCTTTCTTTATTACAAAAACAAGCAATTGGAGAAAGAATACAGGGAAATGCTCCCATTCACAATTGCTGCAAAAAAAAAACAATAATATATCTTGAAATAAATCTGACCAATGACACCAAGTTCTCTACAATGAAAATTTTAAATTGTTAAAGAGATTGAGGAAGACACTGGGACATGGAAGGACCTCCCATGCTCATGGATTGAAAGAATTAACATTGTGAAAACAACTGTCCTACAAAAAGCAATATATAGATTAAATGCAATCCCAATCAAAATTCCTACGACATACTTCACAGAATTAGAAAAAAAAATGTTTGAAATGTTTGAATTCATATGGAGGCACAAAAGACCCCGTATAGCCAAAGCAACCCTGAACACAAAGAGCGAGGCAGGGGGATATACTCTACCAAATCTCAAAGTATAGTACAGTGCTATAGTCATAAAAACAGTATGGTGCTGGCACAAAAATAGACACATAGCTCAATGGAACATCATTAAGATCCAAACTCAAGTACACAGAATTCAGTCACCTGATATTTGACAAAGGTTCCAAGAATACACAATGGAGGAAAGACAGCATCTTCAACAAATGGTGCTGGCAAAACTGGATCTCCACTTGTAGAAGAGTGAAACTAGATCCTTATCGTTCACCTTGCACAAAAGTCAACTCCCAATGGATCAAAGACATCAATGTGAAACTGAAAACCCTGAAACTACTAGAAGAATATATTGGTAGTAACATAAGATATAAGTATATGAAAGGATTTTCTAAGTTGGACAGAAATTGCTCAGGAATTAAGGTCAGCAATCAACAAGTGGGAGCTCATTGAACTAAAAACTTCTGTACAGCAAAAGAAACAATCAAAAAGTTTAGAGAAAACACACAAAATGGGGAAAAAAATCTTCACCAGTGACACACTGACAAAGGTTTAACATCCAGAATATATGAAGAACTCAAAAAATAAAGAATTGAGAAACCAAATGACCCAGTTAAAAGATGGGCTAAACACCTTAACAGAGAGTTCTCAAAGGAAGAAATAAAGATGGCTAAGAAACATCTCAATAATTGTTCAATATCATTAGTAATCAGGGAAATGCAAATTAAAACCACCCTAAGGTATCACCTTACCCCAATCAGACTGGCTAGGATCAAGAGAACAAATGATACCAAACGCTGGCAAGGATGTAGAGAAAAGGGAACACTCATTCACTCCTGGTGGGATTGCAAACTCATGCAACATCTATAGAAAACAGTATGGAGAACTCTTAAAAAACTACAAATGAACCTACCATATAAACTAGCTATACCACTCCTTGGCATATACCCAAGGGACTCATCCTATAATAGAGATACTTGTACAACCATGTTTGTTGCTGTTCTTTTCACAGTAGTTAAGAGATGGAAGCAACCTAACTGCCCCTCAACTGAGGAGTGGTCAACAAAAATGTGGTATATTTACACAATGGAGTTCTATTCAGCTGTAAAGAAAGATGAAATAATGAAATTTGCAGGTAAATGGATGTATCTAGAAACTGTTATACTAAGTGAAGTAACACACTCAGAAAAACAAACTATGCATGTTCTCCCTCATATGAGCATCCTAGCACCAAATCCTTTTTAAATTTGAGGTTCTTTTATTAAGTTGATGCTATATAGCAGTCCCTTCTTCATGAAATAACTACCATCATCACAACTTCAACTGAGCCTGATCGCTAAATATAGTCACAATTGAGCTTGTTAACAGTTTTTCTCATTCATAAAAGGAGGGCCAAGCAGGGTCACAGGACTCTCACCGGATTATCCAGCCACTCTTCCCAGCCAACTGTATATAATTTGGCACTAATCACACATGGCCTCCTGGATTTGGGGACGGCTAAAGTATACAATCTTGGGAAGACTAGCAAGAGAAGGCACACCACACGCTGGGTAAAGGCTTTCCAGTGTGCATACCCTCAGGTCATGCATACACTTCAGCAACCCCTCAGTTATCTCGACTCAATAAATGTATTGGTTCCCAAGTTGAACTTTAAACAAACATTGGCTTGACCCTAGAACCTGAAAGGCAATAAGCATTGCTTAGCATCCCCAAGCAAAGAAATCTCACAACAGATGGAAAATTTGTTAATGATATATTATCTCATAATTACTTTAAAAAAAGAAAATGAGAATGTAAAAGATGTTAAAAGGCTTTGGGAATGGAGATATATTCCAAAACAGACAGAAAAAAATGAGAAAGCTTAAGCAAGTGATGAAGGTCTGTGTAGGTTTGTTATGATATATAAAGGATGAGACAAAAATAATATACACATAAGAAAATTTCTAGGATAATAGTATAGTCCAGTAGTTTAAGAAAAAAATAGATATTTAGTCAAGGTTTATCTGAGAATATTTGAATTTTTACCCAAGTCTTATCTACATAGCACATGATAATTACAAGTATCAGAATTGTGGAACTAACATTATTGAATGTTTAACAACCATACTTTGAGGCCTATACTAATGTGGTCAAAGACTTAAAGGACAGTTTCTGTCCCTTGCCCTCCAAGATCGACTAAGTTCCAGGGAACTATGGAACATCTCTCAAAATGTCCTGTAACTGTGGTGAGTCACCTGTCCTCTTGTTCAGGGAGGACATGGAGACCCCACAAGGTATACTTGAATCAGTGTCTACTCTATCAAGAGGAGGGTCAACTCATAGGAAACATCTCATTCATTCTTCCAAGTGAATCCAGACATGGTCAAGCATGTTCTTTGACTTATCTTCACATAGCTGGAACTTGTAAAAGAAAGGAGCCAGGAGCTCCTCCCAAGCCCATGTGACCCCTGAGGAGCAGATCCTCAAATGACTTCAAGTGTAAAAATAAATTGATTTATTTGGGCCAACTCTATGGTTTTAAACACCCAAAAGGAAAGTATAACGAAAAAGTAAAATCATCAGTATATTTAAAAGTTCAAGCCATTATGCTTCCTAGACATTAGGCTCAAGTCTATATAAAAAGCTATTTAAACAATTATTTCTCATGGATGATTTTGTTCCTAGCAAGAAAGTGCTGCTCAGATATAAGACTTGAAATATTGGTCTCCAGTTCTGTAGTGCCCACCTGTAGCTAAGGGAGACAACCAGCTATTGTTGTAAAGTGATGGAAAAATTTCTTTCTCCCCCCATCTAGAAGCCTTTGAGAGGAACTGCACTGATTCTAACCACATCAACAGCTCTCAAAATACCTGAAAGTAAATCCTGAATCCATCACGTTAGAGTCCAGCCTTGGAAGACACTGGAAAAATGAGGAGGAACCAATGGGGCGGGGGGGCTTTTGGAAGCCCTTGTCAAGAAGTTCCTTATATAACATGTGAAAATTGTCCTATTCTGACCTTTTTCTAGTTCCCTGCCTAGAACTTGTAGTGCTAATTACTATTGCCTTTACTTCTTCACAGCTCCTATTCAGGATTCAGGGACTTCCTTTGCCCCGTAGAGATAAGCGTTGTGCAATTTGGGAGTCTTTAAGATAGACCCACTGATGGGGTATCCAATTGCCTCACCCTGTGTCCCTATTCATCACAGAAGAAGCCAGAGTGGTCTGAGTCCCAATTCCCTATTGGCAATTTGGGTACCCTCTTCAGAATAGGGTGTGATTAAGAATAGGAGGTAGGATCTGACTAGGCAGTTAGGGTAAAAAGCCTTAAAGAAACATAGCCAGCATCTTGGCTAAAACTCACAATGTCCTTAGCAACATACTCTATTTCAAAGGCCAAAAATATCAAAAAATATTTGGTAGCTTTTATCTAATCCTTAAAAGATTTTAGGGTTACATCTTCAGAGAGAGGAGTGTTAGAGTAGCTAAAAGTCCCATAACAAAATAAATCAATCTAAGAAAAAGGCTGACTAGATGAAGTTATCAGAAAAAAGTGATGGGGAGACATGGGAGGAGTTGGAGGGAAGGGAGTGGGCATGGATTTGATCAAAACACCTAACATGCATGCATGAAATTCTCAATAAATTGTTTATTTTTTAAAAATTAACCATTGTGGTCATCCTAAATTCTAATGTCTATTTCCTTCACTATTGTATTCCTTTAAACTTAATATGAAATTCAAGACTCTAGAAATTATTGTTATTTTTCTAAATCAGTCACTCAACTTTACCAGCTATTTTTATTTTAACTTTCCATCATTTCTCCATAAATGTTTATGCCAGATCAGTGCAAAAAGTGCTGCCTTCTTACCTTAGTTGTCAAAGTAGGTTGTGTTCCATTCTGAAAACCCTGCCTATCCCTTCCCGACATGAGTTCCTCCCACAAGGTGACAGAGGCTCCGTTTTTCATTCAGCTGAGGAGCAGAGCTTTATTTTATGTTGCGCTTCTTGTCCATTTCCTTTCTGCTTGGTTATCTCTAAGGTTTTTCCATTTTAATTAGACTAGCCAATTACACAGGAGAAAATCTCATATGTTTAAAGCCAGTAGAGATTTTCATCCACTTTTTCAAATGTGGCCTTTTAACTCAGTTAAGAGCTTTTCAAAATCCTGCATTCTTAAAAGCACAGATAAGGCACTCATTAATACTTCAGATTCTCCACTCGCTCCCATTATGTTTCAGGCAAGCTATTTCTTAATATCACAACTAGTTATCTTCACTGTTCTCAGTGGTTTTCTTTTCCATTTTGATAGTAACAGTCTCTGTTCTCTCTTGTTTAGAAGGTAGACTCTCTAAATGATTCAAAGTGCATTCCAAATAGAAATTGGAAATATATTGGTTGCAATAATTGATTAAATTTAGTCCTTAGCCCATATGTCCAAAATCAAAATTATTTAAAATACAGTTCAGGATGGTGAAGCAATCAAAGTCAGGAAAGTTGTGACAGCACTAAGTCATATATCAAGCCAAACAGTCAAAATTTGTGTGCTTTTAAACTAATGCTCAGTTCATAATTATCCAGGTTCAAATATTAATCTAGAACATAGACATAAACAAATACTTCACCTGATACGTCTGTGTGGCTTTGGAAAATAATGTTCCACAAGACTATAAATGTCAGTGACAAGACATTGTGCACAGCCAGAGAGGGTGTCCATATTGGACCCCATCTTTTCACCAAGTTGTCCTTTCTTCATAATAGGGAAGTGTTCTGCTATGAACACTATTCCTAAACCTCTTGACCTTTCTCTGTTAATTAAATAGTTCTCATCACTAAAGTTGGTCTTAGAAGAAATATCTGTTAGGTCCTTTTCTGTAACACATGGCTGAAAAAGCTAAAAGGAAGACATTTTCACTGTCTTATGGTTAACGTCATATTTGACTGAAGGAATATGAATTGATTATTGGAGAGGGAAGAGCTACCCTGAATCTGAGTCTGGGGAGCAATGGAATAGCTTCATAAGAAAAGAATATTTGCATGTATTCTAGATTACACACAGTATAAACAGATACTTTTTAGATTTACTGTTGAACGCTATTTGAGATATCATCAGCATGGAGATTGTACCAAATAAAGAAAGGTTGAAATTAAAATAAAATATACTGCCCAATTATTCCCCCCCAAATCAGAAAGAAAAAAAATGTTTTCCTTAACTTCTAATGCAACCAAATAAACATAACACATAATTAGGTTTAATTTTATGTAAACCACTGTTTCTTCTTCTATCACATAAGGTATAAGAGCCCCACTCTCTTTTACTTATACACATCAACTCAACAATAAACATGTAGTAAAATATACATTCTGACCAACTATTATTAGATTCATTTACAGAGAAATAATTGCTGAAGTAAGAATGTGTATTTGCAATTTTGAAAATTATGTGTTTTTCCTGGAAGTGATCAATCAATGGTAGAGTGGGTAGAAGAGTGAAATGTTCTTGAACTTATATGACCCAGTTGTCCTTACAGTTCCAATTTTCTTTTCTAGTTTAAATGTTGGCACATTCACCTGTTTGTCCTTCTTAAAAACGTACCCTATGATTAAAAAGAGATTTTGAAGACAAGAACAGATAATGAAAAAAAAAATCCACATACCATTCAGAATAAGATTTTGAATTTCCCTAGTTTTCAGCAAACTAGATTACCTTATACTTCATGGAAACATGAATAATTAAGCATCAGCTTTCAGGCCAATGTTGCTATATAGTGTATTCTACACATGACAGGGAAACTGCACCTATGAAATCTCAACAGTGGTTGTTTAAGTAAGACATATGTAATAATAACATCAGTTGACATGCCAATGTGGAATGGGAGAATTTCACAGTATCCCACCTGTAAATGAAGAGCTACAGGCAATCGATGTCTGCTGAGGTAAAAAGGACTATTATACTACAAAGAAGAGCTCCCTGTTAGGTTATCCAATCCCAAGCTGTCAGCCATAATAAGCACATCTATGCATGACCACCAGTAAATGGACTCAGCACATTATACATGGTGTGTATGTATGTATTTTATATGAAATCATAAGAGTAGGGGGATATGGAAACAGTTGGAGGGGAAGAGGACAGGGTGAGAATAATGTAAACAATGTAAATAATGTTTAGGTATAAAAATTGTCAAACTTGGTCATGTTTTATTTTTCTGTCCCATTGTTTACAAAGTTCACATTGAATACTTCTCAGAATCTTTAATACAAACCTCAGAGGTGATGCACAAAGGTTGCAATCGCTAACAGACTTCAAGCTGTCCACTATTACCTGATAGAATTTTTGCAATGTCTTAAAACTTTTTGAACTCTAAATGAACCCTAGTCCCCTTCATTTCTAAGAGTAGGGAAAGTGAATCAAGTACTAGTGTGTGTGAACCATGGCCGTTCAACATTCAATTTCTAGTCTTTATGTTTCTTCCTAAACCGGGCAAAAAATTCTGTCACCAAGTTCCTGGGGAAGTCAGATTTTGAATAAGGGACAATTTACTTCCCTTTTCATATAAGTGTGTGTCATTCATTAATCTAAAATTTTCTGTGAGTAAGATGTTATGGAACAACAGAATTGCCAATTGAAGAAGGAAATGCCATGAAATTTACAACACAGAGATATGCTTAAATGCTTCTGATATTAGAGCAATTTAATGGACTTCTGTGCCCACCTCACAGAAGGGTGCCAATTAAACTAAACTTCAATTTTGCTGCTTGGTCTTTAGCATCTACGAAAATGATGTTTACATTTGACCAATTTTCTTGATGTGTTGTCCAATTAACCTCAATGGGAATGATCCTCAACTAAACACTGGGGTTCTCTGTGAAAGAAATCAGTCAACCTACTGCAAGAAACATGGCTTTTATATCTGCTGTAAACATCCCTGGAGGATACTCTGCTGAGAAACTTTTGCCAGTGGAAAGGTATAACTATTGAGGACAAAGACTGATGGGAAAGAGATGGACTACAAATGAGACAAAGGGAATTGAGCACCACACTTCTAGGGAGATATGACCCACTCCATCCAAAGTGGGAGAAAAGATGTATTTCTCTCCAAACCAAAAGATGTTCTGAACTCAGGGTACACATAGAGTGTGTGGAGAAGGATATTGAAGTGCACTCTTCTATAAGATACCAGAAAAATCAGTTATTAAGTGTAAATATCTACATGTTTCCTGATACTGCTGACATGTAGGTTACTGAAATTGTGCTTCAATTGTCAGGATTAGCTAATGTGCAATTGCTAACGTTTTTCTAAGAGGCTAATGCTGACAATAAAGTCCATAACCAGAATCAATTTGTTTAGAAATTTTATTATGGTTTAACATTTAAAGGGTAGATTTCTCTATTTATGTCAGCTTGTGTTAGTTTAACCTACATTTAAAATACAGAAACATTAAAGATAATTCTGAATAACTGCCAATTACTAAAGTTTCACTTACTCAACAAGTATACAGAGAATTGTTGTGAGCCATATACTATACTGGATACTGGAGATACAATGCTGAATGCCTTTAAGTAATGCATATACAAATAGACAAAAATGATAGATAATGGGTAATCAAATTTGATGGAGCAAATATATGGCTATGGATGAAATTCAAATAGACTGAGAAGAAAATTTGAATAGCATAGATGTGTAGTAAGTCTAATGGACACAAAGAGAATTCTGAATCTGAAGAATTCAGATTCTAATGAGATCAGCAACAATGAAAATGACTGATGATATTATTAAAATCAAAAAGGAAATATCAACCAGTCTCTAGAGGGTAATATCATATATGGTTACTGGCTTAATAAAATATAACTAAATAGACCATAAAAACTAGACAAACACTTTGTCTTTACTCATAAGAGTTTGTGGATATATATGTACAATTTTATTATTTATGTGTAGAGCTGTATGAATTAAAATATATGAAAATTAGTTCAATGTATCAAAAACAGATGAACAATATCAAGGATCATCCCTACAGACACATTCAAATTTACTAGATAAACACACATGTCAGAAGAATACAAATCTCTGAGGCACAAAATTTCTGTTTACAAATTAAACACATAAACGTAACTAAGATATTGAAAATCACAAAGCACCAAAGATTGATGTTCTAAGAAAATCAAAAAATAATGTAAATCTGTAACTTCAAAACTGGTTCTAACTATTCTGAATTGTCTAGAAATATACATTCCCCAACTCTATTTTAAAACAGAGACAAGATATAGGAAATAACCACTCCATAAACTAAGAAGGGTGAACTACAAACTTAAGGCCAGCTTGGGCCAGATAGAAAGGCACTGTCATAAAAGCACAACCGTCTAATGCTGAAGAGATGGCTCAACAGTTACGAGTACTAGATGCACTGTCTTCAAGAGTGGAGTCTTACCCTCAAGTTCTGGGAGTAAATCAAAGCTGTGGCAATAGCCTGTGTCATTTTAGGAGTCTGTGGGATTATCCTGACCAACACTTCAAAGGGAGGGTTCTCTTGTCTGGCACTGTGTTTCTTGTTCTATAGCCTTCAGCTATATACAACCGTTCATGTATAGATACTTATTGTATGTGGATTTTTCAGTAGGCTTTTAAACATACAGTCCCCTCTGGTTTTTCATACCACCTAAGCACTATTTATCTGTCCTCTCTCTCTTCCTAGCTAACCCTCTTACCTGCCTACTAGTTAAATTACCCTCATTTTCCCCATTTTTCCTGTGATAATACCTGTCTTTTATTAGCCCCCTCTCTGATGCCTTCTTCCCCTTTACCCCCATAGTTTCTTGTATAACTCTCCACACAAGACTTGGAGCAATGGAGCTGGAACTGACCTGGAAGCTTCTTCTATGAAGACTAGCTCTCATATTATCAGGGGATACTTTTCAAGCTGTTAATGGAGAAAATCAATCAGTGGTCCAACCCCAGTTGTAAAGCCTATTAATCACAACAATGACTGGCACAACAATCTCTATTAGTGCAGTGGTGGCACTATCTAGTTGGACTTTAAGCCAGATCAGTGGGAGGTAATTCATGTTTGGCAGTGTAAACATAGTCAATACACATGATAGGGAGATGATAGATCAAAAGAAAATTCCACATCAATCACACACCCACATAATTTATTAGTGTATGCTAAATATGTTTCTTATTAAGAGAAGTATACCCCTTACCACTTACCAAAGAAGTTCCTTTTTAATGGATGGAGACTCTTGTAAAGTTCCACAACAGAAAAAGCACAGAGAACAAGTGTCTGTGAGATGCCCATCCCTAAGGTGACATATCTGCAATCTAACACCTACACCTAAGGCTCACAGAACAGCACAACAGAGAGCAGAGAGAACATGAATACATCTCTCAACTCTCACCAGTGAAGCTTTCTCATGCAACAGACGGTGATTAACCCAGAAAGTCACAACTGGCTAAATGTAGAGAATCAGTGACTGCAGATTGCATGTTGTTAGATAGGACTCCTTTATTAAACTTCTGCCACCCAGGACTCAGGGATCATTGCAGAACAAGAGATGAAAAGACTGTAAAAGCCAGGAGTGGTGGATGACCACAAGGAAATGGGAATTCTTCAGGTGGCTGGGAACTTGTACCTATGAACTTACAGCAATGATGACAGGATCCACAAGATCCATGCAAACTCAAATCAGACAAAAACTCAACATAGAACTGGGATAATGGTTAAGAGGTCACAAACTTAGCTAAGGAAGTATTGGCAGTTTATCACTTCTGAGTGAGGGAGAGTTGGTGTTCTTTAAGGGATCAACACTAGATAGACTGACCATGTTCCAGTTGAACTCACATCAAGGGATATCTGGGCACACAAACTTGACTCAATAAGCCTTAATCTATATGATAGAATGCATGAAATTCAGTGGGGGTCAGCTTATGGACTAGGTACAGACAGAGGAGGTGTGTCTAAATATGATTAAGATGTATCAAAGGCCAAACTTTTCTATAAATATATATCAAAAAATAAAATTTAATTCAATTTTAAAAAACTTAAAGAAAAAAAATAAAAGAGTACTTGATGCTTTCCATAGGATCTGAGTTCAGTTCCCAGCATCCATGCTGGGTAGCTCATAACTGCCTGTAACTCCAGTTCCAGGGAATCTGATGCCATATTCCAGATCCCATGGGCACCCACATACATGTGGCATACAACACATACACACATGTACACACACACACACAGGCATAATATAAACATAAATAAAAATAAGCAAACTACCTTCTGTGAAATTTCTATGAAAACCATAATACCATCTCAAATGAAATTATGTCAGCAATTCTGAAACAATTGATAATGAACACTCAGGTACTTTCTCATTCAGTCAGATGAGAGCCCTTTTCCAGTTTTCCTCCATCATTGTCTTGGATTATCTAGCCAAAATGACAAAATAAAATAAAAATATACATTTTAGTAATAAAATGTCCACACACAATTTTAAAGAAAAATCTTCTCTTATTAAAGACAATATATTCAACTGCAGTAAAAAACAAAGTTATAAGAGCAAGCAATCCAGGATCAAAACAAAATGTTCACATAAATGTTTTCTATAATCAATAACTGTAGGGAGAAAGGAGACTATTCATAATAGTAAATGGTTCTCAGCTTTCTCTCTATGTTTGTGATGTTTTAGGTTTTGAATACTATGTATATGCATGCATTATTCATGCATGAAATGAATCTGACTGACAGAAAAGAAAGGCAGACATTGTAAAGTGGTTGCCTCAGAAATCCTGGCAAGCATATTTTACTTTATATTTTAAAATGCCATTTTTTGCTTATCCACTTTAAGAGGGAAGCAACTGTGTGTATTAAACAGTAAACAAAACACAGATTTTAGGTGTACTAAAGAGAAAACTAGGAAAGTAGGAAAGACTTGGGAGTAATTTAGAGAGGAAACTACAGCTAGAGAAACTCAGAAAAGATGAGAAAATCCTTTTTGATTTGGGGAAAGGTAGAAGGATGGCTACCTATTTGTGACATACTCAACAATGTACCTGGTATTTGAGTACACATTAACCATAGGGGTCAGTTCTGTACTCTACAGCAACAGAGATTTTAATTGCTTAGAAATACAGCCATGACTTGGGTTAAAATATCAAGATGGCTGCTAAGTCACTAGGGGGCGGTAAAGAGGACATTTTGTTATTGGTGCTTTTGTTTACTTTTTTAATGAATAGGTATCAAAATCTTCATCTCAGCTGAAGAGAAAAATACTGGTAGAATATTTATTAATATACACAGTAAGAGGATTGCTAAATATACTGCATGACTAACACAAATCAGAGAATCTGCTATAGTTGCCACTCAATGGGAATTCCCAGGCAAGACATTACAGGATTTTTTTTTTTTTTAATGTTTGAAGGAACATGTTGAAATCAATGTCCAGTAAACCATCAATAAAGTATATTTGATCTTATTGAAAGAATGTGTTGAGATTAGACATTTGGGTGACTTCTGAAGAATAGAATAATACTTCTTTATCCAAGCTTAATATCTTCCATTTATATAATTCTATTAGATGCAATATATTTTATAATATCTAAATGCTTATTCCAAATTAAGAGGCTGTAATTAAACTAAGAACCTAAGACTTGGCCAACAATGCATGAAGTATGGCAGCTTTTCAAAATAACTGATTTCAACTTGATTCCTTTTTATAAGAATTCAGGAGCTGAGGAATTGACTTAGTGGGTAAGAGCATTTGCTGTGCAAGGAAAAGGACCCGAATTTGTATCTTCAGCAGCAACACAAAAATTTTAAGCCAGGCAGAACATGGCTATAACTGCAATGCTGGGAGAAGGTGGAGAAAGAAGATCTTTGAAACTAGCAGACCAGTAAGCTGATCCAAAAGGGTGAGCTTCAGGTTCAATGAAAGACCATGTATCAAAAAAAAAAAAGAAATGTGGGAGTGCGCCTGTAAGCATATTGCATATCAGCATCTAGCATTACGATAGCCAAACTTTACTTAAAAGGCTTCCAGGTCAAATTCTGCTCCATTGCTTCAAGTACTGTATCTGAAGTATATCCTGTCTTCAGCAGCAGGGTCTTGTCTACTAGTTCTGTGAGATAACCAAGAGGTTTGATCCTTATATTTACAGACAAGCATACCGTACACCACTCATCAAAGAAACTTCTTTTTGCAACAGATGGAGACTGCTGCAGAATTGTACAACTGGTCAGACACAGAGAACATACATCCCAGAGACGCCAAATAGTAGGTGGCACATCTACACTCAGACTTCTACAACTAAGGCTCATGGAACACAGTGGAACAAGGAGCAGAGAGAAACTAGTGCATCAGCTTTCACAAGTAAAGCTTCTTATACAACAGTGTGATGCACACAGAACGCCACACTGGTAAAGTTGTAAAGAAGAAGGGACTGCAGAGTGTACATCCTTGGATAAGACTCCTATATTGAATGTCACCCACCCACAGCTCAGGGACCATTGCAGAAGAAGGGGTGGAAAGGTTGTAAGAGCCAGGGCTTGTTCATGAACACAGGGAAGCAGAGGATTTCAGGTTACAGGAAGCTTGCAAATGTGAACTTGAGGCAATGGTGGCATCGTTCAAAGGATCCATGCCAACTCAATTAAACAAGGGCCCAGAGGGGAGGAGAGAAATGGGTGGCAGACAGCAGGAGACTGTGAACTATTGGAGACTGATTGCTACAGGGTGAGGGAGAGTATGCCTTACATATGCACTCTAAACAGACTGACTAGACTTCAATTCACACTAAAGGACATCTGGGTACAAATGCTTGACTGGCTAGGACTTAACACATGGTGGAATATGTGAGGTTGGTTGTGGGGAAAGGGGAGGCTTGAGTTGGGCAAGGGATCTAAATTTGATTAAGAGCTGTTGCATGAAATTACAAAAGCTCAATAAATAAATGAATAATGTTGGGAAAACAGAGGAAACACACAAAATCCTCCTCTGACATTCACAGGCACAAGTATAGAAACACCCCCCCCACACACATCCATGGGTAGCTAGATTGCATGTGCATGCACAGGCATGGATACATACTTCCAATATACATGTGTTGATACACTGCAAGTGTATTTGTACACACACATACACACACGCAAAACTTCAGTGGGGTCATACTCTCATTTCTGTGAAGTAGATTACTTCTACTAATAATCTCTCTTGAAATCAGTGATTTTTCTCTGAAACATTACATACTGTGGTAAGGTGAAGTAACTTTTGCATCTTCAAATGAGGAGGATAAAAAGGTAGGAGTCACCATATGTCTCTCCATCTTCTCTCCCTATTTGAACTTATTTGGCATACTACACACAATAAAAATGACAACTATAGGCAGTTTGTATACTGTTGTATATTTTTTAACAGTTGTTTACAATTTGATCTTCTTGATTCAAATTTAGGTATTTGCATTGTTCTTTAATTTTTAATTTAATATTTCATAGAGAATGGCTAGGGGAATATTTCTTAGAAGAGATATTTTCTGATCATTCATCCATCTAGTCAATCAATCAATTTTAATTCTGAATAACTGATTCTGTAAAGCAATTACTTCCCAAGTTCCATTGGCTTTAAATATAGACTTATACTGTTAAACATCTAATATTATTATATTAGACATATCTGAGAGTTTAATAATGACCAGTATTTCTGACCTTTGTTTCCCTGACACCTTGTAATGCCTTTGCTTTGGGAGGCTGTCTTATAATTGTCCCAACTCCCTTTCTATTGAGAGCTGTTTCAGATGAACCTGTCATCGCTTGAAGAAAATACAAATCAGGATCTCTTTCCTTTACCACAAAGGTAAAGCAAAATTATACGTGAAATTTCAGAACTATTCTATGTAAGGATCAACATTACTACTTCTTCTTTTTTAACTTTT
>NW_008350870.1:342934-356104 GCF_000622305.1 Nannospalax galili
TACTTATAATATTCTATGTGCTTTAGATGCAAAGTAGAAAACATATTCAGCAGTCTTAAAATTTTAAAGTCAAGTTTGTGTTTAGACCAAAATAAAGAACCTCTTTATTATAAGCATGATTACTCTGATGCTTTCTAAATTTAAAAAATATAACCTAATTAAAATGATGTCTGTTACCAGATTTTAAAGCACAGAACAACCTTGGAGGCAGGAACGCTGGGTCAGAACTGTAGCTCTTTTCGTAATGTTCCTTTCTAAAGTAATTCTTTTTCTTAGAATCAAAACAAATTATTTAAGGGGAATTTTATTATTTTAAAAATAATGGAACCATGAGTATTATCTGGGAAGTCAGCAGGCTTGGGTTTAGAGGGCTTGTGTTGCAGTAATTTAGTAACATCTCCTTGCCAAAATCAATCTCTCTGAAACGAAGTTTTCTCATTTCTACAGGCTTTGAATAGACGGCTCCTAAAATGCGTTTCAGGTCTAAAGATCTCCGATTATTTATTCAAGGACATTGCTAGCTAGTACATAAATTGCACTTACTTTAAAAAAGATTTAAAGATAAATTTACAGTCTTTGATCAACATTCTTTATCTGTCACATTTTAATCACTACTCTATATGTATTATTTACATTTGTATATCTTTCCTGATGAAATATGGCACAATTTAAAATAATTCCGGATTCCTTATGTAAGTATATATTTTTCCATCTACTGTCTGTTAGTGAAAATTCATGGTAAGAGTAGAGTATAGGGAATCTCATTTCACAGTGTGGCTTTCTTAATGAGATTTTCCTGTATTAGGAAACGAAATATGCTGTGCAAAATGGAATAGATTTCTAGAACATAGATTATTTATATTAAATATCAGAGCACAAAATATATCATTACTAGACATAATGAGAGTAGGTGCCAAATACTTCCTGCTCCCCAATTATCAACTGGATTCATACTTGAATTTCAACCTGAAATATTTCACAGGAATGGGTCTAATTTTAATAAGCTACATTTCCCAAACCCAAAGTTCAAATAGCACAGTTATTATTGCTTAATTTGTGATTATGAACATTTATTTCATGTTGGGACTCAAATGTCACTTTCTTCTTAAAATGTTTTTAATGTTCTCAAATACAGCAATATCTCCTGCAATAAACTATTGGGATGTTTTGTACCTCCTGAAGGTACAATTTTCTATACTGAAAGCTGGCTATTTGTGCACAGGGAAATAACAAAGTATCCCTACTCCCCCACCTTTCAGAAGACTGGGATATCCAAGTTCTTTTTACCAGAGCCATTGTTCCCCAAGAGGCTCAAGCTACGCAAATGTTAGTTTAAACAGTGCATATAAAGGTACACAAAGGGTCGAAAATTAACATTATGTCAATGACTACAGAGGCTTGAAATTGAAATGAGAGAAGCAAAATTTCAAATGACCCAAAGAGAATAAAGGATTAACAAGGGATAAAATAGAAGATTACCCTTTTTGGAACATCCTGAAAAGCTATAGGGAGGAGGGGGATAAGAACAAGGCAGGAAGCAGTGAGTCAGTCTCTTTGTGACCACCTAATAGAGATCTGAATAAGTTCACTGACCCATCTTAGGAAGTTCCAGCACAAAAGCCCAGGATAAGAATGAAATTAGAAATCTTTATGTAACATATTCATCTTCAAATCTTTTCTGTCTCAGGCGTGAGTTGGTAAATAGTGTAACATCTTTATTACTAAATGAAGAAAAATAAGTGATTAGGTAAAATTTTAAGATAAAAAGGGAGTAAGGGATATAAGAAGTCCTACTTGCAAAGGAAAAGAATGGACCATGAACCATCCTTGAACTGAACTGAGACTAAATGACCTTGACTTTGCACTAGACATGAGTAAAAAGTAGTGATATTTTCTTGCAAATATTTTTCCAGTTTATTATTTCATTTGCTGTTTTAACTTCTACTGAATTTTAAATGCAGCTTCATGAAAACTGCATGGCATAATTCAATTAGTAACATTATTTAGTACACCGTTGGAAAACAGTTTATTTGAGAACAAACACTAGATTAAGAACAGGTAATTTCATTATTTGCTTTTTTATTGAATTATCTCAGGTCTATAGTGTGTCATTCTTGGCCTAGATTATAAATAAGTGTCTCAAAGAAATAGCTATAAACTATATTGCTTTACATAGACTTTTGGACTAAGGACAATGCTTATAAAATAAAATATCTGAAACAAATTCTCAAATGTTTAATGATGTCAACAAGATACTATAATTAAAATAATGAACTGTCTCCCACTCACAGCTCAGGGACCATTGTTGAAAAGGGGACAGAAAGATTGCAAGACACAGGATTGGTCCATGAACACAGGGAAGCAGAGGCTTTTAGGTCACTGGAAACTAGCGCATGCACACTTGTGGCAATGGTGGCATCAAGCACAGGATCCATGGCAGTTAAATAAGACAAGGCCCAGATTGGAGCGAGGGAAATGGGTGACGGGTAGGCACTAATCTGGGAACTATCAGAGACTGATTACTACTGAGTAAGGAGAGTAGGCTTTACCAACCATTGATTCAATAAGACAAGGCCCAGATTGGAGCAAGGGAAATGGGTGACGGGTAGGCACTAATCTGGGAACTATTAGAGACTGATTACTACTGAGTAAGGAGAGTAGGCTTTACCAACCATTGATTTCTACATAGGCTGACTAGACTCCAGTTGAATTTGCACCTAAGGATATCTGGGTGCAAATGCTTGAATGGATAGGACTTAATCTGTGTGGCAAAATACATGAGGTCTGGTGAGGGGGGTGAGGAGCATGGTTGGGAGAAGGGGTCTTAATTTGATTAATAACTTTTGTATGAATTGTACAAAAGCTCAATAAAATTTTTAAAAATAATGAAAATAGAAATAAAATGTTTTTGTGACTGAATATTTGTAATCCTGAGAAAAATCGTGTGTTTTGAGGTTATTGTGAATAGGATAACTACCCTGATTTCTTTCTCAGTGTTTGTGGTTGGTATGTAGGAAGCTTACTCATTTTTCGTGTTAATTTTTTTACTCTGACAATTTTTGTTTGTTTATACCCCTGGGAATTCTCCGGTGGAATTTTTAAGGTATTTTGTGTATAGAATCTTATTATCTTCAACTAAGAAGACTTTGATTTTCCCTTTCCAATTTGTGTCTACCTTTTTTCCTTCACTTACCTTACTGCTCTAGCTAAAACTTCAGCACTATGTTGAAGAGAAATGGGTGGACATTCTTGTTTCTGATTTTCATGGGGATGTTTTGAGTTTTTCTCCATTTTCTATGATGTTTTTTAAGGGAGAACTGCATATTTCCTTTGTTATGTTGATTATGTATATGAGATATGCATACCTAGGTTCTCCAGTACTTTTTCATGAAAAGGCACTGGATTAGGCCAAAGAACATTTCTGCATCTAATGAGATGATCATGAGTCCTAGAGACTTTTTATGTAGTGGATTACATTTGTTGATTTAGTTGGGTCGAACCATCACTGCATATCTGGGATGAAGCTTCCTTGATTGTAGTGGAAAATCTTTTTGATGTGCATTTATTTTTGAGTACTTTGTTGAGAAGTTCTATGTCTATGTTCATTAAAGGGATTAGTTTACAATACTTTTCTTTGTTGTGTCTTTGTATATCAGAGTAATAATGACTTTTTAAGATCCCCTTCCCAATCTACACCCTCCCATAAACCCGACCAGATTTCATGCATTCTGTTATATATGTTAAGGCCTATCGAGTCAAGTTTGTATTCCCAGATGTCCCTCGGTACAAGTTCATACACTGGAGTCTAGTCAACCTATCTAGAGTCACTCAAAGATCTATTTTCCCTCACCCAGCAGTAATTACTTGCCAATAGCTCCTTGGGTAAGGTTGGGGCCTGTTTTTGTCTGCTTGAGCCTGCATGGGTCTTGTGCTTGCTGTTACCATTCCTTATATGAGCAAGAGGCCTGGAAGACTTTGTTTCCTTATGTTCATGCCCCAACCCCAGCTCTTACAATCTTTCTGCATCCCCTCCGCAAGTCATGGGTGGGTGAGGTTTATTATAGGAATCCTAGGGCTGGAGAGATGGTCTTGACTGCTCTTGCAGAGGACTCGGGTTTTCACTTCCTCATGTCTATACCAGGACATTTTTCTTGCTTGAGCTTGCATGGAACTTGTACGTGCTACTGTGCATTCATATGAGTAAGTGACCAGTTGCCTGGAAAACTGTTTCCTTGTGGTATCTGCCCCTGGCTCTTACAATTTTTCTGGCCCCTCTTCAGCGATAATCTCTGAGCCTTGGGGAACAGATGCTTCATACAGATGTCCTATTCAGAGATATGTCCCTACAGACCCTATTGCTGAAGGCACTATATACATGAGCTATAGAATAAACAAGGAGAAATCAACCTGGTACTGATCTCGGGGACTCATCTCTACTGGCTGGTGTTCACAGTGCAAGGTGCTATGCAAGCTACCAGGGGGAAAGCAATAATCATCAACCTTATCCAGCTGTGAATCCTGTGAACAATAACAACTGGCCTGATGAGATATGCCCACTGCTACAGTAGTAGCACAAACAATAGGAGAGTAAGCATTCACTCTTTCACTGGATTTAAGGTTCATCTCCTGGGATGGAGCCCATACCTGATAGTGATATAAGGCTTAGGAACCTGAGGCACAGGACATGGGGATAACCTAACACAAGTTTTCCACTAAATAGGTATCCTATTAAATTCACTCTTAATGAATCATTGTTATATCTATAGACAAATGCCTCTCTCAGCTCTCATCAGAGAAGTTCCTATCCAACAAATAGTGATTAAATCAGAAACACACAACTGGTAAACGTGCAAGGAATTGGGTCTGAGGCACTAGCTCAGCAACACCAAACCCTGATCTCTGGTGCTGCTTCCCCCCAATGCTCTCTCCTTGTTACATCAGATGATCTCATTGCCTTTAACTCCAAGGGCCTGACCTTTTCCATAACCTTTTCATCTGAGGGATTTGTGTCTTTTTCAACTAAGAGGGTATGTGAGAGTCTGAAATCTTATATCCACATTGTGTATTTTAAAATCCTTTAGCAACATATTCAAGGTCTTTGAAAACTTATGTGAATTTCATTTGATAGTCTTCTTTCCATGTATTTCTATTATGAAAGCTGCTTATTGAGGTTGTACAGCATTTAAGTTTGAATATATAATTTTAAGTACAAGGTTAATATACTCAAAGATTACATACCAGTATGTAAATGTCAAAGTGAAACTAATTATGTTTTTAAAATATATTTATAATAAAATTTTACTAAACATTTATACACTTTCACTCATTTGCTGATGAATTATGTGGCTGAAGTGACTTTTCTATCATATTGATTAAAATCCATTTATTCAGTTCAGATATATTTGAACCAGAATAACAAATATTTTCCTTCATATATGTACCAATCTTTCTTCTTCAATAAATGTTTTATCTCCTTTAATAGTTATTTTTCTTTGAGACCTAATGGCACTTAGCACTTTCTGATACATAGTAAATGCTTGGGCAATGACAAATTCCACAGGAATTACAACACATTTTCTCTAGCAAGCCTTTCTGCTAGATGACCTTTGACCTTCCTCCCAGACACAGCAGATGCTCTTTACTAGACACTCTGATATTTCAGCTATTGTCTTACAGACTGCCCTTCTGGCCCTGACTTGTTTTTCTTCTATTATGTGGTTATACACACCTAACCTCTAAAACTGACCTATATATGATATATATGTACCTGACAAATTCCTGTCATTCTAATCTGGAATTTAGCTTCCTCTATTCCATTAGACCTCATGTGGAGCATAGCTTCTTACTCCAAATAACAGGGCTCTGGAAATTGACACAATGCCAAAATATTCTCTGCCATATCAGCATGAAAGGAACTCGTAACTTAGCCTTTATAAAGCTTAAAGTGGTTATTCATCTCTTTATGACAGGGCGGAGTTTGGAAATCATCCATGTGGAGTAATAGGATTACAGAAATTACCATGCTCAGCCACGTTTTCTTTTTCAATGATAGTCTAATGTTCATGCATCCATATGGGTTCTACTCTTCTGTTAGTGTTCATCATCATAATTAATTGAATAATGAATGTTTTGATGAAAAAAGCACGTCTTTGTATCAAGAGAATTATTATTCAGCAAGCAAAAGAGATCACAGATTGCCAATTTTCTAGATGAACATTTATTGCCATGGCACACTAGGATTATCTAACAATTTGGATAGTCATATATAGAAATTTTCCATTAAATTTTCTCAATGTATTTTTGGCAGCAATGAAGAACTTTTGTTTCCAGTATGGTTTGTGTTCAGGAATCCACAGCAACAGGAAGAAATTGTAGTGGATTTTGGACTGGGAAGAAACCAGGACAGTTGGTAGAACTTAAGCTAGGTAGGGAGTCTGCAAATACAGTCAGGAAAGCATAGTTCCCCAGACAGACAATAAGTTCAAGAAGAAAGTTGAAGATAAAGAATATCCCAATTATTTCCATTCCTTTACCTGAAGACCTTGTATCTGCCTGGCTACAGTGAAGAAAAGGGATGACTCTGCTGATGATAAAAGACACATGGACCACTCATCATCTTTATTTTAGACAACAGTCACTAAACTCCAAAGCTGTGAGGCTAATCTAGACAAACCAGCCTGTCAAATAGTATGAATGAAACCATGGAAACTAAGCCTGGGAAGATTCGGAGAGTGATCTAGGTGCTTTGAACAGGTGGACATAGTGAGTAAGTAAATACATGAATCCTATTGCATACCAATGTCTTACGATTCCTTTACAAAGCAATATCTAAATACTATAGCTAGTACAATAAAAAGATAAGATAGGAAGTATGAATGTAGACAAAATTTGTAATTCAGAAAAATTTTATGTAACTTTAATTGAGCAGGATTTGTGATTTTTTTTGTACTATTTAGTTTGTTTTATTTAAGTCATTTAACTCACAAGAGAAATACTGTTCAAAAGGACTTGTAGGCTGGTTAGTGATTACTCTTACTTGGACATGGAGAACTGACTCTATTTACCTTAGGAATAATCAAGAAGCTGACAAGTCTGTGCACATTATGCAACATGAGTCTTTGAGGCAAAGACCCAGGTATGGGAACTTCTATTCAAGCTAGAGTTTAGGTATCAGGGAGGCTGGAGGCAGGATTGTTGGTGGGAGGAGGCAGGACGTTGGTAGACATGGAAACTGAAGATATAGGAAAATGTAGCAAAGATAATAGAAGAGTGTATTGAAGAGCCAAGCCACAATAATTGAAGACTTCCTCAATTTTTCCAACTGATAACCGTATATGAACTTTGATGTAGTTACAGATAACACAACAGGCAAGACAGGTAAACCTTTTAGTCTGATTCCACTGGAAAGGATGACACTCAAAGTAATTGTGGAACATTGTCCTTCACATGTGAAGATGAAAGTAGATGACTTGGAATAGGGCTAACTGTGAACTGAAGTTCTTCACAAGCAATGGAGATTGTTCACGTTCCAGTACAACGTGTGTTTGATTTTCTTTTGGATACACATATTTTCCCAAGAGAGCTAGAAATCAAGGTTATTTATTGACCAGGGCAAGTTAACTCTCTTTTCAACACATATAGAAAATCTTATGACTTTTCCTCTCATGTAGTGATATCTACCTTTTTTTTTACCAAAATTTTGATTGATGCTGTCTCCAGTGTTTGTATATAGTTTAACACATTTTTGTAACTATAGCAGTTTTTTTCAGTTTTCCTTCACATCTGAAAGGAAGAGATACAGGAAAAATGAGTATCTTCTTCCATACATTCAGTTCATCAATTCATGACTTTCATGGAAACATTTTTATTGCCTCTACTATTTATCTTTCATTTCCTTCAACACTGCTTCATAATGTAGACAAAAGAGAGATGAGATTACTGGTGAACTCTTGCCTTGAAAGCCTTTTCATCTTTTTAAATCTCCTTTTAAATTTTTTATGGAAAAATGAAGAATGATATTAATATCTGTCTCATAGGACAAACTGCTAACACAAGGAGATCCTCAATAACAATGACAACATACTCAGGTGAAGTTACTATGGAGAAATTAATGAAGGATCTGTTTTCAAGAATGAGGCAGTGTACAGAAAAGAGACCTATGAGTGGCTTCAGGCAGATAATGGAAGTTTCTGTCACTACCTTCAAACATGAAGCTGAAAGAGCAGGTCATGGCATCACCTGACAGAAACACGCATCACTACATTCTGTGCCGGTGTTAGTACCGAGGAACCAAGGACAGGTGACTGCTGGAAACCCACAGTCAGAGATAGGTTAGGTAACTGCACTGTCCTGCTGCTAAATTCCCAGCTCCTAAACACCTGCCTTTTCTTTCCTAACTCTGCTCAGACATTTGTAAATATCCCTTTCATTATAATCTCTTCCTGTGAAGTTTCTGGGGTAAGTTCTGAAAATAAAAATTATAGTTAAATATTTGGGGATCTCACCACATTGCTTGTTTTTATTTTTCTGAAGCATTTACTGCTGAGGTTTAACTTTTTCTTCTGAAATTCACCCTTTCTGTGGTTTCTAGAATTTTGATAACCCTGTTGAGGGTTTATAGTTTTATATTAGCCTCTCTTTTTCTCAGTTCATTTCAGCACACTTGTCCATTGCTGTCTCCCAAAGTTGGGTGTAATATAATATAAAGTGTCCTTGACTTTTATTTATTTCAATTAGTTCATGAATATTCATGGATACATTTACAAATTTGAAATAATGCCCTTCAAATATTTGTCTTCAGACATGTACCTTTTAAAGTGAATGACAGTCTTACTATATGGTTAGAATAGATTCTCAAAAAATTGCTTCTGTGATTCATTAAATTGTACCTTCTTGCCACAATTTTGGTTGTCTATCCTAACTTTAAGTTCAGCTTAGGCTTCTATAGATGATTCTATTATTGATATTCAGGCTTTGTTTCAACACAGAGTCTCCATGTACCCCAGCTATTGTGGAACTCACTAGTTATATCAGGCTGGCCTTAAGCTCACAGAGACTGTCCTGTCTTTTTTTTCTAATTAGAAATTAAGATTTTCAATGCTGTTCTTACTAGACTCTATGAGCACAATTCCTTGCATGTATGTGCATCAGAAAATATTTCTAAAGAACCATTCCAAAGTAATTCATTAATTTCCAGAGAAATTATACCTCCTACCTGTTCTATATATATTTGTCACTTTTACATGCAGATATTTGAAATATTGGACTCATTCAAGACGGTTATAGATCCAACTATACCCTCACTCACATTGGTGTGTTTGTAATGAGATATAAGCTCCTTAATTTATCTCATTTCCCATGGTACCACTCAACTTTCTTATTATAATTTGCAGAATAATGGTTTAATAATAGGCATTCATTTTTCATTTCGTACTGCAATTACTCTGAAAATATTGTGTATATCACATACAATCACCTTTTCATGCTATAGGTTAGAGGACTGTGAAGATTGGGAACATTTTGAAATCTGTATTTTTGTGAGTATTATTTTTCATTGAAAGCTGAGAAAAAAAATATATATCTATGTATTCTCCCATATAAGATCAGTAACTAGATGTTTTCTACGTGAAATCATTAAAATTTCTTCTTCCATATTTGTCTTCTATCCAAGTAATTAAACAAGAATGTAGATGATTTAGTCATGTAATATTCAGCCATTTGTAATCTATGAGTATACAAGTATTACACCGTTAATAAAAAATGATTTTGCATTATATTTTTATCTAAATAAAATAGCATGGGTAAGAAATTCAATCTCTGGTTCATTAGTAAAATAATCTAATAAATACAAAGAATAATACATCATGTTTTATTGGACACCTACTATGTGTACTGAGTTACTTTTGGATTTTAACAATGGAACAAATAACACAAGTTTATATACATACATATCTGCTTTAATAACTGATGAACATGTACCTATATGCCATAAGTCTATCTGATTACTAATAAAAATGAACACAGACTTCTTTGACCATGTTAGAAATAATTAAACATTACTTTAGATGCACCATCCAGTGAGTCACATAATTACAATTCTTAAAAAATGTTATTTTCCTGCATATTTCTATACATGATATACTATACCTTAGTTTCTAAATAACAAATGTGTATGCAATCAGTCCCCTTTGATTTATAATTCAAGTTGATCATCATGAGTTACCTCCTACTATTAAGCATGAGAAAGCATGAATTTTCTTGATAACTGTAACACCACAGTAAATTTCAGACTCTATAATTTGTTTCAGTGGGTATATCAAGAAGTGCACAGAAAGAAATCGCCAAAGGGTCTTCTGATTGATACAGGTGGGCAGTCAAAATCTCCTCAAGGGAAATTCTGTGGCACAAGTCAGGTAGGGAATTAGTGTTTACAATTCTAAGGTGCATTCTATCTTCTGTGTATTTCAGGAGTACATAGAGTATAATATGAAACAATATGGTCAGAGTATGTCTTTATGTATTTTATCTACTGTACAAAATTCTGAGTAATTCAGAGAAGAAAATTCTGCTGACAATTTCTTCCTCGTGCTGTGTAGACGTCCAGAAGTTTTCATATGCCAAAATGGGCACTGTTCTCATTTTCTAATTTAAAATAATCTTTACCAAACCTGACAAAGAGAGAAAAAGCAAATTGACAAGGTAGACAAGGGAAAGGAGAACAATATTACTCCTCTTCCAGCTATTGAAAATACATTAGGAAAATATGGAAAAGTTTACATCACTGATCAATACTTAAGATGAAATAGGTAGATTGTTCATAAAGAGTAAGAAAATTCATGCAAAAGGTGGATAGAATATGAAAAGTCTATATTAATGAAAGAAATTGAAATGTAAAAGCTTTATTACTGTGATCATTTCAAACATGGTTTCTACAGTCAATCTTCAATTTTTTATGAATATAAGAATTCCTTACTACCCTATTTGAAAAATCTCATAATGTACAAAAATTATACAATCAGTTTGTTTATCTTTCAGATAAGAGTTACCTACTTAGTAATGTCATTTTGGTACATGTTTCTAATCCCAGCACTCCAGAAACAGGGGCAAGCAGATTTCTCTGAAATAAAGGCCACCCTAGTGTACATAGTGAGTTCCAGGCTAGCTAGAGCTTCTAGGGAGACTCTGTCTCAAAAACAAAACAAAACAACTCCTCAAAACAACAACTACAACAATGAAAACAAAAAAAACCAAAAGGAATATATATTTAACATTGTAAAATAAATAAAAGTTGCTAATTAATAAACACAGGACGAGAATCCTATGACATTTTCAACAGATGCAGGAAAAAAATTGAGAAATTTTAGTAGGCATTCAGATGAAAGTATTTAGTAAACTTTGTTTAAGTAATTTTCTTAATCTGGTAAGAAATATATTTTATTTATTTTTTAATTTTATGTGTATGTGTGTTGCTTGCTTTTATGTAAGTGCATCTGTGCATGTCATGCCTGCAGAGGCCAGGAGAGGATGGCAGAGCCCCTGGAACTGGAGTTGTGGATGGTTTCTAGCTCTCATGTGGGTGTTGGGAACTAAACTCAGGCCCTCTGTAAGAGTAGTCAGTGCTCTTAATCAACAAGCCATCTCTCCACCCCAGAAATTTATTTTTAAATATTTTATTTATGCATGTTGTCACCATTTCTGTTAGTCCATATGAGCATGTTCCCAGCTGCATGGAAAACTGTTTCCTTGTGGTCATCTATGCAAACACAAACCAAACAAATACCCAGCAAAAAGTGGGGAAATGGGTAATAAGCTCCAACCTTAGCTGAGGAACTATTGGCAACTTATCATTACTTTGAGAGAGAGAGCTGGTCTTCTTTAAGGGAGTGACTTTAGACAGGTTGACCAGTTTCCATGGATGAACTCACACCAAGGGACACAAATGTGACTTGATAGGCCTTAACATACATAAGTTAATGCATGAAATCTTGTGGGGAACTGTCAGGGGCTACAGATGGGGAAGGAGTCTAAATATGTTTAAGATGTATGAAATTCATGCACAAAAATTCAATAAAAATTTTAAAATAGTATTTTGATTATTATCTTTTTATGTATATGAGTGTTTTGCTTGTCTGTATGTAAGTGCACCCATATCGTGCAGTGCCTGTGGAGACCAGAAGAGAGTGTTGGGTCTCTTGAAACTGGAGTTACAGACAGTTGTTAGCCTCAGTGTGAGTGCTGGGAACTAAACACAGGTCTTCTGCAAGCATAGCCAGTGCTCCTAACCACTGAGCAATCTCTCCAGCCCCAAGAAATTTACTTTTAAAACCTGCAGTAACTATCATAATTATGGTAAATTACTGAGCAAATTATCATTATTAAGAAAATTCAAAGGAAAACAAAGCTCTTATTGCCACTTGCATTAAACATTGTCACAAATACATCTATTAAAATAAATATTTAAATGACCAAAGGAAATTTTGAGGTAAAACTGATTAATCTTCTGGCTCTTACAGTCTTTCGGGTCTCTTTCCTGAGATGCTGCCTAAGCCTTAGTTATAGAGGTTGCATAATGGGCAACCCATGGACACTTAATCTATGCATTTTGAACCAGCTGTGGATCTTTGTAAATGTCTCCACCCTTTTCAAAAAAGAAGCTTCTTTGATGAAGGATAAAAGCTATGCTTATCTATGCCTATGAAGATAAGTACTTAGAATACAGTTAGAAATTACGTTGGTTTAGGAAAACGGCATAGCAGGTTCTCCTCTAGGGTATAGGAATGGGCAGAAAAGATGCAAATACAGTACACATATGAAATTCTTAGAATGTAAGAAAGAAAGCTAACAACCAAGACAAATAAAAGGCAGAAAAGTAATTAATTATTATTGTGTTTGCATAAGTTTAAAAGGAAGTAAAATATTCCATATAGTAAATTATAATTTAATGAGAATTTTTTATAAAATAATAAGTAGAAAATTAAGTGAAAGTTCATCTAAAAGCTCAACAAGAAATATCAGTAAATACCAGGTATGCTGACTCATGCCTTCAATCACAGCCCTGAAGAGAGGTGGAAGCTGGAAGATTTCTGTGAAATTGAGGCCAGCCTGATCTACATAGTGAGTTCTGGAAAAGCTAGTGCTACAAAGAGACTGTCTCTCCCCCCCCCCTCTCTC
>NW_008350870.1:356160-401890 GCF_000622305.1 Nannospalax galili
ATATCAGTAAGAATAACAGATAATGTTAATCAAGGGAATGCATTGCCTCCACATATATAGCATGCTCAAAGTTTTACTGTAAGTAATGAAGGAAGACTTTAATGCTTGAAGCATATGTACACTGAGGGATGGCAAACAGAATTATAAAAGTGAACATTATTAGTTATTATCAATAAATATGATTAAATCAAAAAATAATTCTGAAATTTGTATAAACATGGCAGGGTCAAATCCATCTTGGGAATAAAGAACATTGATATGGAGTTTTACAATGATAGATGCTGCCAATTATTGTTAAAATATACAAAAATAAAATTGTATATACAGAAAGATGAACAGATGAAATGTAAAACAAAAAAAATAATGTAATAATGTATAGCAGAGATACCATTAAGCTGTAGAGTTTTCTGAGTAACTCGTATCAGGACAACAGTTATCTATGGAGAAAAAGGAATTTAGATTTTACTTTCAGAACATGGTTAAAATACAAATTGTAATAGTCAAAGTAACTTCATTTTCTTCATTTTGTATAAAGCAACCACATTAAACTTCAAAAGTTAGAAAAATGGCCAGATTCAAGGTCAAGTCTGAACTCAGTTGCTTCCCCATAGAACAGTGCTTTCTTTGGAGTAGCTGACATTGGTCACCTCTGAGACACTGCAACTGGGCTTCTTGCCTAGCCAAGAAGCCTAAATAACAATAGTAATCAGAAAGTTCCTTACTGTCAAGGTTTCTGTACATCTGTTAGGAGAAGGACTAACAGAAGCTTGTTTTGACTTTTGTAATTTGCTTATCTGCTAACTTGGGATGTCCTGACCCTACTCAAGACCACCTGGCATTACTCATGTGTGATGAAATTCTTATGGTATTTGTGGGTTTTGCCTTTATACGTTAGTTTCACCTTTCCTTCTGGGCTGTGGGTCCTGAATCGGATTAAGGAACCACGGATGGCTACAGCCCTAATAAATTTGACCATTTAAAATTTTATTTGGATCTTGTGGTCTTTTCCAAGTGGCTTCAAACTCCATAACAAAAGTAAAAGAATTTAATTTTTCCAAATAATAGCAGCAGACATAACATTGCAAGATGCAGAGAATGTTAACCTTCAACAAAGCAAGCAGATTGATTTCTTCCAATAAGCTTCTTTTAATTAAAACATAAATTGAATGAAATCTATGTGTAAAATTGGTGCAAGTATGTACACTATAGCTAACTAATAAAAAGCATTTCTATTTATCTGTCTCTCCATCCATCTATCTTTCCATACATCTATCTTTCTTGTGTCTCACATCCATACCTACAGACTATAGAAAAATTCAGAAAAAAAGAAAGAAGATCTGATCTCAAATTGCTGGGTTTTGTTTCTGTCAAAAGACTCAATCAGGAGATGAAAGTTACATTTATTTTTGTTGTTTTATCCTCTCTCTCGAATGTATAATTAATTTTATATAGAACTTTTTTAAAGGAAAAATTTAAGTAAACATGTTCTTACAGTTATTTTAATGTTTTCTCTCCTGACAGCATTTAGTTATTCAGGCATACTTAGAACTGTTTTATTCTCTAATTAAACTCTCAAAAAGACAGAATCCAGTAACTTGGAGAAAATCTTTGACAAAATGGGGAGGGAAAAGAGGAGAAAAGCAAAAGAGGAGAAGCCAGTAGGGGGGGTGAAAGATGAGAACACAGCGGGATGACAAACATTCCTTCATGTGTATCTCTAGTTTCCTGTTGCATTCTCAAAGGTTAATTTCAGCAAAGTAAAATAGTCATGGTTATGTAAGTAAACTTTCTCAGCAAACTCAGGCTTGGGTTTTTAAATCTTTAATACACTGCAAAAAATATCTTCGCTGACTTCTACTTTTTTCTGTCAACTTTCTCTTGCCTAAACTTCATGTTAGGAGCTCATTAATTTATGAAAATGAATCATCAAGCATCCTTGTCTATTTTGTCTCTTGGGAGGAATAATTGATTTTGAAACACACTGTGACACTTTCTCACTTAGTCATTATAGTTCCTGTGACCTATCTTGTTCTTAAATCTGATTTTTCAAGCAGCTTTATTAAATTCCTACGTGCCTTGGCATGCAGTCATTTTACACATACTTAACTTCATTATATTTTCCTTTGCCTTCTCTTAACCAAAACTATATCACATCCAAAATTTCTAGTAATGTCATTGGCTCCACAAGGCTCTTCCATATGCTGCACACATTATTTATGAAACTTCAAAGAATGTATGGGGTCTGGAGAGCTCAGCAGTTAAGATCTGATTGCTTTTGCAGAGGACCATGTTTGGTTCCCAACATTTGCATGGAAGGAAATAACCATCTATAAGTCCACTTCCTTGATCCAGGCACCCCATACCCTCTTATGGCCTCTGTGGGACTTGCATACATATGGTAAGCTTAGATACATATAAGCAAAATATTCATTCACATTAAATAGAAATAAATAAAAATAAATGAAGAATGTGTGAATCATTCTTCTTCATTATTAGTACTTTCAGACTTTGATGCAATGTATTTTGTTCATATTCACATCCATCTCAAACTCCTTCCAGACCTACCCAACTTACATACCCACCCAACTTTCTGTCACTTTTAAAAAATTCATTGGGTTTAATACGTGCATCCCAGGTACTACTGGGTGTGTGGTCATCCACTGAAGCATCTCAACCTAACCCAGAGCCACAGTCTTAAAAACCTGATTCTACCCCAGAAAGCTATTATCAATAGCTCCTTAGCTAGGGGTGAGACAAAGTACCCACTCTTCTATCCCTGATGATATTTTGTCTGACTTGAGCTTGCTCAAGTAGTGTGCCTACTGTCATAAATGCTCTGTGAGTTCATATGTGCCACTGTCCTGTTGTGGACAGAAAACTGTTGCCTTGTGTTTATCCACCACTTCTGGCTCCTACAACATTTCTTCCCCTTCTCCCACAATGACATCTGAACCTTGGGAGGAGAGACTATGATATAGGTTTCCTGTTGAGGGCTGAACATTTTGCAATCTAAGTCATGTGGAAACCTACTACTATAGAGAGTTCCTAAACTACATACATGAACATACACAAAAGAGTTTAAGTGGAGTTACCAAATATAGATCCACAATGCCCCTAATAGACAACACAGGAAAATAAAGCCCAGGGCCAGGACTGGATTACCTCTTTCAGAATTATTGGTGAGTGAGGTATCATAGACTCCCCCAAACATGATAGGCTTTGCCAATGTTCTTAGTTATTCTCTGGAAGTTGACAATAAGACCCTATTGAAGACACCACATTTGCATTGCGGACCATTATCCTTATACATTATTTACTTATATCATCTCCATTGTGTTTTTCAAGGTTGTTATCATTTGTCATTAAAACTCAGTCCTCTGTGACACGCACAAGTATGTATTCTTTTAAAAAGAATGCGGGTCCTTGGACAGGACTCCTATATCTAACTTCACTCACCCAGGACTCAGGGACCATTGTGTAAGAGGGGACGCAAAGATAATAAGAGTCAGGGAGGAGGTACACGACCATATGGAAATAGAGTCTACAAGCTCCTGGGATTTTGCAGCAATGGTGTCAACATGCACAAGACCCACGCAAACTCAAGCATACCCACTGGGGAAATGGACAGTAGACCCCAATCTTGGCTGAATACTGGCCACTGATCACTGCTGGCTGAGGAAGAGCTGATCTTCCTAAAGTGAGGGACTATAGATAGACTGACTAGATGAACTTGCACGGAGGAACCTCTGGGGACACTAAACTGACACAATAGGCCTTAACACAAATGAAAGAATATATGAATTTCCATGAGGGTGGGTGGCTATGGGAGGGTGCCAGTGGGAAAGGCGTATAAAAAGTGATTAAGATTGACTGAGATGTTCTATATGAAATACACAAAAATTCAATAAAAATTTCTTTAAAAGCTTCATATATGTAACATTTCTTTTTACAGTTTTAACTTTTTAGAATCACACAACCTTTAAAATTATTTTTTAAATTAGCACATTTATAATGTTATAGAGCAGTCTTCCAATTATTCTTGTTTTATTCTTTCATTTGATCCCAAGTCATTTTCCTTCGAAAAGTATACCTCCACATGTATAATTGGCATATTCTTAACTGCAGCATTTTTAGGGTCCTACATTCATCTTAATTTTCTATACGCTCTTCCCACATAACTTTTCTTTGCAAAAATGGAGCATAATTTTAAAATGTAGTTCTCAAAACATGTTTTCTCTTGTCATATTGAGGCTGAAGAATGTTTTTTACAATCTTACCTCTTTGCCCCAGATTGATGCATGCGCTGTGCAATTCTAGGATTTAGGCCACATGGCTTTCTTGCTTTACGATATTATGGTCAGTAGTAAGTTCAGCCATTCATTCAAGTGAAGATTTGGCCTCCATCTGCCATTCTGTGGTTTTGTTCAGTAGCTGAGACTCCTCTTAGAACTGTATTATTATACCAATGCAATCACATAGTTTTGACTTTTGTTGTTTAATTGCTCTGGCATAAATATACCTGGGAGGAGCTGCATCATGGGGACAAGGTGAAAGTACCCACTTTGAGCATCAAAGCCTCTCTCCTTTCTTTTGCTAGCATCAAAAGAATGCTCTAGCTGATAATGTCTCCCATGGGAAATCTTTATGGATGTTTGTTTTGAAGAATTCTGTGGTTTTCTATTCTATAGGCACAAATATTAAGGCTTATGAATGACTCCATTGAATTACATACAATCTTAATTTGTCATAGGCGATGTGGCCACACCAATAACCTTGGTAGGGTTGACTGAACATCTTTTAAATTCTTATTTTCATGGTGAAGCATTCCCTGATGATTACTAAAACTTGATCTCTTCACTACACCCTAGCAATCAGAAACCTTTCCTACTTTTATTCTCAAAGTACATAACATCTTCTAAAATATGAAGGCAAGTTAGTTTTAAGTTTCTTTCTCTTCACTATGAGAGAAATTAGCACAGTATCTACTTACTAGTATACTCCCCACAGTGTTTGCTGAATGAAATGATCTTAATGTATATAGAATTTGGACAAAGTCTTTGGGAGTCATAGATTAAACTAGTGTCAAATGACTGCTGAAAATCTTTTCTATAGATGAGCTTGTTTACCAAATGTTTCTCAGACTTTCTTAAAAACAATGAATAATTTCATGTTTCTCGGATGCCTCTAAACCAAATTAAAAAAAAAAAAAAAACAGAAATATCAAATTGCCTCCAAATTTTCCGTATTCACAGTTATTCTGGCTTTGGATGCCCTAACCTTGATCAAACACTCCAAAATCATAGTATAACTACTTACAGTGAACCGATCCTTCCAAGAAGCCAACTCATTACAAAAAAATAATTCATTTCATGAAGAATTGAATGCATTGGGCAGAATGACTTAAAATTGTCAAGGCTTTCATGCATGAATTTTGAAACATGTAATATATTATGAGGAAGAACTTCCTCAATCTAGAACTTTCACTCTCTGTGGGGTTAGAAAGGACAATTATATGGTAAAAATTAGAAGCTAGCTGCATCAACAGCAAGAAACTAATTCCTTTGAAGTCACAGAGGGACCAGTTCTCAACTCTTTAGGGACAGGACCCAGTTTTCTCTCTCAGAACATTCATATCAAATACTGAACAAGGTGGTTCTGATAATTCTGCTCAACTGATTATTGTATCACCCACATTCTTGCTTCAAGAGCTGGTAATTTTCACTTTATAAATTTAACCTTGAGCTTGGGGTCATTACTCTTACTTTACTGCTTTGTTTAATTCATTCAACACTATTAGATATGGGAATCAATAGCTTAAAAAATTGCTCTAAAGAAAAATGATCCTCAGTAGGAAAATGTGGTTTTGAGTTAGAAGCTCACTAAACACTCTAAGTCGTTAGCATATGAAATCCTATTAGCAAATGTAGAGACAATAAAATGTATTATTTTATTCATCATTTTAACCATGAGTTCTACTAAGGATAGATCTCAATCAGTGCCCTTAAGTTCTTAATTATTTTGCACTCATGAGGGATAAGTGACCCACCAGCTATCTGTCCAGTAGTTCCCACATTGAGCTGTAATAGTGCTAAAACATAGTTGGAAAAAAAGTAAGAGTTCAGGTACAATGTGGTGATGTGAATGAGATGTCTTCTATAGGCTTGCGTTTTTGAATGCCAGGCCCCAGTTAGTGGCACTGAGTGTGGAGATTTAGGAGGTATGGCCTTCCTGAAGGAAGAATGTCACTGAGCATGAACTTTGTGAATTCGTAGCCACCTCCCATTTCTGGTTCCTCTCTCCTTCTTGTGCCTGCTTGAATATGTGAGCATTCAACTTTCTGCTCTGGCTGCCACCTGCCATGCCTCCCCACCATGATAGAATCATAGCCCTCTGGGACCATAAGCCAAATAAACTTGCTCTAAGTTAACTTGATCTTGATGTTTTATCACAGTAACAGAGAAGTAACTAATAGAAGCAGGAAACCTGGATATTTTTAATTTAATAAACAGAACAAGCAAAGAGCATATATGGCATCATTTCAGAGTTTACAAAAGGAGCTTTCAAACTTTTCCTTAAAGATACTAGAGCAATATTTTAGGTTTCCTTGGATTTACCATGTCAACTGTGTTGCCATAACACAAAAATAACCATAAAAAGCCTTTATAAAGAAATAGGTAACAATTTGAATTTGACCAAAGAACCAAATACAGTTTGCCAACTCCAGGATTAAATAATAAAGTATCCTAGAAATATCAATTATGGTATATTCTTTGATGCATCAGTCTTAAGTACATGCAGCCAGCATAGGTCTGAACATGTGACAGTCCTGTCATGCATTACTAATTCCAAGTGCTTTGTAAACCTCAGCTTATTATTTTTCAAAGCTATTCTGCTTGCAACATTTTGGAATTAGTTTATTGAATGTATGGAGAAGTTTTGGCAACTGTTTGTATTACTTTTCTAGGGCTGTCATGAGAAAGTACCATAAACTGAGTACTTAAGACAACAGAAATGTGTTCTTTCTCAGGTTTAAACATTGGAAGTTTGGAAACAAGCAGAAGGCCCTCTGCTGCTCTCAGGTTCTGGTGGTAACTGCAACACTGGCATTCATCCCACAGCCACTCCCTTTGTCATCAGATAGCGTTATTTCAGTATCAACTGTCTTTTCTCCTCTTCTTAAAAGACATTACTATTCATACAGAATTATGACCCATTATACTCCAATATGAACTAAAATTAGATATGTCTGTACAGACCCCCTTTAAAAGGTAATGGGTTCCTTAAATCTACTTTATTAGAAAACAATGGGGGCATATAAAATATGTTAATTAAATGATGCACCATGAAATTTACTGATATTAATTGGTTAAATCATTTTCAAGGAAAATAATGCTCATTTTGTAGACAGTTTACAGTGATTGGAGTGGTTTTTGGGTGCAATGCCATATGTAAAGCACTGTGGGGATTTCACAGTATACCAAAAGTGTTATGATGGGAGACACTGATGTCCAAATAAAAACTGCCTTTCTTAAAGTACATAAAAACAAGTGATAAAATAATCCTCCGTACCTACTCTGAAACAAAACTAGTAGCTGATGAAACTCATAACTAACGTTAGGAAACACTGTCAATATTCATAATAGAATTTTAGCTGCATACACTATTGCATAGAAGGAACTTTGATAGTCTATTTTCCTATGTATTTATGCATTTTAATAGAAGATTACCATCTCATCAAAAATTTTTAATTTTTATTTATTTTTTGTGTGTATAAGTGCTTTGCCTAAATGTGAATGTACCGTGTGTGTGATAGCCACAGAGTACAGAAGAGGGTGTCATGTGTCCTAGCACTCGCATTACACATAGTTGTTAACTGCCATATTGGTGCTAGAAACTGAACTCAAATCTTATGCAAAAGGAGGCAGTGCTCTTAATTCTGGAGTCATCTCCCCAGCCCACTTCTCATCAAATTATATAAATTAACTAATATTCATTTATGTATTAATAAAATTAGGTATTCTTAGCCAAAGGAGACAACCCTTGGTCTTAATCTCAAATAGACTAAAAGAAATTGTGAATTATTAATGTACAGTTAACTCAAGGGAAAGGCTTGTGTCTGAATATACCCCTAATGTATTAAGAAGCCTGCATTGTGTCATTTGTAGATTGTGTGCTGTAACCAATTGTCTACTGTTTCAGATTGAGACTAATTTCCTGATTTCTAAGATCAGAGTCTCTCCTAGACTCTGTGAGAACAGCAGACATTATAAAGAACTGCCAAAAAGCTTTTCCATAACTTCAATCTCACTGATACCAATTTTAGCTGAAGGTATTGGAAGAGAAGATGGTTATTTAATGGGGACAGGAACCTTACAACTCCATTCTTTCCAGCCACTACACATTGATTTGTAGTATAGGGTATAGGGGTTGTAGACATCCTCTGCCTCCTATAGATCCCTGAATCACTCAAAATTCATTTTTGGTCAGGAAATAGCTTTGAAATAGTCCGGAGGAAGTATTCTGTCTTGGGAAGATGCTCTGAAAACAAAGCAAATATGCACGGTCTTGCATTCATGTAGCTGAGACTTCTTAGGGCTCTCATTTAGATTACCCATGGACTTAGAATGAAGTTTGCAAATGCATAGGAAACCCACGTTCTCCTCCAATAGAATCACTGAAGACCAATCTCATTCATAATTCAAGCATACCATTTGCATACAAAGAAAAGCTAAGCATACTTTCTTGTCATTTTGGGTCAACAGATTTATAAGAACTTTATGGACATGGTTTGTTCACTGAGTGAAAGCATCACTTGCAAAGGCACCTTGTGTTTGAAGACCCAGTGATCCTCAAGAACAAGTGGTACAGGATCAGCATTATGTCTGAACAATAATGAAAGAAGGCTTCCTATTGTCTACCATTTGACTGATTCTTCTAAAATTAAACACAAATCTTTTTGTCTCAAAGTAATATGAATGAATATTCTTCTTCCATATACTGATGCACATATGTCTATGCACATGACATAGACCCCAATCAGCAAGGGCTGAAAAAAATTTACCCAACAATGAATTAAGACATGTCTTACATCCTTATATTTTACTTCATCAAGTCTTTCCAGAGAGTGAAGGAAGAAGCAGTTTCTGCTAATTCAAATACTTAGGAGGGGGAGAAGGGAAATTGCTGCTTCATATGGTCCCCTCTAACTAATTCCCCAGTACAAAGAGAACTGTTGGCTTCAGTAGGCTGAACAAACATTGTTAAAAACCTGTCTCCACCAATTACAACTAAGAGTGATGACCTGTGTCTTAAGCACCTTGTGATCTAGAAAAATCTGTTTATCACCTTGAGTAGCACTTTCTGTCCTTTCTTTCATGATGTACAGCATAGTTTTCATCTTTATTTTTAAAAATGTTTATGTTACACAACAGGAGCATTGCTCATCACATCAGCATTAATAAGGGACAGTATGTGCTTTAATATCTTGTGGACACACTAATGTTCACTCTTTCCTTGATTTCTTCTTAGTGGAAAACTGTCTTGTTCGCTAATTAAAATATATTACCTCTTCTTGAAACGAAGAGGCTGAAATATTACTGACTGGCTGTCTCTTCTGTGCTTAATAAGTTCCTAGAGAATAAATAATGTCCTTTAGAGGATTGCTTTTTGACTTCTTATCTCTCTGGCAACATAGAGCTTCAGCTATTTTGGCTGGGCTGTCATTGGCAGCATCCTGCTGTCAACAGGGAAGAGTTGGACATTCAGTATTTATACAAGTCACTCATAATTAAAAAGCATAAACTTCCAAGTATATTTTGCATAGACCTTACAATACTACCTCTAAAATTCTTATATAGTCTATTTCAGTGACTGAAATCTCTTATATTAATAACAATACTAAATGCAATCATTTACACCAAAAATAGATAATCCATCTGAGCCTCTGCTCTTCTTCAGTTGATATTATTTCATTTGTTGTGCATCTTTCTATTGCTTCATTCTTCTTACCTGTAGAAATCCTGTGAGGAATCTTAATCTATTTGATCTGTATCAGATGTGGAATAGTGGAAGCATGTACCTGACAGTCAGAGAAAGAGAAATTCGCAGCACTAAGGCATTAAGGCCACGGGCAGTCTCTGCTTACTGCTTACTCATCATTTATCTGTGTTAATTCACATTTTTCTATTTTAATGAGTTAAAATATCCATTATTTTTAACTTTTAGTACTGCTGAAAGAAATTATGTGAGGTAATAAAGTGAGAATGTTTAAGAAATGGCTCTAAAGTCCACACAGTACTGTTCTTCCAACCACAAATATGCCCTTCAGCAAGCCCCTGAACATTGTGAGCCTCCATTTCATCATTTGCAATATGGAAAATACTATTTTCTATTTAAGGTATTGATTTAAGTCAATTTGAATGATGTATATAATATGCTTAGTTTGGAGGCTAGAATAGATTGGAATTTGCTTGAACTAGCTACTACTTTCCTAATATCCACTGAGTAATTTATACCTTTCACCCTCTTCCATATACCTGATGAGAAAGTAAAGTGTCAAGGAGACTTAAATAGTAGCAGACTCCTTCATGCCCCAAATGGCACAAATACACGAGGTCTGGGTAAATGATAAAGGAGGAATCCATATGGAAGGAAAGCAGCTTTGGGATTTTTAGCACTTTATTTCTGCTGCTCAGAGCATCACCATTAGGTTGAAATATTGTTATTCGCTCTCTCCCTAGTTTCTGTTTCTCAATAATGTCCTTGGCTCTTACAATCTTACCACACCCTCTTCCTCAATGGTCCCTAAGCCTTGGGTGGGTAAGGATTAATATAGAAGTCATGTCTAGGAATCCATGCTCTGCAGATTCTTATTCTCTATGCTTTGGCCATTTGTGACCTTTTGTGTACATTGCCCTCTGTTGTATGAGGGAACTTCATCAATGGGAGTTGAGAGATGCATTAGTATTCTCTCTACCTCTTGTGCCATGATGTTCCATGAACCGTAGGTATAGATATTCAATTGTAGTTGTGTCACTTAGGGTTGGGTATCTCACAGACAATTATTCTTTGTGTAATCAGTTGTGGAACCTGTAATTGTCTCTGTTTGTTGCAAAAGAAATTTCTTTGATGAGTGGTGACTGGCCTATTTCTCAGTAAATATAAGGATCCATATTTAGCATATAGAAAGAAATTACATTTGTCTGGGGATGTGACAACCTTACGGTTTTCTGTAAGATCTATGACCTCTCCAGCCATGTGTATTTGGTTATGTTTACAATAACACACATGAGTTCTCTTCCATTTCGTGGGCTTTAATTCCAATTAGGTAGTTGTTGATTACCACCAAGATTAAAGTGCCACTACTGTACCAATAGTGATTGTCATGTTGATCATTGCTGTGGTTATTAGGCCTTAAAACTGGGGCTGGACCAACAACAGATGCTCTCCATAAGCAGCTTGCATAGGGTACTTCAAATTTACGAGAGCTGGGGCTGAAGAGATGACTCAGCAGTTAAGAACATTGGTTGTTCTTGCAGAAGACCCGAGTTCAAATCCCAGTACCCACATGGCAGGGGATCCGACAGCCTCTTCTGACCTCCACGGGCATTTCATGACATGAGTGCACTTACCTGCATGCAGGCAATACACGCATACACATAAAATAAAAATAATAAATAATTTTTTAAGTTTTAAAAAAAATTATGAGAGCTAGCCTGTTCAAGAAGGTGACTTCCAGATCAGTTCCAGCTCCACTGCTCCAAGTCCTATGTCTGAAGTATGTCCTGTCTTCTGCAATAAGGTCTTACATTCAAGTTCTTGGAGGCAATCAAGGGCTATGGCAGTAGCCTCAATAATTTTGAGAGTCTCTTGGACTATCCTGGCGAACAACTCAAAGGGAGGTTTCTCCTCCTGGCATTGTTTCTTGTTATATAGCTTTCTGCTACACACATGGACTAATGTAGCAATATTTTATGTGTAACTTTTCTGTAGGCTTTTAAACTATTACATCTCCCTCTGGTTTTTTACCAGCTAAGCATTACTTATCTCTCCACTCTCTTTTCTTGTCTAGCCCTTCATCCTCCTTCCCATTGAAAGTACCCAAATTTCCCTCTTTCAAGCTTGATAATAAATTATCTCCTATGGTAGGCCCTCCCTTGAGCTCCTTCTTCCTCTTTACCCCCATGGCTCCTTACATAAACTACCTTCTTCCAAGTTAAATATTCCACTTTTCCCCATTTCCCCCGTGGTAACACTTGCCTCCTACTATTCCTCTCTCTCGGGCTTCTTCTTCCCCTTTACCTCCCTGGTTCCTTTCCATTTTCCTGGTTCCTGCAATTGCATCAGGATATGGACTCACTTATAAGGGTTTTGTGCTGAGATACCCAAATGAGGGAGAACATACATCGATAGTTCTTCTGAGTCTGTGTAACTTTACTTACTGTTTCTAGATCCATACATTTATCTGTAAATTTCATGATTTTGTCAATCTTTACCACTGAATAAAAACTCATTGTGTAATAGTTCTACATTTTCATTATCCACTTGTCACTTGAGGGACACTTAGGTTAGTTCCATTTATTAGCTATTGTTAAAAGAGCAGCAGCAAACATGGATGTACAAATATCTCTCCAGTAGGATGAATCCTTTGGGTATATGCCAAGGAGTGGTATAGCTGGATCATATGGTAGTCTTATTTTTAGTTTATTAAGAGTTCTCCACACTGTTTTCCATAATAGTTGCATGAGTTTGCATTCCCACCAACAATGAGTGAGCATTCCCTTTCCCCGACATCTTTTGATATCATTTGTTCTCTTGATCTTAACCAGGCTCACTGGGGTAAGATGAAATCTTAAAAGTGATTTTAAATTGCATTTCCCTATTTACTTAGAATATTGAACAATTTCTAATATATTTTTCAGTGATCCTTATTTCTTCTTTTGAGAATTTTCTGATCAGATCCGTAGCCCATCTTTGTATTGGGCCATTTGTTTTCTTGATTCTTTGTTTTTTGAGTTCTTTGCGTATTCTGGATTTTAATCCTCTGTCAGATGTGTCGCTGGTAAAGATTTTCTCCCATTCAGTGGGTTTCATCTTCACTTCCTTGGTTGTTTCTTTTGCTGATTTTAGTTTAATATGTTCCACTTATTGACTGTTTTAATTCCTGAGTAACTGATGTCTGATTTAGAGTCCTTTCTGGTACCTATATATTGTAGGGTATTGCCTGTGTTATCTTTTAAGTTTCAGAGTTTCAGGTCTCACACTGAGGTCTTTGATCCATTTGGATTTGACATTTTGCAGAGTAAAGTTAAAGTTCTAACCTCATCCTTCTACAAGAGAAGATCAGTTTTGCCAACACTGTTTGTTGAAGATGCAGTTTTCCCTCTATTATTGTTCTTGGCACCTTTGTCAAATATCAAGTGACTGAAATTGCATGCACTCACTTTTGGGTCTTTAATGATGCTGCATTGATCTACATGTCTGTTTTGTGTCGATATCATGCTATTTTATGACTATAAATTTGTAATACAGTTTGAGATCTGGTGTGGTAATTCCCCAGCATTGTTCTTTGTCCTCAGGATTGCTTTGGTCATCCAGGGTCCTTTGTGATTCCCTATGAATATTTTTTTCAAATTCTGTGAATAAAGTACTGGGGATTTTGATTGGCATTACATTGAAATTATAAATTGCTTTTCTTTGGGTAGGAATGTCATTTTCAGAATATTAATTTTTCCAGTCCAGGAGCTTGGGTGGTCTTTGCATCTTCTGGTGTTTTCTTCAACCATTTTCATCGAAGATTTAAAATTTTCATTGTGGAGCTCTTTAATGTCTTTTGTCAAATTTATTCCTAGATATATTTTTGAGGCTATTGTAAAATGGGAGGGTTTCCATGTACACTATGTCTGATTGCTTGTTATTGTTACACAGAAAGACTACTGACTTTTGTAGAATGGTTTTGTAACTTGCCACTTTGCTGAAAGTGTTAATCATTTGTAGGAATTTTCTGGTGGAATTTCTGGGATATCCTACATATAATATATCATCTGCATATAGGGATAACTTCATCTCTTCTTTTCTAATTAGTATTCTTTAATTTCCTTCTTTTCTCTTATTGCTCTAACATAAGTTTCAAGCACTATATTGAAAGGGGTGGAGATAGTGGACAGCCTTGTCTGGTTCCTGATTTTAGTGGAAATGCTTCCAGTTTTTCTCCATTTAGAATGATGTTAGCTGTGAGTTCATTGTATATAACTTTAATTATGTTAAGGTATATTCTCTCCAGTGCAATCCCCTCTAGGACTTTTAATATAAATACACGTTGCAATTTGTTAAAGGACTTTTCATTATCTGTTAAGATGAACATGCACCTTTTCAGCTTTTTGTATTGCTTCAAGAATTTTCTGAAGGGTTAGGTTTATGGACATGAATTCTTTCAGCCTATTTATGTGATGGAACATTTTTCTTTCCCCTTCAGCTATAATAGACATTTTGGCTGGGTAAGGTATTCTGGGTTGGCATCTGTGGTCATTCAGAACTGGAAATACTTTGTTCCAGGCTCTTTTGGCTTTCATAGTTTGCACTAAAATGTCAGCTTAATTCCTTTATATGTGACTTGTTGTTTTTCTTTTGCAGCTTTCAGTATTGTCTGTTTGTTTTGTACATTTAGTGTTATTTACTATGATGTGCCATGGAGATTTTCTTTTCTGGTCCTGTCTATTTGATGTTCTATATGCTTCTTGTGTTTGTATGGGCATGTCTTTCTTTAATTTGGGGAAATTTTCTCCTACAATCCTGTTGAAGATATGGTCTATACTGTTATCCCGAGACTCTTCTCCTTCCTGTATGCCTATAATGCTTAAATTTGGTCTTTATATAGTATCACACATTTCCTGCATATTCCATTCCTGTGTTTCCTTAAATTTTTCATTATCTTTGCTGAAGTGATCTAATTCATCAACTTTATCTTCTGTTCTTGCTATTCTGTTTTCCATTTCATTCATTCTATTGGGAAGGCTTTTTCCTTCCATTCTAATTGGCTTGTTGACTGTTTCACTTCCTTCTTCATTTCAGCATGAATATTCTTCAATATTTCCAACTCTCCTGAAGTCACTCAGAAGTTTATCTCTTCTTCTGTCTTTGAATCCATTTAAATGACTATTCCTGAATTTCTGGAATAAAGCCAAAATGATCATGGTAGATGATATTTTAAATTTGTGTCTGTTTGTGTTTTGCAAGTATTGTGTTAAGAACTTTTGCATCTGTGTTCATTAAGGACCTGGGTCTACAGTTTTCTTTTTTGGTTGTGTCTTTACCTGTTCTTGGTATTAGAGTGATACTGGCTTCACAGAAGCACTTTGGGAGTTCTCTTTTAGATTCTATCTTTTTGAATAATTTAAGTAGTAGTGGTTGTGGCTCTTCTTTAAATATCTGGTAGAATTCTCCTTTGAATTGATGTGGATCTGGACTTGTTTTTAGTCAGGAGGTTTTCAATTACTGTCTCAATTTCCTTATTTGTTAAGGTCTTTTTAAGCTGTTGATCTCTTCTTGGTTTAGCTTTGGTCATTCCCATGAATTTAGATATTCATCAATTTCCTTAGGTTTTCAAATTTCATAAAGCTTTTTGAAATGATTCTTTATTATTTTTATTTTTATGCATAAGACTGCATTGCCTGCATGTATATAAGTACACCCATTTCATACAGTGCCTGAAGAGCTAGAAGAGGCCATTGGAAATTCTGGTACTGGAGTTGTGGACAGTTATTAGCCACCATGTGGTTGCTGGGAATTGAACTTGCATTCTCTACTAAAGCAGCCAATGCTGTAAACTAGTGATTCATCTCTCCATCCCCAAGTACAGGTTTCCAAAGTATTCCCTTATAATGTTTAGCATATTTTCAGTGTCTGTTTTGATCCTTTCCCATTCATATCTAATTTTGTTGATTTGTATTTGCTCATTCTTTATTTTGGTTCACTGAGGTAGGGTCTGTATAACTTTTTTATCTTCCCAAACCACCAGCTCTTAGATACATTGATTATTTGTATTGTTTTCTTTGCCTCTATTTCACAAGTATCTGCTCTGATTTTTGTTATTTCTTCTCATCTGTTAGATTTGAGATTCATTCATTCTTGCCTTCCCAGAGTTTTGAGTTCCAGTGCTAAATCATTTATATGTGTTCTTTCTCAGAATTATAAACTTTCCTCTCAAGAATTCATTTAAACTGTCCCAGATGTTTTCCTATATTGTATTATCTTTTATATAATTCCAAAAATAAGTTTCTTTCTTTCTTAATTTCTTCTTTGACCTATTCATCATTTAGGAGTGTGTTGTTTAATCTCCATGAGTTGTTTTGCTACTAGAACTTCTTTTGGTGATGAATTTAAGTTTTATTACATTGTGGTCTGATGAAATGCTTGGAATTGTTTCACTTTTTATTATTTGTTAAAGTTTGTTTTGTGTCCCAGTATGAAGCCAATTTCAGAGAAACTTCTATATGCTGCTGAATTGAAAGTATATGCTTTGATGCTTGGGTGGGATATTTGGTAAATGTCTATTAGGTCTTTTTGATGAATGATGCCATTTAATTCAGATGTCTTTTTGCTCATTACTTGTCCAATTGTCCTGTATACTGGAAATAGTAGGGTATTGAAGTCCCCTAGTATTACTGAATTGGAGCTATTCTGTGTCTTAAAGTCCTGTAATACTATTTTTATGAAATTGGGTTGCACCAGGGTTTGGTGCATGTATGCTCATGATTGTAATATCTTCTTGGTCAATTTTTTCTTTAATCAGAACAAAGTGATCCTCTTTTTCTCTTCTGAATAGTTTTAGTTGAAGTCTATTTTTTTCTGATATTAGAATTGAAATCCCTACTTGTTTATTAGTGACATTTGCTTGAAATATTTTTTCCATCCTTTCAAGTTAGAGCCACTCCTTGAAGTTCAGATGAGTTTCTCGCAGACAACAACAAAAAAAAAGGTGATTGGTTCAAAATTTGTTCAAGTAGCCTGAGTCTTTTGACTGGTGAGTTCATACCCTTGATATCTAAAGTTATTATATAAAGATGTGTACTGGTTACCCTCATTTTAATTTCTGTTTCCTTTCTTCATGTATTATTGTGTTTCCACAATTTTACCTTCAAGTAGATTGTTCCTGTTTCCTCTTGGGTATAATTGTTCCTTTCTTCAGTCCTTTGTATTACTTTGAGTATTTTCTGAAGGACTGGTTTTGTGGACATGAATTCTTTCAGTCTATTCATGTCATAGAAAATTTTTCTTTCCCTTTAAACTATTCTAGACAGTTTTGCTAGGTAAAATATTCTGGGTTGGCATCTATTACCATTTAGAATTGGGAATACTTTGGTTTAGGCTCTTCTGGCTTTCAAAGTTTGCTTTGAAAGGTCAATTGTAATTTTGATGGGTTTTCCTTTATATGTGACTTGTTCTTTTTCTCTTTCAGCTTTAATTATTTTCTCTTCATTCTGTATATTTAGTGTTTTACTATGTATGCCATGGGTGTTTCTTTTCTGTTTCTATTTGGTGTTCTATATGTTTCTTGTACTTGTATGGGTATTTTTTTCCTTAATTTTGTGATATTTTCTTCTATGATCTTGTGGGAGATCTGCCCAATAACACTTACCTGGGATTCACCCCCTTCCTCTATGCCTCTGATGCATACATTTGGTCTTTTAATGGTGTCCCACATTTCCTGGATATTACATTCCTGATTTATAAAAAATGTTATATATCCTTTCTTGCACATTCAAATTCTTCAACTTTATTATCCAGTCTTGCTTAATAATCTGTTTTCCATTCCATTCATTTTATTGGTGAGGTTTTCTCCTGTTGCTTCAAATTGGCCTATTGAGTTTTTCACTTCATTCTTCATTTCATCCTGAATTTTCTTCAATAATACTATAATTCTTGTGAATTTTGTCAAAAGTTTATCCCTATCATCTTTTGGTTCTTTGAGTTGTTTTTTGTGTTCCTTAAATTCATTGAATTATTTGATTATGTTTGTGATTATTCTTTTCTAAATTATGTGCCCTAGGTTAGCTCTAGGGTTTCTCATTATAGAACTCTTCTATAGGACCTGTGGTGTTTGGTAGGAACATATTATTTTGGTTTTTCATACTATTACTTTTGCTTGGGGGTTTTGGTATATGGATTTCTTTTGTTGCTTGTGATTGTATTATGAAATTCAAGCCTTCCTTTGTTGAGTTGATGTATGATTCTGTTTGTATTGTTGATGAAACTTGGTTACTTTTTGATTGGGTATTAAAAGGTGGTTGGTTTAGGCCTTGGGTTCTCTCTTTTGCTTTTATATTGGAGGGGCCAGATGGCTCTAGTCAAGTTACTTAGGAGCTGGCCAGGAGGATGAGGCAGCCCTAGCTAGTTAGGAGCATTTCAGAAGCCTAAGATGGGTATTGCCAACGTCCAAGAAGAGGAGATGGGAGATGGATGTGCTGGTCCCTACTAGTCAGCAGTGAAGCCTAAAACCTGGAGCAGTGGGAGGAACTGAAAATGGTCCCAAGACAGGGGTATGAACATGGCATAATTTTGCACATTCATCCCAAATGCCGAGTCAGGCACTATCAGGCAGTCTCAAAAAGACTCGGCCCCCACTAGCAGGAATGCCTGGTCCTGGAGTCATGAGAGTACTTGGGATGATCCCAAAGTTGGGGGGATGGTTGTGGATTGATTTAACAAGTTCACCAAGGAGGTTGAAACAGGGGCTCTCAGGAACTCTTGAAAAGTTATCTGCTTTATCTTAAAGATAAATGTTCTCATTTCCTCTTCCCATTTCAATCTCCAAAATTCTCATTGTGCTATTTCATCCACACCCTTAATTATTTCATGCTGATTTTTATACTAATTACTTCATGATCTCTGCTTTGGGGAAAACATGAAGTGTTAAATCATAACTTCTTTTGGAGTTATGGGGAGGGACGGGTTATTTCCAGGACTTAGTTAAGGTGCAAATTCCCAAAATTTTTAGTGATATAATTAAACATAAGTTCATTTGAGCTTCCTAATTTTTCTGCTTTGAGTTAAGTTGATTATTTTCAAGTAGTACAACCATAGACCCCAGGCATCACAATGTGCAGAAGACAGAAGACCTGTCTGAGAAAGAATCCAATTTTCTTAAATGTTAGGAAACAGTGTAAGTCCACCAGTACCAGAGATATAAGAGTAAGAGAAGGCAGCAGGGCAGAGAGACAGAAGTAAACAGAAATGGAGACCAAATGGAAAAGAAGGAGAAGAAAGTACCTTTCTGGGTTCTTATTTCCCATTCCATCTACATGGAAGAAAGAAGACAACTGATGTGCCTTTAAGGTATTGTTTGTCCAACAGGTACTCCTCCATATCCATAGAGGATGAAGGTGAGGATCCGAAGGAAATGCTGTCCATGAAATTCCCTCTCATCAGTCTTAAACAATCCACACATTGAGACCACTTCTCCTGATTATCTTGCAGACAATTCAAACTAAATATGCCCAATTTCACCCCAGCTGGGATTTCCTTTCTATAAAGATTTGGTAGATATCTTTAAATTTCTTCTTTCACATTCCTGCTCTTCAATTATGAAACAATATACTGTATTTTCACTAATTTATTGAATGAGATTTATGACCTCATTATTGTGTTAAGTACTTTACATATAATATAATTAATTTATTCTGCATTTCTATTTGGAGAGAAGTGTAATCTCCATTTTACAAATGAAAGACACTTTAAATGGTCAAGAATATTGTCACAGCAACATGGCCCTCAAGTTTATGATGTTCCTTGATGGACACAACCCCCATCCCACAGGTGGACCTTTCCTTTTATATATACTGCCATTCATTGTTATTTTTTCCTTTCACATTTTTGAAACAGTCCAGAAAACAGCATCTGAAACTTCACACTCGAGTCCTTGTGATTTGTCTTCCTTGAACACTGCTTCCAGAGTGCCTCCACAGAAATGCAAATCTGATTAAGTAAATTTTCTGCTATAAAAGTTTCAGGCACCCCATCCTAATGCACCAGCTACCTGTCAAATCTGATCTGTCTCCCACATACATCCTAGCCTCTACTGATGCTGAGTTGATCGCCATGCACAAGAAATGATAGGTTCATTCCTGGCTCCTTATTTTCTATGTGTCATTTCTCACCTCTTACTAAAATGCAATTATCTCACCTATCCCAACCTAGCTTTTGAAAGACAATGTCTGACTTTATTAGGAGTTTAAATTTTGCCCCTTCTCTGAACCCTTTTTTAAGCACATTTTGACACATACCTGTCAGATTGCAGACATTACATTACATTGCATTATATTTGCTAGGTAGGAGAGCTATCTGATTGTGAAACTTTGAACAACATAGAGAATTTTGTTTGTTTTCTTCCTTATATCCAATTCAGTAACTAATACATAATAGGTACTTAATATGCCACTGTTTTTAAATGAGAGAATTTTATATCTCCAAACTATATTAAAAATTCTTATTTTGAAAAGGGAGCACAAAATGTCAAATTACCAACCAACATTCTTCAGTTAACACTAGGTTGAAGCTAAATAGAAATGAAGAAGGAGGACAAAAATACTTTATCTAGGGCTTTAGGGAAAAAATATCCCACATGAATTACTATGTTCCATGGAAAATATTTTGATTCCACAAAGACAAGCACATTGTAAATAAGCATAAGTATATGTAATTATGCATTTTTATCTGTCCTATGAAGAATATAAAGGAAATTGCAACTTCTGTAATGAGAGCTGGAGGTTATATAGATTGACTTATAAAGAGTCATGAACAATATAATCATTAGGAATGTTTTCTAAAGAAATGGTAAATGACATACAAACAGGAAGGATGTGGAGAAGTCCTAAGCTTATGGATCTGTAGGAGTTGTGTAAACCTTATGATCTTGATCTTCACAACCTGCTATAACAATAAAAAGACATTGAGTTCAGAATGTTTAAATAGCTACCTAAAATCAGGTATGTGTTAACTGCTTTCCAGTATAATTTGAAATTCAGTGCTCATTGCAGTTCACTATCTGGCTTTAAACTTTTGATCCAACCTTACTTTGAATTTTATGTTTGACAGAGGAAGATACATACCATGACCAATGTTTAGAAAAATTTAGTCTACACCCTCCATAAATACATAGAACTTCAATACAATTAACACATGACCTTTACTGCTTCACAATTTCTTGCCTCAGACCTCAAGCATTTATGTCAGATCAATGAAATGCAAAGATCACACTACATGAATAATAATATAGACTTCATAAACAAGGATAAAGAGAAGTTTGAACTAGGGTATCCCATAATGTCCATTCCAATGTTGCTCACCTGTGTTTCTCTATTTGGAGTGGTAAAAAAATGTTTCTAATTAGAGATCTTTGTAGATAAATTTAATTTTACTATTCAGTTGTTAGGATCATTTTAAAGATGACTGATAGAGGCATATGATTTATTAAGCTAATGTAAAATAGTATCCATTATGGAAGAATTTTTACCATAAGTCATTGAAAAATACATCATACAAATGGTTTATGAGATCATTGTGCCTCTGACTTTTTCAGTAAGATACTAATAATCAGAAACAGATCATCAGACTTCATAAGAAGATAGAAATCAAAGCTTCAAGGTGCACACTAAAAACAGAAAAAAAGTAACCAAAGTGCTATGCCTCTTTACTTTCACAAATTCTCTTTTTGTCTATAAAAGTCTGTATGAACAAATACACACTTTCTTGTACACACTCATGGAGAGAGAGAGGGAGGGAGGGAGGGAGGGAGAGAGAGGAGAAAAAGTGACAGGAAGAGAGAGAAATGGTGTTTTAATTGGTAAAGAAAAATAACTAAAAGTTATGCGATTATTCCTGGTCAGTTAATTAGCAGTGATAAAGACAAAGCAATCCTTCTTATTTATTCCTATACATTTATCAGCTTTGTTGATCTTGAAGCCAATTTCTGATGAAGCATTCTACTTTGTATTCACTCAGTGCTTTTATTTCCCATTTATCAGCTAGGTATTTTAGATATGTTAGCATTCATCAGTAGAGAATGCTGTCCAGACCAAGTGATTCATCATCATTATATAACCAGATCATAAAATACATTTGCAAATATATTTTATCACCAAGGACTCAAGTGGACTATTCTTATTTATTATTGACCTACCTAACAGACAAGAGAATAGAAAGGCTCAAGGTAAGAGAGGAGTCTTGATTTTTAGACACACCATTTCCAAAATTATTGGAGGAAGGTCAGCAATCTAAGAAAACATCATCCCTCAAGGGACAACCTTGTCTTTGATCAAAGACGGTTACACCATCTCTGAAGAAATATGGGTGAGAAGGTAGAACAAAGACACCCTCTTGGCCATAGCAACAGGACAGAGTTAAACGACTGGATGCAGCATACTTATTTCTTATCTTGGAAAGTAAATGCTTACAGAGATTATCCTGGTCTGTTAATGATGGCCAGTAACATTATTTACAGTAGAAGATGAATTCGAAATTCAAACCATTTAATATATGTGCCATGTGTACCCACACACACATACACTCACACCAAGGTCAATACGTATATACATACGCATATACCATACAAACATACATATGAAAATGAAAAATTCGTGTCTGTAGTTTATTCTCAATAGATCCAGTTTACTTATCTATTTATCCATTTAGTTTTGTTTTGTTTGTTTTGGGAGAAATTTGTAGCAATCCTCCTGCCTTAGCCTGCTGATTGCTGGCATTACAAACTTATGATAACACATAGATTTCAGTTGCATTGTTTAGTAAAATTTGTGGCAATTGATAGTTGTGTAGTTAGTTTCTTCATAGTCTGGATTTTCTTCATTGTTATTCTTTGACAATTTCATAAAATATATTTTGATCATATTCATCTTTCCTCTACCAACTCCTCTAAAATTACCCTCCTTCCTTACCTACCCAACTTCACATCCTCAAGAAATTAAAAGGAATTACCACATAACAGGGGGACATTTCCCATACTAGATGCCATAGAATAGTAAAGAAATAGCAATAATAAAATAATGGCAATAATAATAATGGCCAGGAATCTTACAGATGCTCAAATAATATTGGCCACTGCCCCTGCTCTTGGTTACCTACCAGAACTTGACCCACCAGAACTTTATAGTAAGATCCAATTGCTGAAAACACATCATACATGACCCATAGGAAAAAAAAACAAAAAACAAAAAACAAAAAAACGCAAGGAGAAATAAAGTTGGTACTGACTTCAAAGCTTCATCTCTCCTGGACAACCTTCATCTTCCCTGGATAACACTAAAAATATGCATGTTACTAAAGAGAAAAGTAACCATCAACTCTGCCCAACTGTGAATCCTGTAAACTTCAATAGTAACTGTCCTGGCAAGATAGACCCACTGGTCCAATAGTTGTACCGATATTATGGTAGTAACCAACCACATTCTGATTGTATTTGATGTCCATTTCACAAGATGACACTGATAACGGGTCTAGTAACCTGTGGCTCAACAGGTCATAGTCCATAAGACGGGGCTTACTACTATTATTTTGCTAAATAGATACAGTATTAATGTAACTGTTAATGAGTTGTTTTATACCCACAGACTAATACATCTCTCAACATTTAAAGAAGCTTTTTTTTTTACAGCAGATGGTGACTAACACAGAGATTAATACAATTGGCCAATATGGTGAGAATAAGAGACTTCAGAGTGCTTATCCCTGAATAAGACACATGTACCAAAATATTGCCTCCTAAGTCTCAGGGATCATTGGGAAAGTGGGGGCTGAAAAGATGGTAAGAGTGAGAGGTGGTAGATGACCACAAAGAAATGGAGCTTCTCAGATAGCAGGGTTAGTCATATGAATGAGATCAACAATGACATCATGCACAAGTCCTGTGTAAGTTCAAGCCAGACAAAAGAAGTTAATTAGTGGCATTTGGGCTTTTTTGTATGTTAGCCTATGGAGTATGGTAGGGCACACCTTGTATGGTAACTCCATTTAAATTTTTTTATATTGTATATGTATATATTTTAAGAAGCTTCTATAGTAGTAGGTTTCCACATAACTTTTTCAAAAGACATACAGTGTTCGTTAGTCACTCTTCTGTCTTTTCCTCCCATATTTCCTCCACTACATAATCCACCTATCCCACACAACCTTTAATCCCTCCTATTCATCATTCCCCTTTCCCCTTTATAGCATTCTACTCTATTACTGTTCCTTTAAAAGACAGCCTCTCCCATATGGACCCTTACTAATTTCCTAGCTTCTATGGGTATTCCAAATGGAACATACATATTTAAAGAACCAAACTAATATCCACACATGATAGAAAATATTCAATGATTTTCTTTCTTGGTTGGGTTACCTCACTAGGATGATTATTTATTGATACATCAATTTACCTATAAATGTGATAATTTTTCAACATTGGAATAATATTTTAATTTGCAAATGTATGATTCTTTCATTATCCATTCTTTAGTTAATTGACATCTAAGTTGTTTTCATTGCCTGGCTATCATGAATAGGGAAGCAATGAACAGGGATGACCAGGTGTCTCAGTAGTAGGATACAGAGTCTTTTGAGTATATGACCAAGAGTGATATAGCTGGGTCATGTAGGAGTTCTATTTTTAGATTATTTAGGAAACTCCACATTGATTTTCATGGTGACTGCCACAGTTTACACTCTGACTAGCAGTGAATAAGAGTTCCCCTTTCTCCACATCCACCCCAGAAACTTTTGTTACTTGTTACTTGATCCTGGTCATTCTGACTGGGGTAAGATGAAAACTCAGAGAACATTTCATTTTATTTCCCTGAAGATGTGGTCTAATTCTTCTTGGCCTCTTTGACAAAAATCAGGTGGCCATAGGAGCATGAATTCATGTCTGTCTCCACAATTCCATTCCATTGATTAATGTGTCTGTTTTCATGTCAGTATCATACTGCTTTATTTCTATAGCTTTGTGATATAACTTAAAATCCAGTATGGTAATACAGTAATTGAAAGTTAAAGGATACTTACTGTAACCAAGACATGCATTCTTCTAGATCATGTACATTATTGTGCCATGTTGAGTTGAGTAGTCATGAGATTCATTGTGAGTCCTACTTGAAATATGGTGTGTTCCAGTAGTGTCTTGTCCATAGTGGGAACAGTCAAACATTCAGCTGCTAAGGGTAAAGAAAGGGCCAAATCATGCACTATTCACTAAAGTTGATCAGTAACAATTAGGGAACACAAACGGAAACAACTGCACATCTTCATACACAAAATACGCAAGTAGGAAAAAGTAGTTGGATTTGAAAAATAATTTTAAAAGTTCTTAAATTTATTCTGTAAAGTTTTCTGTTTTCACTAGTCCCAAGGATTCTATATGATTTTCTGTTTTATTTTTCATTTTAAAAATCTTTATCAATGTCATTTCATTCTATTTTATTTTCTCATTAGTAGAAAGCTCTTTGTAAGTAGCCTGGGACAGAAGTGATCAGGAAAATCATAGTAAGCAAACTATTTTGAAACTCAGCATGTAATCTCACTTATTAGCGATAATACTTATAAAATTAAAATGTGTAGGCGATATGTCTTCCTGTGTATCAGGAAGTCTGCCAACTACATCTATTGGTTGTGAGTATCTAAATAAACACAAGAAGGAAAAACCCAAGTCCGTATTAATAAATAATTTTGGCAACACAGTAACAACACGAGGTCCTTCTCAAAGAGGGAAAATGGATCTCAGTTTTTCAGTTTTAGTAATAGTTTCCTATTTTCTCAGGTGAACACAATGTTCATTACAGTGTCACACTACCCTTTCACTATCTTTTATAGCAGCAGAAAGAGAAGACTACCCACCTGATGAAGTAGGCAGGATCCCAGGTTATATTATTCTGTCGGTTTGATTCATATATGTAAAAAATGCACATACATGGTCTTCACTCTAAATGATCTGCCCTTTACGTTGATGATTATTTCTTGAGTCTGTGTCCAGATACAATGAACTTAATTTACTGCATGCTGAAGACATCCTTTCACATGCACACACACGTATACACAAAAAACTCTACATTAATTCTATATATTATTTAATTATTTATATCCCTAGGTTCTTTTTTCATTTACTTTTTAATTATATACCATGTATTTTAATCATATTCCCCAACTCCTCCAAGGTTTACCTTCCAAACCCTCTATGCATATCCAATGTTGTGTGTACATTTTTAAAATCCCATTGAGTTCAATTTGCAATGCCCTTATATGTTTGTGTGTCGCCATCTACTGGAAAGTAGTCAACCTACCGGGGGTCAGATTCTTAAAGACTGGCTCTCTCTCTCAGCAGCCACCAATTGCTAATAGCTCCTCAGCTACTGTTGGGACATTTTGCCTACCTCCTTTCTCCACAGTGGGATATTGGCTGTCTGACTGGCCTTGCACAGGCACAACCACTTTAAAGTTCATATGTGCCCCTGTGCTGTTATGTCTGGAAAACACAGTTTCTTTGTAGTCATCCACTGCCTCTGGTTCTTATCCTTCTGTGCCCTTTTCTGATATGATCCCTGAGCCTTCAAAGGTGGGGGTGTGATACAGGTGTCCCATTTAGGGATGAGACCTCCACAGTCTCTTATTTTCTGCACTTTGACCAGTTGTGCGTCTCTGTGTTAATCACCCTCCCCTTCCAAAAACATCTTTTCCAATGAGAGTTAGCATATGCACTAATTTATGTGTATAATGAGAAGACAGTAAGAGTTAGTTTATTACTTTGTCCATTTAGCAGAATAATAGTAGCAGGTTCTACCCAACGGCCTAGGACCTGTCTGATCACAAGTTCTAGGCACTGTTAATGGGTTTCATCTTGTGAAGGGGACCTTAAGTCAAATAAGAACGTTATTGTTTACTCCTATAGCATTCTTGCCACTATTGCACTATTGAACATATGTTGCAGGTCACTTGTTATTGAAGCTCATAGGGCTCACAGCTTGAAAAGACTGATGGTTACTTTTCTCCTCCAATAGTGTGCAAATAACCTCCCAATATTATGAAAGCAAGCCAATAGGAATGAAGCTTACAAGTCAATACCAGTGTGATTTCTCCATGTTCTACAACTAACATATGTAGTGTTTACAGAAACAATGTTGTACTGTCAAGTCCTGGAGGGTAACCAAGAGTACTGGCAATGGCCTGCAAAGTTTGGAGGTCTATGAGACCTCACTGGTCAACATTCCCAAAATGCTGATCTATTTCTAGCATTTAGCTTTTTCTTTTTCTTTTTAGCATTTATATTGAATTTTCACAATGTCCACACAATATAATTTGATGACATTTATATTCCCTCTCCCATCCACACTTCCCCACATTGCCTGTGTAGTAGGGGAACTGTCGCTCCATTACAGAATAATTTCATTTAATTTCTTTATCATTTATTGGTATGTGTAAATTTCAGGAATTCTATAACAGGTTTCCACATGATATTTCCAAAAGGTGTCTAGTGTTAGATATCCTTCCTTGTGTCCCCTCCAGTGCACTGTCCTCTCTCTCTCAACCCTGTTTAACATTTCCTGCTTCAATATTCTTCTTTACTCCACTGTATTACTGCTTTTTATCATCTGTCCATTGAAAGATACCCCAGCCTAATCTCCAGACCTCTATGGGTATTCCAGATGAAGCCTACATATCTGAAGAGCCAAGATTAATGCCCACAAATGAGAGAAAACATACAAAATTTATCTTTCTGAGTCTAGATTACCTCATTCAAAATGAGTGTGTCTAGCTCCATCCAATTACCTGTGAATAACATAATATAATATTTCTTAATAGCAGAATAATATTCCATCGTGTAAATGTACCACTTTTTTCATTATTCGCCTCTAGATGGATATATAGGCTGTTTTCATTTCCTGGATGTTCTGAATAAAATGGCAATGAACAGGGATAAACAGAAATCTATAGTAGGATATAGACACCTTTAAGGATATACCCAAGAGTGGTTTAGCTGGAGCATGTGGTATATCTATTTCTAGCATTTAGAGAAACTGTACTCTGATTTCCACAGTTGCTGCATCAGTTTCCATTCCAACAAGCAGTGAATAAATATTCCCCTTTCCTCACACCCACACCAGAATTTGTCTTTATTTTTTTTCATCTAGTCATTCTGACTCAGAGTAAGATGAAATCTCAAACTATGGTAATTTACATTTCTCTGGTGGCTAAGGACTTTGGGCATTTTAAAAAACGTTCCTCAACCATTTGTATTTTTGTTGTTGTTGTTGAGAAAACTGTTTAGTCCCATGCACTGTTTTCTAAATTATTTTTTAATTTTTGATTCAAAGAAATTGAAAAATAATGTTAAAATTCATATAGAAATATTAAAGAGACGGGATAGCCAAAACACTCAAAACAACAACAACAACAACAAAACAAAACAAAAAAAACAGTTAATGAAACTGCTGGAGCTATCACCATCAGATATTTTAAGATAAACTAAGGAGCTATAGTTATGAAAAACAGTATAGTGTTGGCATAAAAATAGACACATTGGTCAATGTAATAGAATAGAAGGACTACATATAAGCCCACACTAATATTGCCACATTATTTTCAACAAAGAGGCCAACAATACACACTGGCAGAAAGAGCAACTTTTAAAAACAGTGCTAGTTAAATTCGTTAGCTACATGAAGAAGAATGAAATTAGATTCTTATATCCTGGACAAAGTGCAACTCAAAATGGATCAAGAACCACACATGAGACTCGGTCAATCATGGTGCTATATGAGGAGGGTCATGGAAGCTTTAGAAAGTGTGGCCGTGTGTAAGTCAAATTCACTGCTGGGAGGTGCATGTGGCGTCCAATTCTCTTCTCCCACAGTTTTTGTTACAGCCTGAGGAAATGGTTCTCCAAACCCTGGTTTGAAGAATCTTAATGAGTTTATTGGACTTGCTAACTGAGCTTGGGGTGCGGGTTTACTTACAGACAAGCGGGCACCCCCCCCCATTCACAGCTGATTCTGAAAGTCCACACCCAGACATAAATCCTGTGGTTCAGGATAGCCTCACAAAATGCTGAGAGGCCAGCCTCCTGGTTTTCCCAGCTTTTGTACCCTTAGCCCCTCCCCTGCAAATGGCTATGGTCAACCGATTGGCTGGAAGAAGGAAGGGGAGTGGCTTCTTTGCAGAGCGTGGGAAGGAGGCTGGCCCATGGCTTGTCTTCACAGGGGCAGAGGAAAGTCTTCTGGGTCATGCTAAAAGAAGCACATCACTGGGGGTGAGCTTTGAGAGTATATAGCCATGCCCACTTCCAGTTTGTCTCTCCCCGTCCTGTGCTTGCTTGAAGGCGTGAACCCTCAGCTCTGCTCCTGCCATGTCGCCCATCACATCTCTACACCTTTATGGACTCTTGTTTCTCTGGGTCCAAAAGCCAAATAGATTCTTCTTCTATAAGTTGCCTTGGTCATGCTGGGTTTTTTTTTGTTGTTTGTTTGTTTGTTTGTTTGTTTGTTGTTGTTTTTTTTTACAGCAACAGGATAAGTAATATAGTTGAGCAGAGTCAGGCGTATACCTGAAGTTCATTGGCCAGGTGGCCTACCTGAATTGATGAGCTGCAAGTTCAATGCAATGCTCTGCCTCAAAAAAATAACTTGTAAGACAACTGAGGAGGATACCTTACAAAGATATCTGACCAACACATACAAGTTAACCTATGTGGCACATATACACAGTAGCACAGGAACACATTAACAAGCCAAACACACACATACACACACATACACACACATGGAAAGAAACTGTGGATGAAGTATTGGGAAACTCCTTTCATGTATTGCTCATATTTATACAGCATGGGGTTAGAGACTGCACTCACACACTTAGCATTACAATCAGAATCTTAGTTAGCTAGATAAAATGCAAGGTACCCTTTATCCTGTTAATTAAAATATTTTATTTTATAGAGTTTTTGTGCATTTCATATAATAGCCTAATTTAGACTCCATCCCACACCTACACACCAATAACCCCCCACTGGATTCCATGTATTCTGTCATATATATTAAGTCCTATCCAATCAAGTATTTGGACCCAGATATCCCTTGGTGCAAGTTTATCCACTGCAATCTGTTCAGTTTCTCTAGTCATTAGATTTTTAAGTCATTCCCTTGAAGAAGATCTACTCTCTATCACCCAGCAGTATCAGTTGCCAATAGTTCTTCAGCAAGGGTTGGGGCTTGCTGTCCATTTCCAAAGTTGTGTGCTGGGTTTTTGTCTGATTGAATCAGCATGAGTCTTGTGCATGCTGTCACCATTGTTGAAAGTTCATATGAGCAAGTTCCCAGTGGCCTGAAAGCCTCTGTTTCCTTATGTTCTTACAAGGTTTCCTCAAACAACAAAGAGGATGCACATGGAAGGACACAATTGGCTACTTTTAAAGAACCCTTTGTCGTCTTTCAAAATATGATGTTAGGTAGGCTGAACAGACTACAGTGAATGAACTCACACAGAGGAACATCTGGGCACCCAAGCGACATGATAGGCCTTAATATATCAGACAGAATGCATGAAATCTGGTGGGTGGGCTATGAGGATGCAGATAGGAGAGGGGGTCTAAATGTGATTAAGATGTATTGTGTGAAAATCACAAAAAATTCATTAAAATCTGTATTTAAAACAAAATATAATGAGATGCTTTGATCAAAAATAAGCAAAATTCAAAAGGAAATGTACACACACAAATTAAATTTTTAAAGAAGCATTTTATTTTTAATGTGTATTTGTGTGTGTGTCTTTGTCTCTCTGTGTGTGGGGGGATGCTTACAGTAGAGGCACACATAGCAGCTGGAGAGGGCGTTAGATCCCTTGAAGCTGGATTTAGGGATCTGTGTGAGCCAGCAGATATGGGTTCTGAAAACTGAGCTCTGGTTCTCTACAAGGGCCATATGTGTTCTTAATCAATGAATCATCTCTCTCACTCTCCCTTGAGATGAACATTTGTTAAAGTAATTTATTAGGAGGCAATTCTTGAGAAATGTTAAAGGACACTAGTCCTCATATAACTTACCATTTACTTTCAGTAAGATGAAAACATTGTGTAGGTATCAATACCGTTGACAGTCAGTTTGGGGTATCTTTTCACTTCTTGTTTTTATTTTGAAATTTTATTTTCTAGTTTTGGACATAGGTGAAATTTATATTTATGGTTTCAAATAAATATTTCTATAGAGTATATATTGGTGTCCTGCATATTTATATATTTGTAATATGTCCAAGGAAACAACCAGTAGGATACACAAACACACATACATGTGCACATAGACATATATAGACACATACGTACACACATATACACACACATACACATATGCACACTTTCTCTGAAGAAACTTGTTTACACAATTACTAAAGTTAAGAAGCCAAAAATCTACATTTGTTAATTGAAGACACAGGGAAGCCAATGGCATAGTTCCAGACTGAATTTAAAAGCCGGAGATTCATGATGGCTGGTGTTGTGAGTTTGTTGTGAGTTTCTGAGAAAATCTCTGTCTGAAGCCAGGAAAATGCTGAGGAACTTGCCTGTATTCATTCAGAGAAAGAGCTGTTCCACATTCTACTTAGCAAACCTTTCCAAAAAAAGCTAGAAGTAGCATAGTTTCATAGCACAGTTCTTCACAGTAATAAAATTCTATGTTGGAATCTATAATCTTTGACTTTCATAAATCAAATAAGATCATACTTATATAAATATTCAAAAATTCTTCCAAGGCAGTCTATTAACTAGTGGGTAAGAAAATAAGTAAAGAGTTCAGGATATAGCTTAGAGAGAGGGCACTTGCCAATCCTGCTTTAGACTTGGATTCTCACCTCAGAACCAAAAAGTACAATTAAAAACATAAAATTTAGTGCTATTTTTACATGCAGGTAGGATAAGATGAGCAAGGTAGAAGTGATTTAACTTTCTGTATTTTGTTTGTAGAGCAGTAACTAATGAGATAATACTGTTTTTAAGTCACATCAAATATGTTACACTTGATTAATACTATATCAGTGTAAATAGCAATAGTATGTTCCTATGCTGGTAAGAATTGCCATTTATCTGGAAAAAAAGAAAAGAAAAAGAAATCAGCTTTGTTCATTGGTAGATTTTTATCCTTTCTTAATTTTACACTGCTTTAAAATTATGAAGTAACTTAACTCCAAGAAATAGTTCTGGAAATCCTATCACATAATGAACTGTTTGAAATGTCACAAGAAAGACTATTTCCTCGGTTTACCTTTCTATGACAAACGCTAAAGCTCTTGAATGATAGTCATGATGTGTATGTGGTATGTGTACCAAGGGTACCCCTTTTGGAATCTTGATTTTCAGTATGTTGTTGCTGAGATGGTCAGATCTTTAAAAACGGGAGCTCAGTGGGATATGCTCTAGTCTAGTCTCTCCATGTCATTTCTTCCTCTGCATGCACTCCCATAATGCCATCCAACAGAGTTCCATACCAGAAGTCAAACATCTGAGGCCACCCAATTTTGGCTTTCAGTTTCTAAAACTGTATTGTAGACAAACCTCTATTTTTTGTAAATTTTCAAGCCTCAGAAATTTTGTTACAGTAGTATAAAATGAATTATAACAGTGACAAAAGTTTTTCTGTTTATGCATAATTGATTTATATGTTTATCATTTATTTAATCGTGCATTCTTTCATTTTTAGAGAAAAAAAGAAGGAAGTTTGCTAAAGAGGATGTAGATTAATTCCCTCTAATATCATTTCAGTCAGACTGAAATAAGTATCAGAGGATGAAACTGATAATTGTAACTTAAGGGTCAATAATATAGTTGGTTCTCTGTATCCATTGGTTCCACAGTTAGAGTTAACCATATATTAAGTACCAAATTAAATATATATTGAGCATGGAAGGACTCTATACTGCCATTATGCATTATTCCCTAAAATTTATAGGTTAACATCTACTTACATTTTACTACATATTGTAAGAATCCCAGTGATGGTTTAAAGTTATGAGAAGAAATATAGGGTATATAAAGGTATAGAACTGGAAACTTCTTCCTTCTTGATATTTTTAGTTAGAAAGAGACTTCAAAATCATCTGGAGGTATTTATTAAACACATGCCAAACACTATGTACTGAGAGACTATTGTAATATGAAATGACCACACACTATGAAGCAATTAATCAAAAGCTCTTGAAATAATTCCATTTTATTTTTTTAAAAATGAGCATGCATAGACCTGGGAATCCTTCAGAGGTCTGGAGCTTATCTTTTGAGGATACTGAAGGATGGTCACACTGCATGAAAGGAGAATCTATGCTCATGAGGAACCAGAGGATCTCAGTTCTGTGGTGAAGTTTGGCCTTAATCACCATAATTAAATCTAAATATAAATGTCACTAAAGTTTCTGAAAAACAGAAATAAACATCACTTTGGGCTTCTTCCATCCAAAATAAATAATATTCATTGGACTGAAATGCACAGAATGGAACAGCACTTCTTGGCTTGATCCATGTAAATAAGAATGATGTAGAGAGGACTAAGTGAATTGTGGCCTATCAAGCAGACTGGAACATTTCTGTTATATTCTCATATCAAAAAGGCTTGTAGACTCAATTTTATAGTAAAAATATGGGACCTTTTAATTCTGTTGATATGTCAAAATGTTGATATAATTAGAAGGGTTGAATTTACATTTCTCATACAGCAAGACATTTCTAGATGCTCTGGATAGTCATTTTTATCATATCAAGGTCCAGCTGAAGTGGGAGGAGGTATCAGAGGGCATAACTTTGTAATTGTGGCTGTATATGGGATGGAATGTAAGAAGTAAGAAAACCTTCCTTCCTTCCTTCCTTCTTTCTCCTTCTCTCCCTCTCTCCCTCCATCCTTGCCTCCCTTTCCCTCCTTTTCTTCCTTCTATAACATGTCACAGTTCTTATAAAGAATCAACAAAATTCAAAAGATAATTTTGTGAGGCAGTAATTAGTGGTAAAGGATGGCTAAAGGAAGATGGTGGTAGCTCAATGCTTTCAAAAGCAAGGCAAGAACAGCCTAGAGAATGACTCAGAGAAAAGCTCAGTTCTACTTAGAAAATAGCCACCTATAACAAGATGAGCAAAAACCTTGATGCTAATTTTCATGGAGTCTTTCAAATACTTCACTCATTCAAAAGTGTTTAGTATCTCTGATGTCAAAAATTATCTGTCATATATCTGAAGAATTTGACAGGAAAGCAAATATTTATCTCTGTATATTATATAATTATATTTTACATCTTTAACAATAACACATGGTATAAAGTCAATACTTATTTTTAAAGATTTGAAGTGTTTATGCTTTTGTTGTCATTAAATTCATCGCAATAAAAATTTGAAAATTCAAATGCCTTTTTGAAAGATAACAAAACATTTTCAATTAGAACCACTATGGATAAACTGTGAGTCTTGAAGATATTTCAGTTAAGTGATTCTGGTAGAAAAGAAGAGTGGAAAAACCAACTTTTCAGGCAAAAAAACATCATATTTTTATTCATCATAGTAAATTTTAAATATTTGTTTGATTTTAATTATGTACTTATGTTTGTATCTGTGTCTGTGTGATGGTATGTGCACATGTGTGCTAGTGCCCATTTAGATCAGAAGATGGTGTCAGTTCCCTTGGAGCTGGAGTAACAGGTATTTGTGAGCCACCTGGCATGGGTACTGGGAACGAAACTAGGATCCTTCATAAGAGCATACACGATCACTATTTATATTAGCTCTGATTATTTACCTACCAATCTAAAGAATTTCCCTTGAACTGAAGATTTAGTTCAATGATAGGTGCTTGCATTGCACAACTAGATCCTCTGTTTGATTGCCAACTTGATAAAGTAAATGAATAAACAATAAAGTGTTCCTTAGTCGTACATCAAATCAGTTACTAAAGAGAATTATTTTAGCCTGCATTATTGTGAAACCCTTTGATTTATGGTTTATGCTCACTTCACAGGAGAGTAATCTCCTCATGCACAGTCCCTGGCATTTGTTTGGTAAATATCTTTGCATAGTTTTGAAGTTCATTTCTAAATTCAAACTATTGAGACAGAAGAATTTTCCAGGCCTTACTTTTGCAGTCTGAGCACAATTAATTCACCATTCAGAACTCATTTTTATTCTTAATGTAATTAACCTAATTTTTTCATTCATAAAGTAGCACTAATTACAAATACAATTAGCATGGAATAATATTTTACCATTACAGGTTTCTGCAAAATTGAATTTCTCCTAACAATTCTGGTTTAATTCCAGTTCTTTATTCACTCTGCTATCAGGAAGTAGAGAGCTTAGGAGGGCTATGGTAGCAGGCTGGATAAGGCTCTGCTCCCCTCCCTATGCAGAGGAAGGGAACTCCAAAAGATGCACTCAATTTGCAGAATCATCCATGGTGATCTCTCTCTCTCTCTCTCTGTCTCACTCTGTCTTTGTATCTCTGTGTCTCTCTGCCTCTCTATCTCTCTCCTTTCCTCTCCTCTCCTCTCTCCTATCCACACAAATACATATACATGATCATGATACGTGTGTGTGTCTGTGTAACTGAACATTGGCAAAATTAAGTTCCTCACATTAATCTATTAAAGTAGTTTGATAAAAGTGAGCCACTCTGCTATGGACACAGGATGTTCATGGTCAGTTGCTAATTGAAGTGTTTGACATTTGTTCAGAAGTACAGAATTCATACTTGGAACAAAAACTAGGGTACAATTTTTCCCACAGTAGAAGAAATTTGCACCATTTAGACAAGCCACAATCTGCAATTAGGAAAGCAAATGATGTCTATGCAACTTTGAATAAGGTGCCTTTAGGGACAGAAGTGGCTTCTAAATGCCAAGGTCTTTATGTAACACAAAATTAAACAATACTAAACCATTGCTAAGACATCTCTGAAATTTTATGTTAAGTCTTCAAGTTTAAAATATTTCCACTGTGGGCGCACGCTGTTACCCATTCCCCTGCCCTTCTGGGATAAGGCTAGTTTGATAGACACAAAGCGAGCAGACTATTAGACACTGATAAATCCACTTAACAAGGGAGAGAGAGGCGCAAGAAAGCCTGCTGCACAAGGGATGCTGCAGGAAAATAAATTAGATGGAACCAGTTGCTAGGAAACAGGACAAACTAAGTGCACTGGAGTAGGTAGAGGAAGCAAAGTAGAAAGATTGGCAGCCCGTACATACACACAGAAAAGAAAGCAGAATGAATTCCTGTATCACAACACCAACTGTGAGGCATGGCCTTCTAAGTATCTATGCTCATCGAAAAGAAGAGAAGGTGAGCAGGGAATTATTAAAGACTCAGATTAGTCAGCATCCCCAGGCCAGACTTAAATGCGGCCCAACTCGATCTCAAAGTTATGATATCATTTCTCACACACTCCACTTGTAAAGTAGCAAAAATACATGAGGAAGAATAATTTACACTCAGAATAAAAATAGAGGGAATCTTGACACCAATTATCATAGTTTAAGGGAGTGGAAGAAATAGGGATTATTTTCTGGGTCTTGGACTGACACATAGTATTTTCAGTTTCCCCTGGGATCATCTAGTCTCCGTTGTCCAGAAAATATGCAGACTTCCTGAGTTTTAGCTTTAAGCCCTGTCCCATTAGTGATAGTCATTTTTATTTTCTGTTCAATTTGGGCATTTTAATAAAATATGGATGCATAATCATCTCTCTCTGTATATATGTATGACATAAATTCAGCTGTAATAGACAAAACAACAGAATATATATTACAATCATATATATACTTGTTTTTAAATTTATATTATTCTATTTATATGCTTTCCGTGTGTATCTGTGGGTGTATGAACGCCACGGAGGTCCAAGTACATATTGAGGAGTCAGTTGTCGCCCTCTTCACATTTGGATCCCAGGATCAAAGTCAGGTTGTCAGTTTTATGGAATGTGTCTTTACCCATAGAGTCAGATTCTATCGTTTCTAAAACCAACATTCACTTCCTTCATAATACATAATACTTCTCAATTCCTCATCACTCCGCTAAGTAGTTTATACTAAGTAGAAAATACGTATTCAAAGTTTATTTAAGCATTTTGATAGGCCGGCTTTACTTTTCATAATCCATTTAGATAGAGATACTAGAAGGACTCAAAAAAATAAGAACAGTTTAGTAGTCTCAAAATTTTACTGATATATAAGTTCATGACAGTGGCAGTTACTAAATAAGTGACAATTGTAGTAATAAACATTAATTTAAAAACCAAACATTGAAGGCACCAAATATAAAGAAATAAATCACGCAAGAATCTCTTCCCTTACTGAACTTAAAGTCCAGCTGTGCTCAGACAAAAACTATAAACAATAAAAGATATTACATGATAAGCACAATAAAACAAGAAAAGAGAGAACATTGATGTGTTGTGATCATCAACAGCATGGTCCAGCAAGGAGGTTATATTTGAGGACAGAGGCGTACTAGGTAAAGTAAAAGTTTTGGATTCTAGGGAGAGGGCATAGAAAGAGCAAACACCCTGCACAAATGTGTGCCAAGTATTTGACAAACAGCAAAGAAATGGATTAATAGAGGTGACTGACCACAGAAAGAGGCACTAGGAGACCATTACAGAATTACAGACATGGGTGTTGGCACATAACTATAATCTCATCATAGGGAAGGTAAAGGTAGAAGGATCCGAAGTTCAAGGTCAGACTTCCTCAAAAAAAAAATAAATAAAAACAGAACACTAAACTTCAAAGGTGAAATAATTACCAAGAAGAGATGGATCCTGTGGAATCTTTTCACTTGTAAGGTGGCAAATAATCAAAAATACTGAGAGAGTCGTCATGTCATGTCTGAGGGTTTCTAGTAGACTCACTCTGGCTGCTGTTTTAGGGTTTTAGGAAAGACAGGATGAACTATGGCCCAGAAGCAGCTGTACCAGTAAAGGGCCATAGCAAAAATCTGGAATGGGTTTGGATTAGAATATTTTTAATGTGGATATGATGAGAAGTGATTAAATCCTGAATAGCTCGAAGTTAGATGCTAGATTTCTGACAGAATGAATGCAGATATTTGGGCCTGAGTAGAAGAAAGGTGCTATCTTTTACAGAAAAAGAAAATGCTGTGAAGTTCGCTATTCACACAATGTAAGTAGGGGCTTTATGAGAGATCTTGGACCTTACTTGTGGATTCTAGTGGTGATTGGAAAATAGTGAGTGTGCCCAGAAGGCATTAGGTTGTATGGTACCCAATTCCTCAAAGAGGTCTTAACAATAGATATAGAGCTGAGAAAACTAGAAAATTAATTAATTAATTATTTAATTGAAGTCAGTCATCATTTATGTAAGATGTAATGAAATGGTAGCTAGATGGAGTCCATTGCCCTTATTTCATATACATTTGCATTTATGGCTAGCTGCAGAAAAGTTAATGTAAATGAGAAAAGATTTAGGTAAGTGGCTATAAGTGATAGTGAAAGTTCTTTCAACTGTTTTTATTTTGTTGATGGAGTAGAAAACAAGTTTAATAACTAAGAGTGATGAGGATGCAGGTGGATTCAACTTTTTGACATTGGGATAAGACCTTTTTATATAAGAAGTTCATACTCAAGAATCACCTGACTTGCAAAAAGTATGAAAAGGTAATGATGCTTTATATAAGTTTACAATTCTGTGTTAAGCCTCATTCAAAGCTATCCTGGGGCCCATGTGGCAGGTTAGAAAGACCTAGTAAGACTGTGGATGTAGTGTCTAGTAATGTGTGTAATGTCTAGTAATTTTGTCCTATGACCTTTATTAGGAAGCTCTAATCGTGCTGCTTTTCCGAGGTTTTTTTTTTTTTTTTAAAGAGGACAGAAATTTGGCTGCTAAACTGATTTTCCAGTCACCCCTGTTGGCCATTTAATCCTTAGTGTGATGAGACTAGCTGGAAGGCATGCCTTCACAGATGAAATCTGGATGGTCCCACATGGTTCCTCCTTCAGGCTTGCCAAGGACATGGTAGAGGAAGAAAAATTAAAGGCACTGAAATTAGTATGGTCAATAAATGTAAAGGCTTGCCAAATTTCAAAATCAGGAAAAAGTAGCTACAATTAAAAAAAGATGAAATTAGTATCCATGTCTTGAAAATCAGCTATCAATAAACCATAGTCCAGTAATTATAACTTTGGATGTTAGCCAATCAGATGAAAATAATTCATCTGCAATACTGGCCTGTCAGTATCAACCACACACTTCCAATTAGTTAATTAGGAGGTGTTTCAGTCCAGTTTCCATGCTCCTGAAAGCACTATAGTTAACATCAGCATTACAACAGCGAACATACTAGCAGAGCTGGCAGTCCTATAATCCCCACATGTTAACACTTCCAAAAGACTTCCCATCTCTGATAGCCAGACTTTCTAAAACGTTTTTGAAAAAAAATTCTGTTAGGGCTGGAGAGAAGGCTCAGCGGTTGAGAGCACTGACTGCTCTTGCAGAGGACCTGGGTTTGATTCCCAGCACCACATGGCGGCTATGGCCTTCCTTAACTCCAGTTCCAGTGGAATCTGAAGCCCTCTTCTGACCTACGTGGCATTGCATGACAGGAGTGCACTCACATACATACAGGCAATACGCTCATACACATAAAATAAAAAATAATAAGTAAAATATTTTTAAAAGATTCTGACTGTATTTGAGGTGAAAATGTCTTAAAAGCATAATGATTCCTTGCTTATAACCTCAAAACAGCCCTTTTTGCAACAATATTAGTATACTTTATGGTTATTTTGCAAGTTTGCCATCTTTACATATAGATTTGGACAAGTTAACAGTTGTGAGTTACAGGTGCAGTGAAACAGCCAAGAGATGATCAGCGTCAATGTTTTCAATGCCAAAGGTAGTTTCCAGTATCTGTATTTGTTTGTGTTTGTTTCAACTCCTCAATAGCCAAAATGCTTTGTGATTATTTTTTCTGAATAGTAGATTCATTGGACAAGAGATTTTTTTTCACTTATCCTTCCTTCCTTCCTTTCCTTCTTTCCATCTTTCTTTTCTTTTTTCTTTGTTTCTTCTCTCTCATTTTATGAAGTTTGTGGTAAATCAAGCAATTGTTCATTTGATCCCCAAAATGATGAAAATTCAGATGTAAACTTGTATATAGGCATAGCAGATACAAAATTTTTCCACTAGCAAAAAAATGGTGACAAAAAACAAAATTATTTTATTAGGAGACATTCAATTCAGGGAGGGTGACTCAAGCCCGTAAACCTAGAGCATGGGAGACAGCAGAATCGGCAGTTATGGCAGAAGTTGCAATGACCTTCTGAAATGTCCATTAGCAATGGTCTTTCGACTTAAATGCCTTTTAAATGTAAAGCTTCCAAAAGCATTTTCTGATCCTAAAATTGTCAGCCAATTTTCAAGCTCCAAAATTGAATTGCCTAGACTAAGACACAAGTATAATTGCTACATTTACTGTGACAAGATAATTAGAAATCTAAATGGTTTACCTTTTCACAAAATAGCTATGTTGAAAAATAATCACAAACAAGAAAAATTTCCCTTCAATGTGCAGTGTTTTCCTCATGAAAAAAAACTTTCTTATAAGGTTATGGGGGTTGAAACTTCATTCATTTTAATCATCAGAAAAAAAAATGCAAATTTTTATAGAAACTCTCATTTTTTATTCAGGATGACCTTTAGGAAAGTTGTAAAAGTAGAATTAATAAAAGTAAAACTTTAGTAAATATATAAAGAAGCAGATCTCTAATCAAAGCTAATGTACCACCCCAGTGACTCCATGGAAGTCATTGGCTACACCACACACCTGCTTCATCTCGCTGTGCTGATAACATTTTTGTTTTATGAAGCACTCTCTGTTGACACTAAAATGATTATGTAAAAGTATTCCACAATTTCAACACTTACTATCAGATCAAGTGATTAAAAGATTTCATAGATATTATTGGAAATCTATATTCTTGGTACTTAAAAATAGGTGGCTTTCTCTAATGAATACATTTGAAAATAAAAAGCACAGCTTTCCGAAATCTACTTTACTTCCGAAAAACACTTCTAGGATTCTGGATGACTTTTGAAGTAATCTATTAAGTGAAATCCACTTGTTCTTCTTCCTAGTTTTCAATATCTTTTTAGCAACAGAATTATGAAAAATGAAGAACAGCAAAACCGTTACCAAATGTGATGAATTAAAGCTTAATAAAAAACATTTCTCCAAGTGTTAATGCTATTTAAAGCTATATTTTACTGCTAAACTCCAGAAGTTATTTCTTTAAATGTATAATTATTACAGCATTTTCTATGGCTAATTTGGAAGTATATTTTAAACCTGAATATTATCATTCTTTTACACATTTAGGAAATGAGATGAAGTAAGATCCACACGTGGTGATGAAGTAGGATGCACACAGGAGCAGAAACTGAAGACAGTGCCCTTTCTGTTCAGAGCTCATCATTTTAGAATCAAATTATCAAAGAGAAGCTACATAATCCTGGAGTGGAAAGCAATGGAGAAAAATCATGCCATCAAAGACAGTGTTATGAGTTTCAACATATCAAACTTGCAGAGCCACTCTTAGTCTTGTGAAGCTTATGACAGAACAGGACAGTACACTAGCTTATAATGCCAATGTTGAGTGTGCTGTATCTTTAATAAAAGTTCAGTTAACAGAGCAGCAAAATAAGCTGAATGTATTCAGTCTAGAAATTGATATAATGCTAATGAAATGTTGTAAATAATTTTATGAACAAATGCTTAGAGACAAAGAAATATTTATGAGACATCTATTAGCAAAAAAATGTAATTTTTAAAAAACAAACGTGTTTTACACATTTATTTAACCCAGATAAACAACTCTCAGCAAACTATGCCTGTGTGCTCTTTCTCATTTTTCTCAATGTAAATATGTATAAACACTGAGAAATAATTCAATTTTACTTGGACTGCTTGTATTTCTTTTTGACAAAATCTGACACTGTTAAGGAGGATTCTGGTTTTGAAAAGTGATTAAAAGTTATGAATCACTACAGAGTATGGCAGAATGAGTGTTCTAGGAAAATGTAGTTTTTGAGGGGTATTTTAGAACCCCTTCAAAGCTGAAACCACAAATTAATAATGAGGCTAATCAGCATGAGTTGTCTGCAGATACCTTCAGCTATGTTCAAAACATCATGGAGTTGACAGAGAGGTCTGTTAAATAGGTGTGACAACTAACTTTACCAATAATAGTATTTTCTTAGAAATATTTCCTTTAAAAATAAATGATAATTGTATCTAGACTCAATGTTCAGCCAACATGCTAAACTTACTCCTAATGATACGTATTTAAGAATACTTACATTTCCTTAAAAATTTTTCTCTATTTTTAATGAATTTAAGGTCATTTCTTAAAATATATTAATCATATTAGACCCCGCTTCCAGACTTGCACCTCCACATAGTTCCCTTGCCAGATTTCATACATTTTATCACACATGTTGAAGACTATTTAGTTAATATTGCTGTCCTAAGATGTCCCTCAGTGTGAATTCATTCATTACAAGCCTGGTCAACCTCTCTAGGTTCACTCCCTTAAAGACCAGCTCTCCTTTACCCATCAGTGACCAGTTGCCAATAGGTCCACAGCTTCTTACCAGTTTCTCCAGTTTTATGCTCACTTTTTGTCTGGTTTGAGATTGCATGGGTTTTATGCAGACTGTAACCACTGCTGTGAGTTCATACATAAGCAAGTTCACAGATGAATGGAAAACTTTGTGTTTCTTTGTGGTCATCCACAATCCCTGACTCTTACAGCCTTTCTACCCACTTAACTGCAAAGGGCCCTGAGCCCTGGGTTACTGAAGTTTGATATGAGTCCTATCTAGGGACAATCATTTTGCAGCCTCTTATACTCTACATTTTGCCTAGTTTTGACTTTCTGTGTTCATTGCACTCTGTTACACAAGGAAGCTTCATTGGTGAGAGTTGAACAATAAACTAATATTCTCTCTGCCCCCTGGTTCACTATGCTGTCTGAGCCTTAGGTGTAGAAGTTGCATTGTAGATGTGTCACTTAGAGTTGAGCATGTCAAAGAAACATATCTTATGCATTTGAACAACTGTGAAATTCTGTAATATTCTCCACCTGCTACAAAATAAATTTGTTTAATGAATAATTAGAGGTATATTTGCCTGTAAATATAAGGATACATATTTTGCATACAGTAAGAAATTATATTTGTCTAGGATGTAAGGAAGTCTTTTCTCTAGGATCTATGATCAATGCAGCCATGTATATTTGGCTACGTTTATAATAAAATTTATTAGTTCCCTCCCATTGAGCAGGCTTTAAGTCCAATTAGATAGCTTTCAATTACTCTCTAGATAGCAGTGCCACTACTGCACCAGTAGTGTGAGTTTGTCATGCTGGTCATTATTGTGGTTAGTAGGTTTTACATCTGAGTAGGACCACTGTTTGATTTCCTCCTTTAGCAGCTTTCATAGTATCCTCTAGAATTATGAGAGCTAGTCTTCAGGGAGGAGGCTTCTAGGTTAGTTCAAGTCCATTACTCTAAGTTCTGTGTCCAAAGTAAGATCTGTCCTTAGAAATAGGGTCTTACCTTAAGCTCTGTGAGGTAATCAAGGTCTATGACAATAGCTTGTATTATCTGGGGTGTTTTGGAGCTACCCTGACCAACAAAGGGAGGTTTATTCTGTCTGAAGGTATATTTCTTGCTATATAGCCTTCAGGTATAAACATTCACACACACACACACACACACACTATATTATTTATATGATGTATTTTCAATAGACTTTTGAACTAAAACGTTTCTCTTTGGTTTTTCATTCCACCTTAACATTATTTATCGCTCTTCTCTCCCCTCACCCTTGTATGACACTCTTTCTTCCCTTCTCAGTAAAATATTCACATTTTCCCCTTCATATGACCTATCTCCTATCCCCATCTTGAGCTCCTCCTTCTCCGCACATGGTTTGTTTCCATTTTATTACTCTTGCAATTACATCAGGAGATATGCTCACATAAAAGAATTTAGAGATAAGAGCCACAAATGAGAGAAAATGTATGTCATTTTTTTCTGAATCTGCGTTACTTCACTTAGTATAACAGTATCCCCATCTCGAGCTCCTCCTTCTCCGCACATGGTTTGTTTCCATTTTATTACTCCTGCAATTACATCAGGAGATATGCTCACATAAAAGAATTTAGAGATAAGAGCCACAAATGAGAGAAAATGTATGTCATTTTTTTCTGAATCTGCGTTACTTCACTTAGTATAACAGTTTTAGTATAACAGTTTCTAATTCTAATTCCATTCATTTACCCGCAAATTTCATTTCAGTTTTCTTTACCACTGAATAGAACTTCATTGTGTAGATGAACCACATTTTCATTATCCACTTGTCAGTTGAGGAGCATTTAGGTTGCTTCCATCCCTTAGCTATTATGAAAAGAAGAGCGATGAACATGGCTGTGCAAATATCTCTGCAGTAGGAAGAGTCCTTCAGGTCTATGCCAAGGAGTGGTATAAACTGGATCATATGGTACATTTATTTTTAGTTTTTTTAAGAGTTCTCCCATTGGCTTTTCACAGCGGTTGCAAGAGTTTGCAATTCCACCAGCAGTGACTGAAGAGTTCCCTTTCCTCCAAGTTCCACAGCTTTTGGTGTCATTCGTTCTCTTGATCTTGGCCACTCTGACCGGGGTAAGATGACATCTTGAAGCTGTTTGGATTTGTATTTCCTTAATTACTGAGGATGTTGAACTTTTTTAAGGTGTTCTTAACTATTTTTATTTCTTCTTTTGAAATCTCTCTGTTTAGATCTGTATCCCATTTTTAATTGAGTCGCTTGTTATCTTGAATGTTTCTTTTTTCAGTTCTTTGTACATTAGGGACATTAATCCTCCGTCAGATGTATAGCTAGTGAAGATTTCCTCCTACTCGTTTGGTTTCCTCTTTCTTGTTTTTTCTTTTGCTGTACAGAAACATATTAGTTTAATGCAGTTCCACTTGTTCATTGTTGACCTTAATTCCTGAGCAACTGATGTTCAATTTAGAAAATCCTTCCCTGCACCTATATCTTTTAGGATGCTGCCTATCGATTCTTCTCACAGTTTCAAACTTCAGAATTCACATTTGAGGCCTTAAAAGCATTTGCAGTACACTCTTGTTCAGGGCAATAAGTAAAGGTCTGATTTCATTCTTTTCATATTGAGATCCAGTTTTGACAGTACCATTTGTTGAAGATGTTTTTCCTCAGTTTGTATTCTTGGCACCTTCGTCAAGTATTAGGTGGTTGAAATTGCATGCACTCATGTTTGGGCCTTCTATTTTGTTCCACTGAGCTACATGTCTGTTTTGGTGCCAATATCATGCCGTTTTTACAAATGTAGCACCGTAATATAGTTTAAGATCTTTTATAACAATCCCCCTAGCATTGTTCCTTGTACTCAGGATTGCTTTGTCTATCAGTGATTTTTGTGTTTCTGTATGAATTTTATAATTTTATTTTGTAATTCTGATTGATATTGCATTTGAATTTACAAATCATGTGATAGGGTGGTCATTTTCACAATATTTATTTTACTGATCCGTGAGCACAGAAGGGCTTTCCATCACCTTGTGTCTTCCTCAGTCTTTCTTCAAATATATAAAATTTTCACTGTGGTAATTTTTAATGTCTTTTTTTTTTTACTTTTTTTAA
>NW_008350870.1:403648-410350 GCF_000622305.1 Nannospalax galili
CAGAGTCTGATCCTAGGATCCACATATGAGGGAGAACATATGTCGATTTTTTTTCTGAGATGTCTTTGATTGGGTTAATTCTTGGATATTTTTTGAGATTATTGTGAATGACAGTGTTTCCATGAACTTCTCTGATTTCTTGTTATTTATAACAGAGAGGCTACTGAATTTTGTAAATTTATTTCTTAAGCTGCACTTTGCTGAAGGTGTTGACCATTTCTAGATATTTTTTTTCTTGTGGAATTTTTACATGTGTTGTATATAATATCATTTCATCTGCAAGCAGGAAAAAAATGACCCCTGATTTTCCAGTTAGCATCCCTCTGATTGCCTTCTACTGAACAATTCTCTGGCAACAGTTTCAAGCACTATATTGAAAAGTATTGGGAATAATGAATAGCCTTGCATGGCTCTTGATTTTGTTAGGAATACTTCAGTTTTTTCTCCATTTAGAATGATGTTGGCGGTGGGTTTGTTGCTTATAACTTCAATTAAGCTGATGTATAGTATACATAATTAAGCTGATGTTTAGTATAAATCCATGTTAGACTTTGTCAAAGATCTTGTCTGAATATATTAAAATGTTCATGTGATTTTTATTTTTTATATTATTTTTTAATTATTTTTTGTGTATTTCATATAGAACATCCCAAACAATCTCATTCACCTTTATAATTGCATCCCAAATTGCACCCTCCCATACCCTCCCCCACACTGGAGCCCTTATACTCTGTCATCCCTGTTACTGTCCACCGTGTTATCAGTGCCCCCAGCCATTCCCCAGTGCAAGTCCATCTGCTGACTCTAGTCAGCCTATCTAGAGTCCCTTGTTTTAGGAAGATCAGCTTTTCTACATCTAGCAGCAATCAGTTGCCAATATTCCTTTAGACAATATTAGGGTCTGCTGTTCATTTTCCCGGTTCTATCCTGGGTCATTATTACTGTAAAAGAGTTCCTTGAGCCACCCTGGCAAAAAATTTAAAGGAAAGTATCTCCTGTCTGGCATGGTTTCTTGTTATGTAGCCTTTAGTTATACACATGGACTCTTAAAGAAATATAACAATCACTTTAATCTTTGGTTATACTTTCCTTTTGGGTGTTTAAGATCATTCAGTTGGCCCAAATAAACTAATTTATTTTTATTCTTAAGGTTGTTTGAGGATCTATTCCTCAGGGGTCACATGGGCTTGGGAGGAGCCCCTGGCTCCTTTCTTTTTCAGTTCCATTTATGTGAACATAAGTCAAAGGTCCTGCTCAACTGTGGCTGGCTTCAATCGGAAGCATGGAAGAAATGATTCCTCTGCATTGACCCTCCTCTTTGTAGACTGGACACTGGTTCAAGTCCATCTTGTGGGGTCTCCTCGGCCTGCTTGATCAAGAGGACAGGTGACCCAACAAAATTACAGGAAATTTTGAGAGATGCTCATAGTCCCCCGGAACTAGTAGACCTAGGAGAGCAAGGAGCAAAAACTGTCCTTTATGTCCCTCTGACCAAATTAGTACAGGCCTCAAAGTATGTTTGTTAAACATCCAAGAAGGTTAGTTCCACCAGTCTAGTACTTTTAATTACTGTGTGCCATGTAGCTAAATCTTGGGCAAAGACCAATTTTTCTCAGATAAATATTACCTAGACATATATTTCTTGATCTGGTATGTATAATTTGTCAGTGGGTTGTTGAACTAATATGGTTCCTCTGTTTTTTTAAATCTAACTAGGCATTATTTATCTCTCTCACTGTCTATCCCTTCCAACATGGTTTCTACAATTAAAGTGTATCCACTTTCCCCATTTCTCCCTTAAAAATACCCTTGTCCTATGGTCCCACCTCTCTTGAGTTCCTTCTTTCCCTTTATGCCCAAGTTTTCTTGTATAACCCTCCTTCCCCCCTCCCATTTAGTATCCCTGTTTTCATCCATATCTCCCTTAGTAACAACCTGTTTCCTACCTCTCTCCCTCTCTCAGGTTTTCTTTTCCTTTACCTCCCTGGTTCCTTTCATTATCCTGGTTCCTGTAGTTATGTCTGGATACATATTCACTTTTAAGGATTTTGTGAAAGAATCCACATATGAGGGAGAACATACATTGTCTGTTTTTCCTGAGTCTGTGTTACTTCACTTAGTATAACAGTTTCTAACTCCATCCATTAACCTGCAAATTTCATGATTTCATCTTTCTTTACTGCTGAGTAAAACTCCATTGTATAAATGAACCACATTTTCATTATACACTCATCAGATGAGTGACACTTAGGTTGCTTCCATCTCTTAGCTATTATGAAAGAGCAGCAACAAACATGGATATGCAAATATCTACAATAGGGTGATTTCTTTGGGTAAACACCAAGGAGTGGGATAACTGGGTCAAATGGTAGGTTCATTTTTAGTTTTTTAAGCATTTTCCACAATGTGTTCCATAGGGGTCAAACAAGTTTGCAATCCCACCAGCAGTGCCCCTTCCCCACATCTTCGCCAACATTTGGTATCATTGTACTCTTGATCTTAGCCAGTCTGACGGGGGCAAGATGAAATCTTAAAGTGGTTTTAATTTGCATTTCCATAATTATTAATGGTGTTGAACACCTTTTTAAGATGCTTCTTAGCCATCTTTATTCTTCTATGACAATTCTCTTTTCAGCTCCTTAGCCCTTCTTTTAACTGGGTTACTTCCTTTCTTGATTCTTTGTTTTTTGAGTTTGTTATATATTCTGGATATTAAACCTCTGTCAGATGTGTCACTGGTGAAGATTTTTTTCCCATTCTGGAGGTTTTCTCTTCACTTCCTTGGTTGCTTCCTTTGATGTACAGAAGCTTTTTAGTTTAATGAGATCCTATTTGTTGATTCTTGACCTTGTTTCTTGGGCAGTTAATATCCGGTTTAGAAAATCCTTTCTTGCACCTATATCTTATAGGTTATTGCCAATGTTTTCTTCTAACAGTTTCAGAGTTTCAGGCTTCACATTGAGGTCTTTGATCCATTTGGAGTTGACTTTAGTGCAAGGTGAAAGATTGAGGTTTAGTTTCATTCTTCTATAGGTGGAGATCCACTTTTGCCAGCACCATTTGCTGAACATGCTGTTTTTCCTCCAGTGAATGCTCTTGGCCCCTTTGTCAAGTATCAGGTGGCTGAAATTGCTGGTACTCATATTTGGGTCTTCAATTTTTTTCCATTGATCTATGGGTCTATTTTTGTGCCAGTACCATGTTGTTTTCATGACTATAGCTCTGTAATATAGTTTCAAATCTGGTATAGTAATCCCCCCAGCATTTCTCTTAGTGCTCATGGTTGCTTTGGCTATCAGAGGTGTTTTGTGCTTCCATATGAATCTTAGGATTTTTTTTCCAATTCTGTGAAGAATGTCATGAGGATTTTGATTGGCATTGCATTGATTGATACATGGCTTTTGATAAGATGGTCATTTTCACAATATTAATTCTTCCAATCCATGAACATGGGAGGTCCTTCCATCTTCTGGTGTCTTCCTAAATGTTTTTCTTTAAAGAGTTAAAATATTCATTGTAGAGGTCTTTAATGTCTTTGGGCAGGTTTATTCCATGACTTTTTAAAGGCTATTGTGAAAGGGAGTGTTTCCATGTATTCTTTCTCTGATTACTTGACATTGGTGAATAGAAAGGTTATAGAATTTGTAAATTAATTTTGTAACAAGCCACTTCACTGAAAGTGTTAATCATTACAAGGAGTTTTCTGGTGGAATTTTTGGCATCTTTATATATAATATATCATCTTCAAAAAGGGATAGTTTGCTTCTTTTCCAATTATTTCTCTTTTAATTTCTTTCTCTTGTCTTATTTCTCTTGCAACAGTTTCAATAACGATGTTAAAAAGGAGCCTTGTCTGGTTCCTAATTTTAATGAGTGCTTCCAGCTTTTTTCTGTTTAGAATGATGTTGGCCATGAGTTGTTTTATATGGCTTTAATTATGTTGAAGTATGTTTCCTCTAGTCCCATTTCCTCTAGGACTTTGAACATAAATGCACGTTGAATTTTGTCAAAGGCCTTCTATGCATGTATTGAGATGACCATGTGGTTCTAGTCCTTGAGTCCATTTATATGATTTATGATGTTTTTTGACTTACATATATTGTACCATCCCTGCATCTCAGTAATAAAGCCTACTTGATCATGGTGGATGATCTTTTTGATGTGTGTCTGTAGATGGTTTGCAAATATTTTGTTGAGAAACTTTGCATCTATGTTTACTAAGGATATGGGTCTATTGTTTTCTTTTTCGGTTGTGTCTTTACCTGGTTTTGGTACTAAAGTGATTCTGGCTTCATAGGAGAAATTTAGAAGTTCTCCTTCCATTTCTACCTTTTTGAATAAATTAAGTAGTATTGGACATAGATCTTCTTTAAATGTCTAGTAGAATTCTGTTGTAAATCCATTTGGTCCTGGAATGTTTTTACTCAGGAGGTTTTATATTATTTTTTAATTCCCTTATGTGCTATAGGTTTGTTTAAACTGTTGATCTCTTTTAGGTTTAGTTTTGGTGGTTTGCATGCTTTTATATACCCATCCATTTCTTTCAGGTTTTCAAATTTAGTAGCTTATAGGTTTTTAAGTATTCCCTTATAATATTCTGGATCATTTTGGTGTCTGTTGTGATGTTTCCCTTTTCATCTCTGATTTTGTTGATTTGGTGGTTTCTTTTTTTTTTTTTTTTGGTTAATTGAGCTAAAGTTCTGTCAATCTTGTTTATCATTTCAGAGAACCAGCTCTTGGATTCATTGATTTTTTTTTGTAGTGTTTGCTTTGTTTCTATTTTTAAATTTCTGTTCCGATTATTATTTCTTCTTGTCTGCTGGGTTTGGGTTTCTTTTCAAGTGTCTTAAGTTGCAATTTTAAGTCATTTATTTATGTTCTTTCTGATATTTTAATGTAGGCACTTAGAGCCTTCCCTCTGAGGACTGCTTTCAGCATGTCCCAGAGGTTTTGTTGTGTTGTATTGTCCTTTTCATTTAGTTCTAGGAATAATTTTATTTTTTTCTTAATTTCTCCTTTGACCTATTCATCATTCAGGAGTGTGTTGTTTAATCTCCATGTGTTCATGTAGTTACCAGGGTTTCTTCCAGTGTTGATTTTAACCTTTATTGCGTTGTGGTCTAATAGATTGCATGGAATTATTTCAGTCTTTTTTATTTGTTGAGGCTTGTTTTAGGCCCCAGTATGTGGTTGATTTTTGAAAAAGATCCATAGCGCACTGAATAGAAAGTATATTCTTTGGTGCTTGGGTGGAATATTTGGTAGATCTCTATTAGGTCCATTTGATGTATGGTATTGTTTAATTCAGATATCTCTTTGTTTGTAAACTTTATGTGCCTTTGTGGTTTACTTGTTGGGCATGAAAAACTAGTTGGTCCAGGCTTCAGGTTCTTTCTTTTGATTTTATATTGGAGGAGCCAGATTGCTTTAGTCCTGTTGCTCAGGAGTTGTGACAGAGGCCCAAATCAGATGAGGATCACATGCTCTCAGGCCTTCTCCTAAGGTCTGGATCCCTCTAGTCAGCAGGCACAGTAAAATTTGGCAGGATTGCTAGGTAAAGGTAAGATTCAGGACTCTCAGACTGTCAGGGAAGGAGACTGGTCTCAGGAATCCAGAGCAAGCAGGGAAGGAGGCTGGTCTCAGGAATCCAGGTTTGGGGTGGGGCAGCCAGGGATGATCCTGATCTTATGTATGCAAAGGTGAGGTGAGGGAGGGAATAGGCTTTGAGGGCTCCAGTGGACTAGACTGAGGAATTGGGTTGGTCTGGGTGCAAAGGATCAGTAAGCAGTATGGAGTCTGGGCCCAAACTAGGATGAGAGACAGGGTGGGGGTCCTGGGAGGGTGAATGAGGTTGTGGGAGTCAAGGTGCAGTTGGCATGGTCAAGCTTACCCAGGAATGATGTTGGCCTCAGGAAGTTGGGTGTTGGGCTGGCTAGGGATGAAGCCTGGGCTTAGGGTTAGAAGGTGTGCTGGTGGAGGAAACAGGCTTTGAGAACTCCAGGGGACTAGACTGAGGAATTGGGTTTTCCTGGATACAAAGAATCAGAAAGCATTAGGGAGTCTGGGTCAAGAGGGTAGTCCAGAGGTCTGGGGTGCCAAGAAAAAAAAGGGCTAGTGCCCATGCTAGGAGGAGAGACAGAGTGGAAGGGCTAGAAGGATGAATGAGGTTTTGGGAGTCAAGGTACCCATGACTTTTATTTTTTAAGTCCATTTATATGATGTGTTACATGGTTGATTTATGAATATTGAACTGCATCTCTGTATTAAAGTGAAATTTATCATGATGGATGATCTTTCTGATATGTGTCTATGTGATTTGAAATATTTTGTTGAAAATTTTTGCATCCGTGTTCTTTAGGGACATGGGCTTATAGTTTTTGGTTTTGGTTTTGGTTTTTCTGCTATGTCTTTATGTGGTTTGAGTATTAGAGTAATACTGACTTCACAGAAGAATTTGCGGAGTTCTCCCTTTGTTTCTCTCATTTAGAATAAGTTAATGACCATTGGTTGTAGATTTCTGAAAATGTGATAAAATTCTCCTGTGAATCCATCTTGGCCTGGACTTTTTTTTAAAAGATTTTTTAAAATATTTTTTATTTATTATTTTTATGTTTATTATAAGTGTATTGCCTGCATATATGTGAGTGCACCCATGTTGTGCAATGCCATGGAGGTCAGAAGAGGGCTTCGGATTCCTCTGGA
>NW_008350870.1:414857-431693 GCF_000622305.1 Nannospalax galili
GGCTTCGGATTCCTCTGGAACTGGAGTTAAGGATGGTTCATAGCCACCATGTAGGGGCTGTGATTCTAACCTGGGTCTTCTGCAAGAGCAATCAGTGCTCTTAACTGCTGAGCCATCTCTCCAGGCCTGGGCTTTTTTATTGTTGGGATACTTAGTATAACTGTTTTGAATATATCATTTCTTATGGGTCTAGCTGTTTAAACTGTTGATCATCTTACTTTAACTTTGGTGGATACATTACATTTAGAAATTCATCTATTTACCTTGGATTTTTAAATTTAATAGAGTATCGAAATTTAAAGTATTTCCTTATCTGGATATTTGATGTTTGTTATGCTGTTTTCCCTTTTGTCTCTGATTTTGTTCATTTTGATTTGCTTTTTTTTTTATTTTTGGTTAACTGGGATAAGGGTCTGTCTATCTTGCTTTTTATTTCAAAAAAAAAAAAAAAACAACTCTTCAATTCATTGATTCTTTGTATTGTTTTCTTTTTTGGTTTGGAATTTAATTCATTTAGTTATGTTGTTCTTGATTGATTTTTTTAAATGTAGGCACCTAGAGCTATAAATTTCAGTGTTAAACCTGCCTTTAATGTGTCCCAGAGCATTTATTGTGCTGCTTTATTATTTTCATTTATTTTCAGCAATATTTTTATTTCTTCCTTTATTTCATTTTGATTCATTCACCATTTAGGTGTGTGTTATTTAATCCCCATTAGTTTGTGTAGTTACTAGAGCTAATTTTTGTTTTATTGCACTGTGGTTTGATAAAATGAGTATACCTTTTCCCTTTTTGTGCTTGTTGTGGCTTATTTTGTGCCCCAGTATCTATTTTATTGAAATTTCCTTGGGCTGCTGAGTAGAATGTGTATTGTTTGGTGCCTGGGTGGAATATTCTGTAGATGCCTATTAGGTTCATTTGATGTGTGATATCATTTAATTCCCATAATTCTCTGTTTATTCATTGACCATATGACCTGTCTTTGGACAAGATGTGGTATTGAAGTTATTGTCTATTACTGAGTTGTGGTTAATCTGTGTCTGAATTCTTACAGTTTCAAGATGCCTAGTCAAGAGCTCCCTAGCTGAGTGAGAAGGCCTAGGATCAATATGATCTATGGAGATCCAGTGGCCAGGTTCTGGCAGGCTAGTTAAGAGTTCTCATGATGGAGGAACAGGAGAGGGCTTAGAGCCAAGGCAGGGATGGGGACAGTGTGGGAAGGGTCTAACTAGCTAAGCAGAGTAGATGTGAGCACTGGAGTAGCTAGAATGTAGTTGAATGGGTGCAGGGATCCACATTTCCTTTTCTTTATGAGATCTGAAATTAAACTAACTAAAACAAACAGAAAAGCCCTAAAGAAATATGTGTACAAGAATTACTAAATGAATCAATAGGACACACACACACTCCATATATATAAGAAGAAGTGGGGTACCTGAGCCCTGGGTGGGTGTTATTTAATATAGGAGTCCTATCTGGGAATATGCTATGCAGACTTCTCTATGTTTTGCCTATTTGAGGCCTTTTGAGCTCATTGCTCTCTGTTGAATGAGAGAGCTTTATTGATGAGAGTTGAGAGATGCATTAATATTCTCTCTACACCTTGGTCCACTATGTTCTGTGAACCTTAGATGTAGAAGTTCCATTGTAGATGTGTCACTTGAAGCTGGGCATTTGACAAGCTCTTATTGTCTGCGTGTGACCAACTGTGGAACTCTGTCTATTGCAAAAGAAGTTTCTTTGATGATTGGTGACTGGCATATTTGTCTGTAAATATAAGGATCCATATTTAGCACATAGTAAGAAATTACATTTGTCTAGGGATGTGACAGCCTTAGAGTTTTCTCTAAGATCTTTGACCTCTATAGTCATGTATATTTACCTGTGTTTACATCACCACACAAGAACCCTCCCATTGAGAAGTCCAATTAGGTAGCTGTTGATAAATATGACACTCCCCAATGTAGTTTTCTGTACTTGTGATTATTGTTTTTAGGGCATAAAGCTAGGATTCCTATACTAAACTTCATCCATCCAGGACTCAGAGACCACTGAGTAAGAGGGGATGGAAAGACTGTAAGAGTCAGGGGAAGTGATACGTAACCATATGGAAAGAGTATTACAGCTTCTGGGACCATGCTCTATGAATCTACAGCAATGGTGTCAGCAGGAACAAGACCCATGCAAACTCAAGCAGAAAAAAACCCAGCATAGAAGTGAGGAAATGGGCAGCAGGCCCCAATCTTAGCAGAACTATTGGCAGCTCATTACAGCTGGGTGAGGAAGAGCTGATCTTCTTTAATTGAATGGCTATAAATAGGCTGTCTAGAGTCCAGTGGATTAACTTGCACTAAGGTACATCTGGGTACCTTGACTCAAGAGGGCTTAACATAAATAACAGAATATATGAAGTCCAGCAAGGAGGGGGTGCTATAGGAGAGGATATCAAGATGATTAAGATGATTTTGTATATGAAATACACAAAAATTCAATAAAAATAGTATCAGTAAGTAACAAACTTACATAGTATGTTAGCCAGTGGCAAGTACTTTGGGAAAGGTCTTCTAGTATAAGGAGATTAGTTGTACCAGAGACATAAAACACTTATTTCAAATATGTAGACTGGGAGGGTTCCTTGAGGTAAAATTGAGCTTGAAGACTTCAAGGAAAGAAAGGAATAGGGAAGTTTTGCAGGAAAAGCATTTAAGAATTACAACAGTTATGAAAAGGCTTAGGGTTGTCACAGGCCAAGACAGAACCTGGATCAGTAGGTACAGAGTGAATGCAAAAGAAAATAGCAGAAGTTAAGGCAGAAGTGTTCTGGAAGGATGCCAGAGGCTCAGGAGATGGGCAGTGCTCTAGTTTGAATGAGCAAAGACCTCCATAGACCCATGTGCCCAACAGCTGTCAGCACTTTTTAATTTTTTTAAGGTAATGGAAATATTATAAGGTAGAATATTGCTGGAGGAAGTACATCACTGGGGGCAGGCACTGATGTTTTATACCCTGGATCCTCTTCTTGTTCTTTCTTGCTTGCTTTCTTGTGTGGATGAAAGGTGACCAAGCTGAGATCTGAAGAACAGAACACAGGGAAAGCTCACAGTTGGACCCCAGGCAGAAGGCTGCTACAGTTCTTGTGCCAAAGGGATGGCCTGACCAAGTGGCTGAGCAAGTAATGGAAGGAAGCATCCATATTCTCCTGAACTTAGAGACACTGGACTTCTGGATGTACAGAGGACAGGATATGAAACAAAGAATGGGTTAGGGTAAAATAAATATATATATTTTACTAGTAAAACATGGGTGTGGATGTGGTTTAGCCACTTGTCTACCATATGTGAGGCCATAGAGGGAGAAGAGGGGAGGGCAGGGGAGGAGGGAGGGGAGGGGAGGAGTAGGAAAGGGGAGGAATGGGAGGGGGAGGGGAGGGGAAAGACAAAAGAAAAGTTAAGAGCCATTGCACCCCAACAGAAGGTCATCCACAAGATGTGGGAACTCCAAAGAGGTGTGAGGAAGAACTTTACAAAGAACAGAAGGCACTGAACTTCATGAGCGAACTATAACATGGATGGACTGACTATCAGTCAACATTGTTAGCAGGTTGAGTAAGATGGCATTTGAGAATGTCATCAACAGGAAAATCATTGATAAAATTTCCATCATATTGGCAAAATGCACCTGAGTTGAAATGAGCTTAAGAGAACAAAATCAAAGAAATTGCAGTCAGGAAAAAGATTCCTTTAAAAATGTTTGTCTTGTAGAGAGGCAGAGAGAAAGGGAGAACATGATAAGAAATGTAGGGTCAAGAAAAAGTTGTATTTTTGTTCACATCATATATTAACTTACAATATTTTCATAGTAAATCTGACTTAGTGAATAGTTCCTGTTGGTTGTTCCTTCCTGTCCACAGTTCCTTTCTTTTGGAAAACGCTCCTTCACAGGAACAGGATTCTAGAGGGGGTTGTGGACTGTTCTCTGACCAGAGAAATGAATACAAGATTCATAGTGGATTGGTAAATAGTCCGAGTACATCATGTGATTCAAGTGGGAACATTTTTTCCTCATTAAACACAGTAAAGCAAAGTTGTAGGCATGGGAAATGCCTGCAAAGTGCATTAACTACTCATTGTGTAATAATTTCTTCTAATTTAAAACACTCCCTCCTGAAGGGAGGAATAGAGTAGTAAGACTCAGGAAGCTTCCAAAACTGGAAAATCCAAAGATGATCATGAAACTTATAAGGTTCACAAGGCCCCTCCTCAAGGTTATATAACAATTGCTGGGAAGAGGAGACTCTCCAGTGGAGCTCCTGCAAACTTGGCAGGAATCCCTAGCTTTCATATGCCATGACCCAGCCTGGGGCAGACTTTGATGATGTAGTTGTCCTTGAGTCACCCATGCTCTTTTAAGTACTCCTAATAAATTTATTGGTACACCAAAAATAAATAAATAAAAGAACATAGTGGGTAAAAATGATGTAAACACTGCACTCATGTATGAAATTCTCAAAAAATTAAATGAAGCTACTAAAAATAGAAAGCCAATGACATTTAATTAAAAACAGTTGGTAAACTGAGGTGACTGTGAATGAAATCAACATCGAGGACAGACGGTAGAAGAGTTTCTTTGGGGGATTTTTTGGCCTGTGCCTATATCTTGGCCCTTATTCACTCTTGGGAATATAAAGGAATTCATATCCATTAGTTTACACAAAAGAAAAAGAGAATGAAAACAATGAGAGAGAAATGGCATAATGAGAATGTGAGTTCAAGAAGTTAACTCTTATTTTCAATCTACCCACCAAATCAATACCACAGGAACATTTCAGTTATATCATTTGAAAATGTGGATCCATTCTCAAATAATATGGAAACATGATCTTAACCAGCACAACTTGAGCGCCTCTAAAAATGGGATGAGAGCCACCTGCAAGCAAAAAGCAATCCCTTCAGAACACTGCCTACCTAGTGTTGCCATATACTGCAATTATAAGATTGAAGACTCTTGAACATTTCTTTCATTATTTAATATTTTGCTTCTTATGTATCTGACTGCATTTCCCAAAGGGATTTGCCTATGAATGACATATATATTCCTTCAAAAAATATTTTCATTGTATTACAAAGAAAAAAAATATTTTGTGTTTTCCGACAAGTCCCATAGCACAAATGCTCTTAGACATTCAATGATCTGTTTCTTCAGTACATCTGTTTCTACTGCAGTGTTTATGCATGAAATTGATCTAATGCCCAGAGGGGAAATCTCTTCAGAAGTTACATTTTTAGAAAGGTGCATACACATTTGCTTCACTTTTTTTTAATAAGCCCATTTTATTGCTCCTCTTAAGAATGTATGAAACATCCGATTTCCCTGCAGATGTGTTGGACTGTGCTGTTATCTAGAACTAGAAGAAAGCCTTCTTTCCATATGATTTTATGCAACACTGCAGCAAATATCTGGGTATTTAAGAAATCCTCAAATACTTATCATTGTAATATTTGCACAGTCCAGAACAGAAATTAATTTAGATAATTTTTAATCTGTTATAGATCCAATAAGAAATTAAGCACTGGGGCTGGAGAGAAGGCTCAGCAGTTAAGAACACTGGCTGTTCTTACAGAAGACCTGGGTTCCAATCCCAGCAACCGCATGGCAGTGCCAGGGGATCTGACAGCCTCTTCTGACCTCTGTGGGCATTGCATGACACAGATGCACTTACCTACATGCAGGCAATACAGGCATACACATAAAATTAAAGAAAATTAAAGGGAAATTAGGCACCATGCTAGGCATATATTGGAATAACCTCATGCATTCTTTTTTTTTTTTCACAGTAAATGGCTCAGTGGATCCAAAGAATTTTGAGGAAATCAAAGAGAATTACTCTAGAATGAATATGCAGAAGAAGCAGGAAATGGACCTAAGGTAAAGAGTAGGAGAAGGTTCTAGTATCTATGGCAATTGTTGGCAGCTCAACTCAGAATTTGCATAAATGTATGTATCCATTAGTTTCCATGTAACACTTGTTCCACAGACAAGAATAAATGTAGCAGCCATCTAAATACACTAATCCTTAAATATGCACATATTTATGTATAAAAACATATATATATAGTGTGTATGTGCATGTATGTGTGCATATATGCATTAAAGCACAATCATAAATTATTAGCAATCACCCTCCATCTAATCTTTCCCTTACTTGGTATCATTTTATATAATTTTCATTAATGATAATTGTTGAATGCCCTCCAAGCATGGCTCCCAACAGATAATCAACCTGTGTGGAAACATTAAATGACAATTTCAATAAAGAAATAATTCTTGGAGAGCACCTGACTTGGCCTCCTCTGGGTGAGTTTCCCCAAGTCCTGCCATGGGATCCCCCTGCTTTGAGAGCATCTGTAATATCTCCTACTGCCCCAGCATCAGGCTTCCCTGCTGGGAAGTAGGGGCCAGACTTTTCCAGATTGCCTGAGAGCACCTGAACTGGACTCCAGGGTGAGCTTGTCATATCACACTGGGCCCATCCCCCTGCTTTCGGACCATCAGTCACTAGCACTGTTCCAGGGTTTAGGCTTCCCTGCTAACTAGTAGGGACCAGAACATTCATCTCCCACCTCCTCTCCTTGGACCTTGGCAATATCCCTCTGAGGCATCTGACCTGCTCCTAACTAGCTAAGCTGCTTTACCCTCCTGCTGAGCTCCTTGCCTGATTGCAGTCATTTCGTCCCTCCAATATAAAGTCAAAAGAGAGAACCTGAAACATAGACCAACCAGATTTTCATATCCAATCAGAAAGCAACCAAGACACATCAATAATGCAAACAGAATCACACTTGAACTCAACAAAGAAAGAAAGAGAACCTTCAAAGAAAGGTTTGAGTTTCATACCAGAATCACAAGCAGCAAAAGAAATGCACATGCCAAATTCACAAGGAAAAATTAATAATATGGAAAATCAAAATAATATGTTCGCAGCAAACACCACTAGTCCCATAGAAGAGGTCCACAAGGAGAATCCCCTAGATATAACCCAGGACACAGAATTTAAAAGAGCATTCATAAATATGATCAAAGAATTCAACAAATTTAAAAGAACACATGAACAACTCAAAGAACGGTTAAACTACTGACTGAATTCACAAAAGAGATAGAAATATTGAAGAAAACGCAGGCTGAAATAAAGTAGGATGTGAAAACCTCAATAAGTCAATTTTTTTTCTGTTGCTGGGTTTTTTGCTGTTGTTGTTGTTGTTGTTGTTGTTGCTGTTATTGTTTAGTCTTCTTGGGACAGGGAGTCTCCTGCAGCCCCAGCTGACCTGGAACTCGCTATGTAGACCAGGCTACACCCAGCTTAATAAACTAATTTGAAACCTGTTGTTAACCTCTTACTGTGCCCATTTGATAAATTGAAATTTATCAAGTTTATGGATACGCAGAAAAATGAAAATTTATTAGATTCATTAATTTGTGATTCCAAGCATTAACTAGGGCCTTTGAATATATAGATAATGATAAAGGGAAGCTACTGTACCCATGAGCCCTTCAAGTTTTTAAAATATTTGCTTTTACACTGAAGGACATTTGAGTACAAAGACCTGAATGAATGGGACTCAGCATGAATGGCAGGGTGCATGTGGTTGTGGGGGTGGGGTGGGGGAGGCATAGATGGGGAGGGGGTCTGAATTTGATTGGGAAATGTATGAAATTTAAAAAGCTCAATAATAAAAAATCATGAAAAAATTTTATTATTTTTATTTTATGTGTGTGAATGTATTGCCTGTATTAAATAAGTGCACCCATGTCATGCAGTGCCCATGGAGTTCAGAAGATATCAGATTCCCTGGAACTGGAGTGATAGATAGTTGTTAGCTGACATATGGGTGCTGGGAGCCGAACCTGTGTCCTCTGCAAAAGCATTCAATGCTGTTAACCGCTGAGCGTCAATCCAGCCCCCGGAGCCACTCCATTTAAGAGAAAGATTTCACAATACCACCACCTTGCTTTCCATCTTAACCTTTCCCTACCCCTACCACACGTGAATACTGCATTTACAGCCGTCTGTCATACATTGTGCTAGACATGTGCTCATTCATAAGCATTCAGTTGCCATGTTCTGTCTTTGGCTTTTGAAACCTAGTATTGTATAATATGTAAAACCTATGATTGATCATGCCATGTTCGTGGATATGTAGCAGATAGCTTCATTTCTACCTGCATAATATCCAAGAGGGTAACACACCATCTATATTAATGTTTCTGGGTATCTGCTGTCTCCCTTTTCATTTTTCTACTCTTATCACTCTCTCTTGCCTTCAGTTCTACAGTCCAACTGACTTTGCCTCTCAATTCCTTTCTCTCTTTCCTCCTTTACTATTTTATTTCACTTCCCTTCCTTTCTCCCTTCATTCCTTTTTTCCTGTCTTCTTATTTCTACAACTCTTTTTCCATTTTCTTCCAAAACAGTTCAGTTGCAAATATGTTGATGGCACTGTCTTAGCCTTTCACAGAAACACAATATGTAATGCACCATATGGGATTGAAAGTTGGAAGTATTCAATCATAGGCTATTCAAATATTTAACCTCATTAATTAATGTCATCTGATTTCTGCTTCTTTTTATACTTCTCTAAGAGATTGGTTGATTGCATCCTTTTTGATATTTGGATTTGTCTGACTTCTTAATCATGGTGGAGATTCATCAGTGCAAACAAAATCATGTAAATGTTTTCCTGGGGCAATTTGTATTTTCTTTATCGCTAAGGAATTTAAACACTATTTCATGAGAAAACTCCTGTTTTTTTCTTGAGTGAAGTGTTCATTTAAGTTCTTTGCCCAATTTCCTATTGAACTTCTGTCCTTCCTTAACTGGTTTGCTAATCCTTTGTAAACTTCATTTATTACAATCCTCTTCCAATTTATCTTAATGTTTCACTGTCTTTAGTCTTCCTTGTTGAACGGAAGTGTTTAATTGACAAACAATGGAATTTGTGAACCTCTTATTCTTAGTATGTCTTAAAATTTGTTTCCCAAACTAAAATTTATTAAAATACAAGCATTATTTCCTATATTTTTATAAAGTCTTAAAGGTTTCCCTTGAATTTTTAAGGCCTTAACCTATTTGTAATTGGTTATTTATTTATTTATTTATTTTGGTATGACAGAAAGTAAGAATTCAATTTAAGGATCCAATTTATGTGGTCAATTAATTGCTCAACCACCCATATGGAATCGTCCCTCCATTCCACAAGGACCTTCAACCCTACCTTGTGATTTTTTTAAGCTGTTAAACACAGTCTATTTCTTAAATCTTTATTTTGTTCTACTGGTCAATATTTCTTGACTCTCTGTGAAAATAGCAAACTGACGTGTCATTTGGGTCCTGTGTTGTGCCTTGATATCTGGTTTGACACATCTTTTAGTTTTGTATTATTCTTACCCTTTTCACCTTCCACATAGATAGAGCTTAGCATCAGTCAACAAAGGCTCATGAAAAACTTCAGAATTGTGGCTGAAACTGTGTTGAATTACTCCTAAACTGAAGGGCTATTAACTCAACTATGAGATTTCATATTGTAAGAATAGCAAAAGTCTTATTTATGACATTAAGGCAAATTTGGTTGAATCTGGAGGTATGTCTAGGAAAGACAAACAGTTCTTCAGCTAGTAAAATGCTGGCTCAGGAGGTCCAAACTCAATGGTTCTCTGACCAAAACTGTATTCTTAGATGCACAGTTTGAGACATGTAACAAACATTTTTTTCCTTGTAGGCACACTATTTAAAAGGTAAGGAGACATAGATAAGGTTAAATTTAATAATTTATTTTGCCTAATAGATCCAAAATATTATTATTTACTGTTAAAGTAGAAATAAAAATATCAATGAGATGGTTTACCACTTATAAATTGTTCTAAAAATCTAATGTGCATTTTATAGTTAAAATACATCTTACTTTGAGCTAACATCAATCCAAGTGTTCAATGCCACACGGCACTAGTGGCAATTGTAATAGACAGTACAGCTGGAGACTTTCCCTTTCCATTAAGGTTATTTCTTAATCAAGAAATATCTTTGAGCCAGCTTTGCTGGGTTTTGCTTGTAATCACAGCACATAGTAGGATAAGGGAGGAAGACTACCATGAGTTAAGGACCCTCCTATGTTAATGAAAACCTACCTCAAAAAAGAAGGGGAGAGAGAGAGACAGAGACAGAGAGAGAGGCAGAGAGAGAGAGAAAGAGAGAGAGAAATATAAAAAAATAAGTAAAATAGCTGGGCATAGTGGCACACGCCTTTAATTCCAGCACTTGGGAGGCGGAGGCAGGTGAGTTCAAGGCCAGCCTGGTCTACATAGTGAGTTCCAGGTCAGCTGGGGCAACAGGGAGACCCTGCCTCAAAAACACCAAAAAAAAAAAAAAAGTAAAATAAGAAAGCAACTTGTAAACTTATGAGCAATGTCTGCTTGAATGTTCATTTTCCGGGGTTAGGTGTTGAAATCTGTGTGTTTTCATTTAATCAAAATTATTGGATTTATTTTTTTCTATCTAATCTCTATAAAATATTTTGTCTGTTTGATCTATAAATACTTAGAAGAAATTTGTTAAACCCTTCAACTTAACGATAGATTTATTGATGTTTCTTTTAGTTCATTAATTTGGGATTCATATATTTGAGGCTTTAAAAAATAGGTTCATTTAATTTCATTCTTGCCACATCTTTCCAATTAATATGTTTGACCATTCATAGAATAGGACTAAAAAATAAACAATGTTCAGTGTTCTGACCTGACTCTCAGTAATTAGACACAGGTAAAAGGTCAGGCTCTTAATTTCTTCTTTGGTCAACAGGGACAGTGATGGGAGACATTCATTAGATTAGGGCAAAGATGAAACAAATTAATTTATACAAGGTAGTGTGCACATAATTTGAAGGTAACTCAAAAATTTCACATATTGGAGACTTAGTCCTTACTGTGGTGGTGGAGACTTTGTGGGTAGAGGTAGAGCTTGGCATACAAACTGGGAAACCTTGACCCTTAAAGGAGTTAGGTAGCATCATAGGAACCTAAATTTCCCCATTTGAAGAATGTTATAAAATTAAGCAAAGCTGGCCCTTGCCCCTCTCCCACTAAAGACACATTTTCATCTTTGTGATGTCTGATGCATTGAGAGCCTTACTAGAGCCAAGCTAGTATAAGCATCATACATTGAAACTCCTGAATTATGAGCAAAATGAACCTATATTTTTTATGGTACCCAATCTCAGGAGTTTCATTACAATACCTCTGTTACAAACATTAAAAATATACCTAAGATAGTAACTAGTTTTAGCAAAATATATAATATATAGTAAAATTATACTGATATTTACTGTATGTCGTTATTAGTGTAATCATTATTGATAATGATTGCTAGTTGCCAATAATGTATTTTGCCTTTTAAAGCCTCTGTCTTCTGCTCTTGGCATTGCTTTGTAGTTTTGTATTATTACAGTTTATGCTAAAATTACTAGACTATTTCCATCCTTCTGTGCATTTAAATACTCTATGGTTCAAGTTTATATTCATTTATTTTATGTGACATTTAATGCAATAGCTTATATAAGTCATGAATTCAGCAACCAATGGAAAGTTTTTATGCCTATTTCTAGAGATGCATTTGTGTTTAAGTGATCTTACATACTTTTCTGTAGTTGTAGATGATTATTTTTCCCAGTACTTTAAAAAATATTTTATTTAGCATTTTTATTGTATGTGTTTGAGTGTATTGCCTGCATGTAGGTAAGGACACCATCGTGCAATGCTCAGAGGAGTTAGAAGAAGGTGTCAGATCTCCTGGAAATGAAGTTAGGTACAGTCATTAGCCACCATGTGGGTGCTGGGATTCAAACTCTTAACCACTGGGCCATCTCTCTAACCCCATATTTTCACTAGTATTTTGAAAATATATTTTCTATTTCAATTTGATGTATAAAGCATCCATTCCACTCCCTTTGTTTTTCCCTTTGTAGTCTGCATGTGAAATTCCAGCCAGTTCTCAATTAAAAATCTGCTTTATTCAGGCCATCCCTAGTTGTCATCAGAAGAATATGTTGATGTCTAATACTTTGCTGGCAGGCCATCACATTTAGTTGTATTTTTGATGCACGTTTGCTTCCATTATGTCCCTTGACTACCTGAAAGTCTTGTAGGAAATCAGTGGCTTCTCTCTTATGTTTGTGTAAAATGTGTTTTCCAAATTGCATTGCTCTATTTTTTTTGTTTCTTTGTTTTTGACAGTGTCTCCCTAGTCCCAGCCCACCTGAAAGTCACTATGTGGAGCAATCTTACCTCAGTCTTGCAGAGATTCACCTGTCTCTGAATCCTGAGGGCTGGAATTAAAGGTTTGAACCACACACCTGGAGTCATTGTTCTATTTTTTTAAATGAGATATTTTTTTCAATTATTTGTTTCTTAAATGTTTTTAAAAGATTTATGCTAAAGGTATTGACTACAATTTTATATTTTATGGTTTTAATTCATATTTACAAATATCATCTTCAGCACAGGATTCCATAAATATTTAGGAATATATTTCTGGTACATTCATGATTTTTGTAGACATTTACCTTTAATTTATGTGGTTTATTTTGGATAAACGACTCTAAGATTCTCGTTATCCAGTTATCTGACATTCCTAAAATCATTTGCCAAATAATCCCGTCCTTTACAATGATTTGAAATGCTACATGTGTATGTTTGTATGTGTGTGCTGCATGTACATATATGTATTTGTGTACACATGTAAATGCCTGTGTGTGAGCCTATGGAGGCCAGAGGTGAAATCAAGTGTGCTCCTCAGCTGCTATTTTGAGACAGGGAGCTTCCAGAATTCTGTTCTCTATGTTTCTGCAACACTGAGATTAGACCCTGTGCTATCATAGCAGGCTTTGTACTGGAGGAGCTGAAAATCTGAATTCAGATCCTCATGTTTACACAGTAAGCACTTTACCCACTAAACCATTTCCCTATCCCTGAAATGCTATTTTCTCACAATAAATTAGCTGTCCCTTCTGTCCATTTTTTTGGAGGGGGACTTTGTTATTGCAGCAATCTCTCTACTAATTTTCAGTGTCTTAGAGTTTCAATGAATTCAGGGCTGTAATAGATGTAACAGGTATCAATGCAAATATTTTAATTGCTTTTATTTGTGGATATTCTTGTGTACCTTTTTTTTTCTAGTATAACTTAAATATCCTTCAGTGAATGTGAAAAGACGTGTTAGTACTAAAATTGTTAAATTTCTGAATTTAGCTTTAGAAAATTATCTTTTCATTAATAGATCTATCCAAACAATGGTTTGTTTCTTAAAAAATGCAAATGTTTGCTATATATTTTTATATTTTCTTATGTGAATCCTATATAGTTTACTCCTAAAACAAGTACATTTAAGACCTAATCCTTTATTACAGAAGATTGCAAACGCAGAAGCAGAGAGAACAGTGAAACTAACATCTGTGCCTCGCCTTTATGTACCAAGAAATTATCAATTCTCATTAGTCTTGCTTCATGATACCTCTACCCAAATCCAAATCATCTTTTTAATTTAAAGAAAATTAAAGGGATATTTATTTTTAGTGTTAATATTTCAACAAGTAAAAGAGATGAACTCAGTCTAAACATACTCATATGGAGATTCATATGAAATCTAATTTTAATTCCACAATAAGGCAATGAAACTCTAAAAGTCTTCATTTGTTCAGCTGTAAACCAAAATTAATGGCACTTATCACTTAGGTTTAGAAAACTAAAACACTACAAATAGTATTATGAAGAGTAAATAAATTACTGTTTTCATCCATATATATTTTCTATTGAATCATCCTGTATTTCTAAAATATAAAGTCTCTCGTCATTATATATTATTATTACACATTGATATTATAAGCTAGGTTTGGAATCGACTGGTGCGTATCTTACATCTTACTTTGTATTTTTCCATCTATCTTATTTTTAAAAAATCACATTGCTTTCTATACATTCTTTTCCTGTCTGGAAATTAAATGTAGGACTAAGCAATCACTCTACCACTGAACTAAATGCTCAACTATTCTAAAGTTTCAATCAATTTTTTCATTCAGCTATTTAATATCTAAGTGTTGTTAGTTTATGTACTAGTTTTCTTTCTTTATGTACAAGCTGCATTAATTTGATTGTTACCATAACTGTTTACTATTAAAACATTCAAAACTTATCCATGCAAGCATCTAGTCATTTGTTTATTCGGTTATTTTTGGCAGAGTCTTATGTATTCGACTCTGCTTTTCTCAAACTTGCTGTGTAGCCAGGCATAACCCTGAACTCTTGAGTGTCCTGCCTCTACCTACAATGTGCTGTGATCACAGGCTTGAAAAATCACATTCGAAAAGACAGTCCTTTACCTGGTGTTAATCATTCTTTCTTTAAACTCAGAATTCAGTTTATATCCACCATTTATGATCTCTGTAAAGAAATTTTGCTTTAATATTATCCCTGCATATAATTTTCTTTATGATCTTCCTCTCATGTAGAATAGTTTTCTGACTATTTTTGTTATTGATTTTTATAAAACAAAAAAAATTGCAGGCCACAGATGAAAATCTCACTACAGTCCAAAAGGCACATAGCCATTTAGGGAATTTTAGAACCTCCTAGAATGTTCTGTATATTTGAATTGCTTGCATTTCATTCCCTTTTTGTACTATTTCTGTTCTAGATTTCTCAGAAAATCTAAATTGAAGAATATTATGTACTGAGAATGAAAGAGACAAAATGTGTGAAAGCATAAAAAAGAGAAAGAGTTTCTCAGAATCATAAATAATATTGCAGTGTCATCAAGCTTACTTCATGCAGACAGAAAGAGAATGAACTCCAGATAGAGGCTGTAAATATTGCTGGCATCCCTTAGGGACAGCACTAAGTAGTTTAGTAATCAATGTATTTATCTCTTACTTAACTTGATAACTTGTTTTTGAAATATATGGTCAGACATACCTCAACATAATTAAAGCCATATATAACAAACCCATAGCCAACATCATTCTAAATGGAGAAAAACTGGAAACATTCCCATTGAAATCAGGAACCAGACAAGGCTGTCCACTATCTCCACTTCTCTTTCTGTCTGTACTTGAAACTCTTGCAAAAGCAATAAGACAAGAGCAGGAAAGTAAAGGAGTAATAACTGGAAAAGAAGAGATCAAATTATCCCTTTTTGCAGATGATATGACATTATATCTTAGGAACTGTTAGAACTGTTTAATGCTTTCATTAATGTGGCAGGATAGAAAATCAACTTACAAAATTCAGTAACTTTTCTATATACCAATAAAAACCAATCAGTAAAAGCACTCTAGTGGGACTCCTATATGGAAACACTCCCCTTCACAATAGCTGCAAGAAATAAAATAAAATATCTCAGAATAAACCTGACCAAAGACATTAAAGACCTCTATAATGAAAATTTTAAATCTTTATATAAAGAGATTGAGGAAGACATCAGATGATGGAAGGGCCTCCAATGCTCATGGGTTGGAAGACAATATTGTGAAAATGACCATCCTACCAAAAGTCATTTATAGATTCAATGCAATGCCAATCAAAATCCCCATGACATTTTTCATAGAATTGGAAAAAAAATCCTAAGATTCATATGGAAACACAAATGACCTCCAATAGCCAAAACAACCCTAGCACTAACAGCAATGCCGGGGGGGATTACTATATCAGATTTTAAGCTGTATTTCAGGGATATAGTCATAAAAATATCATGGTACTGGCACAAAAATAGACCCATAGATCAACAGAACCAAATTGAAGACCCAAATATGAGTAAATGCAATTTCAGCTACCTGATATTTGACAAAGGGGTCAGGAATATTCACTGGAGGAAAGACAGCATGTTCAGCAAATGGTGTTGGCAAAACTGGATCTCCACTTGTAGAAGGATGAAACTAAACCCCTATCTTTCACCCTGAACAAAAGTCAATTTCAAATGGTTCAAAGACCTCAATGTAAAGCCTGAAACTCTGAAACTGTTAGAAGAAAACATTGGGAATAAACTACAAGATATAGGCATAGGAAAGGATTTTCTAAACCGGACAGCAATTGATCAGGAAACGAGGGCAAGAATGAACAAAAAGGGCCTCATTAAACTAAAAAGTTTCTGTACATCAAAGGAAGCAACCAAGGAAGCAAACAGAAAACCCACAGAATGGGAGAAAATCTTCACCAGCGACACATCCAACAGAGGTTTAAAAACCAGACTATATAACAAGCTCAAAAAACAGAGAACCAAGACATGAAGGAACCCAATTAAACAATGGGCTGAGGAGCTGAACAGAGAATTCTCAAAAGAAGAAGTAAAATGGCTATGAAACATCTTAAAAGTTGTTCAACATCACTAAAATAAGGGAAATGCAAATTAAAACCACTTTAAGATTTCATCTTACCCAAGTCATAATGGCTAAGATCAAGAGAACAAATGATACCAACTGTTGGAGAGGATGTAGGGAAAGCAGAACTCATCCACTGCTGATGGGGCTGCAAACTTGTTCAACCACTATGGAAAGCAGTATGGATAACTCTTAAAAAACTACAAATGAACCTACCATTTGACCCAGTTATACCACTCCTTGGCATATGCCGAAAGAACTCATCTTATTGCAGAGACATTTGTACATGCATGTTTGTTGCTGCTCTTTTCACAATAGCTAAGAGATGGAAGCAACCTAAGTGTCCCTCAATTGATGAGTGGATAATGAAAATGTGGTTCATTTATACAATGGAGTTTTACTCAGCAATAAAGAAAGATGAAAT
>NW_008350870.1:431928-439000 GCF_000622305.1 Nannospalax galili
ATGTATCTACACACAACTATAGGAACCAGGATAATGGAAATGAACCAGGGAGGTAAAGGAAAAGAAAGAACCTAAAAGAGAAGAACAGTAGGAAACAGGCCTTAATAAGGGAGATATAGATAAAAACTGGGTTAGTCAAAGGGAGCGGGGAGGGAAGGGTATACAAGGTACCTAGGGGATAAAGGGACAGAAGGAGCTCAAGAGAGTTGGGACCATAGGAGAAGGGTACTAAGGGAGAAAGGGGGGAATGGGGGCACCTTAAGTGGTTTTGAAAACCAGAGGGAACCATATTACTCCTACAATCTACTGACAAATTATACATAGCAGATTGTTGGGGACCCCTGTTGTGTAAAGTAGAAGTCTCTCCATGTCCAGATAGCCTACGGGCTTGGCTTAAAATGCAGAGACTCCTTTTACAGCAGGGTGCCTTTCCCTGGCATCTTCCTGACTCGTCTTTTGAAGTAGCCACCACATAAACATGGCCTCTGGCTCTGGAAATGCCAGGTTTTCCTGTGTGATTTTTCTGGCAGTCTGGCAGCCTGGCAGGAGCTCACCGCCATATGTAAATGGGGCATCCTAAAAGTACCTATCAGCTAAGATTCTTACTACCACCCCCACGGTATAAAAACATCCTAGTTTCCCCTCAATAATTGGAGCTGGATCAGTAGGGGCTAGGAGCTGGATCACTAGGAACTAGAGCTGGGACACAGAGACTTGGAGCCAAGCAGAGCCACTTAACAAAGAGCTATAACACGGAAAGCTGAACCCTGTGTCTTACTGCCTGCGATCCAGTCTCTCCAGGGGGTGCTATCCTTCCGTCATCGACTCACGGAGACCTAGCTTTAGCCGCCTCGTACCTCTCCTCAGACCCGGTAGCTGACGGGTCCCGAATTCAGAGAGAGAGAGTACATGGGTGAAATTAGGGTGGAACTCAGCCAGGCAAAGCGCTGACAGCAGAGACTTTCAGCACTCAAGCGGCGGACAGCAACGTGGGACGTGACCAGACCCGCCGATCCTCCAGGTGTGCGCGGCGGAGAAGCCCGCGGGACCTGCCACGCCATTTCCGGGTGTGCGCAGGGGCCCCCAGAACCCTGCACGCCCCATACCTGGCGCCCAACGTGAGAGCCTCTGAACCTCGTGCCAGCTAGGAGCTGGCACCCACTGAAATGCAGGAATCGTGAGTATCCCCCCCACCAGGAGGGCAACAATAAAAATCTCTTCTAATTTCCTCCTTTTGATTCCGGTATGAAGTCTTTGCATGAGAACGCTAGGGACAGAGAGACAACTGAGGCTTCCTGGTCAGGGCTGCCCCCTGATGTTAGCTAAAGGTCTCTCTGACCCCCTAATGGACTCCGACTGCCTGTACAGGTGTAGACAAAAGACCTCTATCTAGATATCTTTCTAATATAAAAATCTGGTGACCCATCGGCCAGTTAAGAGTCATTAAGACGGCTGCCAGTTCCTCAAATTTGTGGCCAGGCCTGTGCTGGGAACCATGCGGGATCCCCTGAAATTTCAATTTCAGGCACGTCCCCTTGGGAACCATCATTTCACCCCAAGCTACCTGTCCAACTCTTAACATTTAATTCCTCCCCGACCATGGTAGGAGCAATTCATCAGCCACACGGAGTACTAGAATGGCTTCACACGCCAGTAGGCAGCGCTCCTCGCTTTCTTACAGAAGTGTACACTCTTGTGTCCATGGTCTGACAAGGGAGAGATAGAGTTATACAGATTATAGGAAAAGAACCTGATACTCTTATTATCCCCTTCTCATTATCAGATGTACAATGGCTCTTAAAGCATCACTCCCCTTTTGCAATTAGCTTAATAGGCTTCCCAGGACAAATTGATAATCACTATCCCAAAGATAAATGGGTGTCAGTTATTCCAACATTTCGCTGGCTACCACCTAGGCTTTTTTGCCATAAACCAATAAAAGAGACTATTACAGCCTTTACAGACGGAGGAAAAAAGGGAGCTGCATTAGTTATATATGACTCTCCTGATGACCCACCTGTGATATATTCAAGGAAAAAAGGGGGCGGCATTGGTCATATATGACTCCCCTATTGACCCACCTATGATATATTTTCAACCTCTATCTGATAAATCCCCACAATTTAAAGAGCTCTTTGCTATCTATATGGCTCTTGATAAGATTGATAAACCCTTCAACCTTTATTCTGACAGCATTTATGCTGTTAATTTACTCCCATGGCTAGGTCGTTCCTTTATTACAATAAATGGCAACCCCATCTCACCTCTGCTAATTAAAATTTCCACACTGTTACAAATACGGGTGGCTCCATTATTTGTCCAGCATATCAGGTCACACTCCTCTCTCCCTGGACCTCTTACTGAAGGAAATGCCATAGCAGATGAGGTAGCCACTGCTGGAACTTTTCCTTCCAGCATAACAGATGCCCAAAACCTCCACCATACCACCCATATTAATTTGCAAGGGCTCCATCTCAGATTCCTCCACATTCCCCTCAAGAAACTTAAGTGCATTGTTAGAACCTGCTCTTCTTGTGCATCAATGATACATACCCCTGCTATGCAGCAAATGGGTACCAATCCTAGAGGACTAAAATATAATGCCCTCTGGCAAATTGATATAACTCATGTCCCCCAATTCGGCAGATAAAAATATGCATTTATAACTATAGACACTTCCTCTCACTTCCTCTGGGCTACTGCCCAGACTGGTGAAAATTCAAAAAAGCTAATAAATCATATGCTTTCATCCTTTGCCATCATGGGCCTCCCTGCACAACTAAAGACAGACAATGGCCCAGCATTTACCAGCTCCTCATTTAAAAATTTTTGTGAAGTGTGGAAAATCACCCATCACACTGGCATCCCATACAACCCACAGGGACAAGCCATTGTGGAAAGGTCACACAAAACCTTAAAAGACCAATTAAAAAGACAGGCTCAAACAACATATTATCCCAATATTCAATTAACATTAGCCTTGTTTACCCTTAATGTACTTAATGCATATAGAGGGACTGATGCTCCGCCCGACACTGGGCTCTGACACACCCAGTACCACCCATCATGGTCAGATGGAGGGACCCCTTTGATGGACTCTGGAAAGGACCAGATCCATTGTTGACCACAGGGAGAGGATTTGCTTGTGTTTTCCCACAGGATCAACCAAAGTCTATCTGGGTTCCAGATAGAAATGTCTGACACCTCCCCGCCCACGAAAAAAAATGGCTCGCATGACCCTGTCAGAGACAAGAAAAAGAAAGAGATGGAGAAGACATCCAGAGCCACACAGGATCATGTGGAGAGAGATCCATGACCTAGTGGAAACTGCACGCCACAGATGTTCCCCTGGAGCCTCCTTCTCTGTCACTCTCATGGCTGTCTTTACCCTGCTTAACACCAACACTTCAGACAGCCCCCACTCTACATGTTGGATTAATAACAAAATTTCACTCAGGTGCATTTTCTAGGTACCCCCAGCTAACTTTCATGTCTCTCAACAGCTTCCAAGTCTGTGCTAACTCATAATATTATTCTACAGGAAAGACAGAGGACCAAATAAGATCGACTATGTCCTGGAACAAGTCTAACTTTCTTCCCTTCACCACCTATCCCAATGTCTAATTGCTTCTTTTGTGCATCCAGCAATAGGCCTTTACTGACAGCAGTACAAGTTACCACCCTTCTCTACCCAGGAACAGAAAAAGAGTTCACTGACTCTCATCTAAGTGGATTCAAACAACTGGCTAACTATTGAATTTGCATTTTCAGCCCAAAACTGTGTTGATTTCTTGTCCACCTTTTGTATACCAGTAATGTTTACAGGTGCTGCCAGCAGAGAAAGATCTTCTTCCCCCTGCTGGTAGAGATCGAACTTACACTGAATAGTGGAGGCGTTGCTATGGCGACAACTGCTGCGAGCTACACCTGATTCTGCTCTGGCTGCGACAAGCTATGACATCAGTGACTGACAGCCTGGAGCCTCTCCAACAAAAAATGAACTCTCTCAGCAGAAGTTATGCTTCACAACAGAAGAACATTGGACTTAATAACTTAATAAACATGGGAAGGATATATGATATTGAGAAAAGATGCTGTTCCTTTGTAAATGAATCAAATGTTGTTGAAACCAATGTTAACACCCTCAAAACCTTTGTAATCTATTGGCTTAGCAACCACTTGTTTACATGGCTCCTATCCCTTGTTGCCCCCTGGTAATACTGTGTATTATTGCTTGCTCACTGTTTTTAAGATTTCTTTTGCTGACAGTTACTGTTATTGCTGAAAATCACTACAAAATAGGTCATGGTCAATTATCAGACTTTGGATTCTCCCGAGACAGATGAGTTGGCCCTTAAGGCTGGTAATGGCACTTCTTCATATTTAAATCAAAGAGGAGGAGATGTTGGGGACCCCTGTTGTGTAAAGCAGAAGTCTCTCCATGTCTGGATAGCCTACGGGCTCGGCTTAAAATGCAGAGACTCCTTTTACAGCAGGGTGCCTTTCCCTGGCATCTTTCTGACTCGTCTTTTGAAGGAGCCACCACAGAAACATGACCTCCGTCTCTGGAAATGCCAGGTTTTCCTGTGTGATTTTTCTGGCAGTCTGGCAGCCTGGCAGGAGCTCACCACCACATATAAATGGGGCATCCTAAAAGTACCTATCAGCTAAGATTCTTACTACCACCTCCACGGTATAAAAACATCCTAGTTTCCCCTCAATAATTGGAGCTGGGTGAGCCACCACAGAAACATGACCTCCGTCTCTGGAAATGCCAGGTTTTCCTGTGTGATTTTTCTGGCAGTCTGGCAGCCTGGCAGGAGCTCACCACCACATATAAATGGGGCATCCTAAAAGTACCTATCAGCTAAGATTCTTACTACCACCTCCACGGTATAAAAACATCCTAGTTTCCCCTCAATAATTGGAGCTGGGTCAATAGGAGCTAGGAGCTGGATCACTAGGAACTAGAGCTGGGACACTGAGACTTGGAGCCAAGCAGAGCAACTTAATAAAGAGTTGTAACACAGAAAGCTGAACCCTGTGTCTTACTGCCTGTGATCCAGTCTCTCCGGGGGGGCGCTAATCTTCCGTCATCGACTCACGGAGACCTAGCTTTAGCCACCTCATACCTCTCCTCGTGACCCGGCAGCTGACGGATCCCGAATTCAGAGAGAGAGAGTACACGGGTGAAATTAGGGTGGAACTCGGCCAAGCAAAGCGCTGACAGCAGAGACTTTCAGCACTCAAGCGGCGGACAGCGATGCAGGACGCGACCAGACCCGCCAATCCTCCAGGTGCGCATGGCAGAGAAGCCTGCGGGACCCGCCACGCCATTTCCGGGTGCGTGCAGGGGCCCCGAGATCCCTGCATGCCCCATAGCAGATCAAGAAATATAAGTCTAGGTGAGGTTTATCTGAGAACAACTGGTCTTTGCCCAAGATTTATCTACATGACACACAGTAATTAAAACTACCAAGCTGGTGTAATTAACCTTCTTGGATATTTAACAGACATACATTGAGGCCTATAATAATTTGGTCAGAGGGACATAAAGGACAGGACTTGCCCCTTGCTCTCCAAGGATGACTAAGTTCCAAGGGACTATGGAACATCTCTCAAAATCTCCTGTAACTGTGGTGAGCCACCTCTCTCTTGTTCAGGGAGGACATGGAGACACCATGAGATGGACTTGAACCAGTGTCCAGTCTACAAAGGAGGCCAAGGAGACCCACCAGATGGACTTAACCCAGTGTCCAGTCCTCAAAGAGGAGGGTCAACACAGAGGAATCATTTCCTCCATGCTTCCAAGCGAAAGCAACCATGGTCAAGCAGGACCTTTGACTTATCTTCACATAGGTGGAACTTGTAAAAGAAAGGAGCCAGGGTCTCCTCCAAAGCCCATGTGACCCCTGAGGAACAGATCCTCAAACGACTTTAAGAGTAAAAATAAATTGGTTTATCAGGGCCAACTGTATGGCCTTAAACACCCAGAAGGAAAGTATAGCCAAAGATTAAAGGGACCAATATAGTTTCTTAAGAGTCCACATGCATAGCTAAAGGCTACATAACAAGCAACAATGCCTGACTGGTGATACCTTCTTTTGAGTTGTTGGTCAGGGTGGCCAAAGGGACTCCCAGATAGTAACCCAGCATAGAACTTGGAAAATGAACAGCAGACCCCAATCTTATCTAAAGGAATATAGACAACTGATTACTGCTAGATACCGACAACACAGTAGACAGTAGCAGGGATATCAGAGTATAAGGGCTCAAGTGGGGGGAGGCTGTGGGAGGGTGCCATCTGGGAAGTGTGTGTATACTCGAAAGAGATGGTTTGGGATGTTCTGTGTGATATACACACAAAAAAAATCAAAAAATTTTAAAATGTATTATATTTGAGGAGGAAGCATTTTGGAAATTTATGTCATGCTAATTAGTACAGGTGATTAAACAATACCATTTAAATCTACCCAATGACTTTATAGACATACACAGGTGCCACGGATCAAAGTGCAACCGATTATGACTAGTAGTATTCAGATGCATAAAGATTAGAGATGCAAGCACCAACATCTCAGTGTTAGTAGCAAAAACGATGAGTCTTTCTGCAAGGAACAATATATTCTAAAATGAAATGGAGATCTTTTCTAAAGGTTAAAAACTCATCCAATTTTATGTCTTACAGGGCTTATACTTAGTTCAATAATATGTAACTATGTTAATTCAACTGTGAACCTAGAAACTTGCCGCCACTTGTAAAAGAGATGTACTCTTGCTCTGGAGTGTGTTACTGAATATGTTAAAGCTGTAGTGAAAAGTGTCTTCTAATCATGTAGTTATTAAAAACTAAATATATATATAATGATTAAAAAATGATTCTTCAAATAATAAATATTTGCTCCTTAATAGTTAGTAGATGTGAAAAACATTATCATTTAAATCTACCTGATGACTTTATATACATAGTCAGATGCCAAGGAGCCCAGAAAGTAACCAACTGTGACTAGTAATAATCAGATATATAGAGATTAGAAATGCATGTGCAAAAAAATAAATGTCAATTGCATTG
>NW_008350870.1:439265-452030 GCF_000622305.1 Nannospalax galili
TTTTTTTAAAAGATATGGTCAGCAAACAAAAATATCAAATTCTGAAAAAAATGTAAATGGCTAATAACCACTAAAATAATTGCATATATTGAAGAACAATGAAATAAGGTCATCTAGTAGCTACATTAAGAAAAAGAAAGGACTTAGTCAGAGCATGAGCTTGAATTTTTTCAAACATGAAAATGAATTACACATGCCAGGAATTTCTGTCTGTCCTATGACAATGTTAAATTTAATCTTGGACAAATTGGTGTATTCCTCGATTTCAAATGTCCTGGAAAGGAAACTAGTTTTTCTCATGGAATTGTTTGCATTTTAGGTCCAATGAAGTATGCTGGTGTACTTCCTTCTACACACTACAAACACATGTTGGCTTAGATGGTATTATTCTGGGCATTTTCTTATGTTAGGTTTGGTTTTAATGTGTTACTTCCTTTATCTTCTTTACTTTGTACACACACACACACACACACACACACACATAAAATTAGTAGAAGTCTTCTTGTCATAGTCAATTGTCATTTCAATGCCCTAAGTATTCCAAAGCAGAACAAAACAAAAGTGGCCAATGGCTACCTCGGTGCTAAGGAACAATGGAACTCCCAATATACACAATACCACTTCTCTCCTAGGTCTACTTTTATGTCTTACCCTAAAAGTTTAATAAAAAAGAAATTTTCTGCATTTTACAACCCACCCATTTTAGCAGCTTCTGTTTTAAATTTTCTTTCTAAATTATTTGAATCTCAAACACTGAAAGGCGATCCTTTACATTGTTTTTGTAGTGGTGTTTTCCTCAACTCATGTCTTCATCCACTCATAAGACTGAGATATGTGTATCTCTCATTTTGAAGATAAACATATCTTCTTGAGAGTTTCCAGGATTTTTTCTAACTAAAGGCATAGCAGGAAGTTCTTACTCCCATTTATAAAGACAATCAAACCTAAAGCAGGAAACATAGAGCTTTTCAAAGCCTCTGTTATTAGTACCTCTGTACTGCTGCATTATAATTAGCAGTTTTTGTTTTGAGAACTTTTTTAATTTAAGAAGAGAAATTTATACAACTGTTCACTAATATGTAGATACCTGAAGAATCAAACAAGTTTACTTGCTATACAATTATCATGACAATTGAAGGCATGTCTTAAGATCTTGATAGAGGTATCCCTGTTTCAAACTACAATTTCAACAATAACCTTATAGTATTATCAAAGTCGACTAAAGGTCAATTATAAGATTCAACAAGTAAATGCCATAATTATAAAGGAATTAACTGTTGAAAAGTGTATTAATCCTCAATGCCATTTTCACAGAGCTATTATTAATTCCTGAAGACAGATAAACATACACAACTAAATCTCTAGAGTCCAGTGTTTTTAGATGTCAGAACATAGGCAACAAAATTGCAGATATATGCATGTGATATGTTGCCTCTACCTCAGCTGAAAAGGACTGAGAAGGAGACCTTGCTAAGGTAATGGTACTTTTTTCCCAAGAAGCTGGCTCTTAGCTAAATACTTCTAGAGAGTGAACTGGGAAAATGTTCAGAATCAGCACTTGTCACTACAGAGAAGGAGGTAGGATTGGACATAGGAAGATGCTGGAATGCAATGTAATCATAGAAAAGCTCTTGTTAGGAGCTTTGAAACCAGCATAGCCACAGAAACCCAGAGTATCTTGCCAATCTTAATTGCACTGAAACATATTATCCATTACAAAATTCAAATATTGTTTAGACTGCCTTCCTTTATCCATGTCCTTCGATTATTGTAATTTGTCCTGGATAGTAGTTTGGGCTTTGCTTATATAATAGTGCTAGAAATAACATGAAACTTGATTGTTTATAATAGTGGCCTAATAGCATTTTCTTCTTTTATAACAAGACATTTATTGCACAGACTGCTTATTTTTCTATGCTTGAGGCAAAATCCTGATTCTTCTGCTGCTAAACACCCTATTCACCCCAAGACTTTGCAGTGAAAACCATGTTTCTCTTTGACATTTCTTTATCCTTAACTACCATTTCTCTGATTCTTTAGTTTTTATTGCCAGGATTATTTAAATAATCTCCTTAATCATTCTCAGATTTGAGCCCTAATCTCTTTGTCTTCTCCCTCTTCAGTAGTCGATGTGATCAATTAATGTACCAAATGAGTCTGGCAGGCTTTTTGTCTATTAATGGCTTCCTTAGCCTTGAAGGTAGAGTACAACATCACTAATAAGTTTGTAGTCCCTACTGCACCTGGCAGCTGCAAACATGCCCAGCTTTATTTCTTACAACTCTCCCTCTCCTTTGCTAGGTATGTGTAGATGGTCAGGTGTCATATTTTCTCCTGCTGAAGACCTTCACACACGTGACTCTTCTGGTCAGAAGCATCCCTTAAGCTCAACATCTAAGCTTATCTTAAGTATCTGTTTCACAGGTAGAGCTATCTCAGCTTTATTAAACCCTAGTTGTATCTGGCCAGCATGTTTATGCCTGTGCACAGTAAATTCAGCACCCTTGATGAGCGAATGAGCTATTTTAATTTTCTGCTAGACTCAATGACTCTACGAAAGCTACATGGCCTTTCTTTTTCACCTAAGAAACTATTAAAAGAGTAGGGAGTAGATGCCTTGATGGTATTCTTTAAAAAAACATTATTCTTCTGTTGTGAAGTCATAAATACCCATTGAAGACAAATAAAAATTAGAGGTAAAGACATTAAAAGTTCAAAGCCTTCAATTATCCTATGATCAACTCTACTCTCAGTGAGTTCATTTCAGTCCTCTCTCTAGCAATTTAAAAAATATATATGCATATACATATCTGTTTGGGAGTGTGTGTATGTATACATGTTTTGGGACAATAATGAAAAAATATTTTTAATTTCACTGTCTCAACTTTATAGTATTATTTAATGTAACAATATTCGTCTGTGCCATTGAATTTCTCACTCAACTTTGTTTTCAGTCTATACATATAAATCTGCCTTTATATATTTAACAAATGAAGGATTTACTCATCTTCTGCTTTGAGATTTTTATTTCAGATATTACCTTTTTAAAAGAGTACTAGCTAGGCTTGGTGACACACACCTTTAATCCCTGTACTAGGGAGATAGAGACAGATGAATCTCTGTGAGATCAAGGCCAGGCTGGTCTACAAATCAAGTTTAGGCCAGTTAGGTCTCCCTGTCTTAGCAGAGGCAGGCGGGTCTTTGTGAGTTCGAGGCCAGCCTGGTCTACATAGTGAGTTCCAGGACAGCTGGGGCTACAAGGAGACCCTGTCTCAGAAAGACAAAAAAAAAAAAGCAAAAGTAAAATAAAATAATACTAAATAGAGCTACTGGCATGACTTCAAAAGATCAATGATTGTCTACTTTATATCAATTTTCAAACTTCTGTGGATTCTTACAGAAAAAAAATCAACAGAAAAACACTTATTTAAAAAGTAAATATTACCTGGGCGTGGTGGCACACACCTTTAATCCCAGCACTCAGGAGGCAGAGGCAGGCGGATCTCTGTGAGTTCAAGGCCAGCCTGGTCTATATAGTGAGTTCCAGGACAGCTGGGGCTACAGGGAGAACCTGTCTCAAAAAGACAAAAAAAAAAAAAGTAAATATTGACGTTGTTATTTTGTTTGGTTCATTTTCTATGGCCAAATTGGAGGGAGAAAATTCAGCTCCTGGAAGTCAGTGGCTGAGATCATGGCAGTTCACACTGCTACACAGGCTCAAGAGAAGAGCCCTCTCATCTGCTGTGGCACTTGATTCTTATTGCACAAGTGCCTTAAAGGGACTAAGTGTGAACAATGGTCATAAAAAAATAATATGAGTAACAAGTAAAACAAAAAGCCTGCTACCATGTGAGATTTTAAAAGAATACAAAGAAAACAAAACAAAGAAAACACTTAGGATCAAGTTTTATCCGATTCGTGTTTACTCTTGACTCTCTACTCTGTCCTCTGCTCAAACCAATAAGATGATTTCCTTCACTCAGTTGCAGCATTCTATTAAAATGTGCTGATGGAAACTCATTACCAGAAATTATTTGCAGGTACTGGTTTACAATGTATCTTGTGTTACTGATGGAGGTCACAGTAGAGTTACGGTGATATGCTCACTACTTAAAGAGATTTCATGCTTAACAATTCTGAGTAATACTCAAAAAATCCATAACCTTGTGATGCATGAAATACTGATATGCCAAATTTGTTGATGAGGAATTCAACATACAGGGAACTTGAACTTTAGCAAGATCCCCTAGCTGGAAGGTGATAAAGACAGAATGTCCTCTCAGGCAGTTTCAGTTCTAGGACAAGCCATTGGCTGCCCATTTGATTTGTTACTTCTCCTGGAGACAACTGCAGCCTTGCAGTTAGTTCAGTATAAATCACTAGATTGAAGAAGGGCAATACTACAGCCTTAGACCTAAGCTGCTAGTAACCACTAATTTGATCCTATGTCTTAATTCTGTTCTCTTTTGTAGCAAATTGCCAGCAACACATCATCCTTCTAAATCACCAGGAACTTTCCAGTCCTATCCCTGCTCTGTCTTGAAAAATCACAAGGGCTACATATTAACAACTTGACATTTTCACAAATAAATGTGCTTCATTCTGTACATTGAACTCCATGCTTGTTCATATCCCATATCACCACAATTAAAGTATCTCTCATGAACTCAACTACATAGTGAGCTTTACCTAAACCACAAAGCATGAGAAATAAAAAAAAAACTAGGGCTGGAGAGATGGCTCAGCAGTTAAGAACACTGACTGTTCTTACAGAAGACCTGGGTTCATATCCCAGCACCCACATGGCAGCTAATAACTGACAGCCTCTTCTGACCTCCGCAGGCATTGCACATCACAGGTGCACTTACCCACATGCAGGCAATACACACATGCACATAAAATAAAAATAATATATAAATATTTTTAAAAAACTAGGCTCCTGGCATGAAAGTTCATTGATTTCCCCTGCTTAAATGTAAAGAATTCTCATCTCAAATGTTCACAGACGTGGAGAGGGTCTAACAGAAATGACGACTGACAGCAACACCACTTAGGAAAATGGAATACCAGAGTTTGTAGTAATTATAACATGCAAGTCAAGGAATCACAATCAATATTTTAATCAAGTGCCTTAAAATGTTAATCCAGATGATGGAGGATCAGAAGAAACATGAACTTCAAGTCAATTTTTCTTCTACAATTGAAATTATATGTAAGATATGCCATACTTGACATAAAAGCAGCATGAATCAGAAAGAAAATATTTGCAGAAATTTGGGGAAATTGATTGCTGTGTGTTTTGTTACCTAGTTTCTTGAAGTGAAAACAGGCCAGAAAGTATGAGAAATCACATAGGAATAGTACTGTAATAACTATAAGATAAATAGCCCAAAAGCTTTTTTAATAAACAGCATCATGTTTGATGCATACAAACTTCCGACAAGTTACAAAAACACTAAATGTCAGTAGTCACAAAAATACCTTTTGTATTTACATTACCTCATATGCTATATAAACGAATGTTCTCAATGCTATGACAAAATGCTAGGATCTGTGTGAATTGAATTTGGTCACTTTGGCACTTATGATTATTAATACAGCCCTGTATTCTTTTTTTGCTACTGTAACAGTATGATGTATTACGTTATTTCCTATTGCATTTGTGAATATTGTCTTTTTAATTTTTTATTTTTTTTTGTATTTTATGTGTTTGAGTGTTCTGCCTGCTTGTATTGTTATAGCGTTCAGGCCCACCTGGAATAACTACCCAGATTCAAAAAGTTCCAAATTAGCCACACTAAGCTTTTACAAGGACAAAGGAAAGAAAGGAAGAAAAGAAAGAAAGAAAGAAAGAAAGAAAGAAAGAAAGAAAGAAAGAAAGAAAGAAAGAAGGAAGGAAAGAAAGAAAGTGAAACCATGTAGATTTAGAGCCTGCGTGGAAGGTCAGACACGTGACTGACTGGCAGCCACATGGCTGGGAGAAGGAAGCTTTAGAGAAAGAAAGTAAAGAAATACAAGATGACAGGGGCAGCCCAAAGCCTTAAAGAAAGCATGTTTAGTAAGAAAGGCATGAAGAAGCAAAAGGAAAATTACACTTCCCTGAATTCGTCAGGGAAGTGGGAAACTCACAGACTACTTGGCTGCAGCTACAAAGTTCTGTCACAGTCCTCTATTCTTAAAATGTGAAAACAGTTTAAATATTTGTGAAGGTGTAATTACTTTCTATATTTTCTGGTTGAAGTAATGAAACTATGAAAGATGTTATAGAGGAGAAACATGTTTAAGTCCTATAATAACCAAAAAGAAATGAAGAAAAAGAAACTACAAAATGATTTGAAAAATGAATGTTTAATTGGAAACAGAGGAGGAACTACCAGAGAAATGAAAGTCTATGCATGAAGGAGTAGCAGATACGCAGACCGTTATTGCTGCTTCAGGGCTGAGGCAGATATCAAAGAAGAACAAAGGGGAGATTCCCTTTACCCACAGCTGAGATTTCAACCTCACTTTACAGGTTATCGTTCTAGTGTACTGGTTCCCAGAATAGTTCCATGAAATGTCACAGACTACGATTTGTCCACAGAAAACTCATTGAGTGCTGCAGAAACTAATCTGTAAAATCCCTGGGGTGGGGACTGTTGAACTTATCAATACACTGACTTGGAGACAGGTAATGCTCATCAGAAGCCAACTGTGTATCTGGGCTTATGATTCAGGCATCCAGGGACCACAAAGATTGGCAGTAAAGGTATGAAATATCTGCCTGCATAATACACACAATTCCCCACATAGCCTCTACAATTCAGAGTGAAGAGTGGAATGCGACCAAAGATCCACAAATACTTTATAAACATTATGTGTAGTGTCATGCATAATAATGACTTTAAGCCACTGATTCTTATACAACTGCTAGTCTCTAAATGTTTCAACATTTTTACTGGAGCAAATTTTATTCAAGTTTTATGGTTGCATTAATACTGGTTATTGTATCTATTTTTGAAGACTATGCTGATATTATTCTTGATTCCTAGTGAATCGTGGATACTGAAACTGAGTACTTGTAAGCATTTGCATTATCAGGATTAAAAACGTATGACTTGCCAAGGTGTGCCAGTGCACACGTGATCCCTCTCAGAAGGCAGAGGCAAGTGTATCTCTGTGACATCAAACGTCAGCCTGGTTACATAGTGAGTTTCAGAACAGTTTGAGCTACAGGGAGAATTTGTCTCAAAGCACAAAATAAAACAAAGGACAACAACAACAACAAAAAATGTATGGCTATAGAAACTAAATGTCCTTATTTCATAGCAAAGGAAATATTTTGATATTGTAGATGGTAAATTACTCCAGACTAGAGGAAGTTTAGAGCTTATTTCCCAAAGAAATACTACAGAAATTAGAATGAAAGATCATGTTCTTTTTTTCTGAATTTTTGTCACTGAAGTGTAACACTATCCTAATATTATATTATAGGTGATGAAATTCACTGAACACTCAATTAGTGTTACAATTAATTGTATCAAGTGATAGATTTTAGCATCTTAGATTTCAGGTAGATATTATCACAACTAGGAACTCTTCAAAAATGTCTCATGAAAGACTGGGAAGATGGGTCAGAAGGGTTATGGTGCTTGCTGTGCAATTGTGAAGACCAGAGTTCAGATTCCAAGAACCCAAGTAAATGCCAAATGAATATAGTAGGCCATCTGCATGGCAGCCCAGCCTCACAGGGCAGAAACAGGGGATCCTCAGGGAAAGCTGACACACTAGCCACACTGGTAAGCTCTTAGTTTGATTGAAAGATTTCGCCTCAATGAACAAAGTGGTAGAGAGATGGAGAATGTTTCCTCAGATCAACCTTGGGCCTCACATTCATACATACTCATACATTTAGTTGTCTACACACACACACACACAAACATGCAGGCATACTGACATGCATACCACACACACACACACACACACACACACACACACACACACACAGATACACACGAAAATGAAAAAAGAAAAAAATTTCATGAAAAATGTTGAATGAAAATGTTCCATTACATAAGATGGGGCTATTATGAGTTAGAGAATATTGGGTTTTAGAGAAAATAACCTCAAATTATTACTTGTCCTATTTTAAGTTATTTAGAAAGAAAAAGGTACAAGTTTGTTAATGCACTTCTTGAAAATGTTATTTCAAAGTTGCTCTTTGCTTTAAAACTTCTGTAGGACTCCTGTATGTAAATTATATCACGCCCACAGGTACGTTTTTACTTCCCTGATTTTTTTTGAAGTATAAGTCCACTGTTTTTTTTAAAAAAAAAATTATGTGTGTATATGTGTGTGTAATGCATGTGTGGCAGATGTGCACGTGTGTGTGTGCAGTTGTGCCTGTCCTTGCTTATATAGGGAACAGAACACGGTTTCTGGTGTTCTGTTCTGTCACTCTATGATTTACTCCTGTAAATATAAGGAATATAAGTTTCTCACTGACTCTGGAGCAGAGATAGAAACCCTGCAGAAATGGAGCAAATCCCGGTGATCCCCCTGTCTCTGTATCCCACAGTTTTTGAGCTTCAGTACATGCTTGACTACTTGGCTTTTTGTATGGGCTCTTGGGATTTGAACTCAGGTCAACATGCTTGAACAGCAAGTGCTCATCCCTGCTGCGTTGTCTCTCCAGCCCAATTTTTCATTTACTTGGTATCACTATACCTTTATTGTGTGCACCTTAAATTTCATTTGTTTCTAAAGAGTGTATCTATAACATAGGAATCTATTTTGAAAGCTAGAATTAGAAGGCACTATCTGATTTGATCCATGAAATCCAATAGCATGGATGAACTGGTGTGAGAATAATTCTTTCACTTCTGTTGGTTTTTTACATCTTTTCTACTACTATAAATAAACACATACACACATACACTATCAGGTTTCTCCAGGTATTTTCTTCAATACCCTTAATTAAATTTAAGTTTTGAACACACACTGCCGTAAGAAATTATGCATCCATTTATCACTCAAAGAGTAAAATTAACAATAAATAAGAAAAGTTTACATATATAGTAAGAAAAGCCACACCGAAATAAAAATAATGATCAAGTTGTGCAGTTCTTGGAGGACAAAGAGAATGAGAATCAGTGATTATTTATCCCATGAATGCATGAAATTCTAGAAAATAATAATTTTATCTTAATGTACTTAGAAGAAGAAAGGAAATCCTGCCAAAATTTCCAATCCACATGTAGGGGAAAAAACAAAAAAAAAAGGTAGATTGAAGGACTATATTCACTTAGAAAAAGACACAGGACTACTGAGCCACCCACACACCACCTATTGCTATCCACCTGGATCTTACAACCAGGTAGTTAAGCAAGGTAAAGAGGCAAAGCTTCATACATGATGAGTACCAGGTACATTAAGCATGTTTTTGTTAAACTCAATCATTCATTACACCAATTAGCTGCAATATTATTGTATGACTTCAAATCATTAATGTCTAAAATTGTCTACTCATTTAACATTTATTCACCAGCAGAGGGTAAATCTCATTCTGTTAGATATATTTGAAGGTGAATGTGTGACTATTCAGCTTTAAAGATAAATATATTTTTACTAGTGATCTTTAACAACATATGGATTTTGAAAAAAAGACAAAAACTCTTTATCATAATAAAAAGAAGTACCCCAGTGCATACAGCAATCTTTGAATCTAATATTTATCAAAAACACTTAAGCTAACTTTCCTTTTTAGGGATGATTGCCTTATCTGAAAAACAGTAGTTGCTGTGCAAAATAGTTAACATTTTGAAACCGTTTCAGTAATCCTTAAACCATTGATCTTAGCTAAAACATAGACTTAGCAAAACCCTAGAAGGCAAGGGCATTTAAGGGATTTCTGGGGCAACAAATATGTAATAACAAACTAAATCCTGGAATTAAAAAAATATAATTTGGATTGTAAGAAAGAATTATTTGGATAAATAGCATAATTATGAGATTGTAAATCAACTTACCAATTACCAGTAAAATCCATATATTTGAAGCTTTAAATTTTATTTATTTCTACATAACCTCTATGATCAATACTACATAAAAGCTGTCTTCTGGTCCTTTAATAAATTAAAGGTAATATTATTGTAGGGGTTCACCAAGGTCAGTAGGACCCCATTGGTCCACGTTCTTGTTCTCATAAATAAAAGGATTTATAGAGACAAAAAAGCAAGCAAGCAGGAGCTATATCTACAAAAAGACATATTTAAGAAAATGGAAGCAAGACCACTGGAGAGCATGGTGGACTTTTAACTTTTTAATAGGCATGACAGACTCTATGAAGAGCAACTAAAAAGAAGTATATATTGTGGTGCATATTTTAAGAAGGGATGTGTTCGGTCATGACAGGGGAGCCTGACAGCTTGTCACAATGCAACCAGTGAGAGGTAAAGACTAGTATTCAGCTCACTTTCGTCTTTAATCCTTTTTATTCAGTTGGGACCCCAGCACATGAATTGTGTTACCCACATTTCACAGGAATCTTCCATCCTCAGTTAAAACTTTCTGTAAACACTCTCACAGGCAAACTGAGATATATCTCCTAAGTAATTCTAACTCCAGCGAAGTTGACAATGAAGATTGACCATCACAGTTCATTAAACAGTTTTAAGGGAATGAAAAAAAACTCAGGACTTTGGCCTCTTTCAACATCCTGAAAAATAACTTTAAATTCACAACAGAGAAAACTAATAAAGAACTAAGTGATATTACTCCAGAAAAGTCTTCACAGTGAAAAGGAGCACGTGTTTAATGTGTTGCTTTAAATGTTCACACATGTTCACTGTCTGAAGATCAAAATGCTATGGTCAAAAACAATTGTGAGGTTAAAAAGTATGTGTACCCTTGGGTTAGTACATGTCTCATCCCTCACCAGAGAGCTTCCTTTTGTGTGCATGATGACTAACATAGAACCCCACAATAGTTCAATAACGTGACTGTGGGGTGCTCAGCTCTTAATGGGACATCTATATCACACCCCTTAACAAAGTTTCATGGATCATCAAAGAAGATGGGTCAGAAAGATTATAAGAGGCAGAAGTAGTGAACAACTACAACAAAACGTTATTTACCAGACAGGATAGGGTTGCAATACAGATGAACCGGTAGCTGGGACACATGTACAATACCTGCACAAGATCAAGCCAGTCAAGATTCCAGCACAGATAGGGGAGGAGCTCATGAGAAGCTATGGGCAACTGATGTCTGCTGGAGAAGAGAGAGAAAGTTTTCTTTATTTCTCATTCCCTGAAAGACTACCTACACTTCAGGAACTGGATGAACGCTCATGTGCACATAGGCAGCACTGTGTGGACTCAGTGTGTTTTAAAAAGAGAGAGAGAAATTGAACATTAAGTTGGACGAAAAGTGATGGAAGGATAAGGGAGGAATTGAAAGGGAGGAAATGGGGGTGTGGATTTGTTAAAAACACGTTATATGTATGTATATAATTCTCAATAAAAAATAGTATAGCCACAATACTCCATATTTTAACAGTGTGATCATTTTAACAAGGAGTATTTTGTGTCATTATTAACTCATGTTTCATTTAACAAACTAGCATATTAAATTTGGTATTTAGATGTGAATTCATTACATTCTTAAATACTTCAATCGATAAATTGAAAATACAAAAATAGCTTTGTTTATGACAGGAAATATGAGTAGATAACAATCAGTATAATCTGGAATCAAATTCTGTGTATTAAAGGGAAGGTCTATTATAACAAAAGAGTTTATATTTTAATTATGCATAGTTTTGCAAAGTGGTTTTGCAAATGATGCGTTATAAAGATGATTATGGTGAGAATTTAGCCAGCAGTCAGACAATGCCATCTTTTTTTCTGCACAAAGTAATGCAATTAAGATTCTTTCCTATAACATCATTACTTTTTTAGCATAATGGGCACAGATTTGAAGGGTCAAGTACTGAGCGTTTACATGATTGTAAAGCATACAATGTGAGGCCTTATTCAAAAGATGACATTATCAAATCCTTATAGTGGACACCAAATTAAGATAAATACTCAATTTCTTCTTTGTGCTTTTCTCTTCATTGACATGGAAAACGTTTAACATCTAAGATCATCTGTAATTAGGGATTAAAAACTGAGAGATCACATTAGGTACTCTCATCTTTTCAAAAAAGAACATCAAGTACACAGAAATAAATGTATACTGAATGACTATGTGAGCCAACTATGGAAACATTATCAGTGCTCAAAGCTAGAGCAATCTAAGACAAAAAAGAAAATGCTAAAATATAAACAAAGTATAAAATAAATATCCTGAGTCACTATTAATACAAATAATTACAAAAGTGATAGATATAGATGATAGATAGGTAGATTGATGACAGATGATAGATGATAATGATAGATTAAAGACAGATGATAAATTGATAGATGATAGATGGTAGGTAGATAGATGATGAAGATAGATGATAGAAGATAGATAGATAGATAGATAAATAGATGATAGATATAGATAGATGAAGATAGATGATAGATGGATGTATAGATAGATGATTGATAGATAGATGATAGATGGATAGATAGATAGATAATGGGTAGATAGATAGATGATGAATGGGTAGATGGATAGATAGATAATAGATAGATAGACGAAGATGATAGATGCATGATAGGGGGTAGATAGATGATAGAAGATAGAAGATGATAGATAGATAGATAGATAGACAGACAGACAGACAGACAGACAGAC
>NW_008350870.1:452097-467401 GCF_000622305.1 Nannospalax galili
TTATCCATACTTCTGGAAATATTTAAATATTAGGTAGGTGTTCCTAGACTAAGGAGGTAGAACGTAGCTGCAACTAGTAACTTCATTACAGGATAGTTGATAAATAGAAAAATAAAGTAAATTCAAAGGAGAGAAACCTAACAAGCCACTGTTTGAGGTTTGGTCCTGGTCTATATTATCTCTGTGGAATCTTTCAAATATCCATTACTCCAGTCTAGTCATTAAAACAGAATCACACAAAATCCGAAAATCATTTTACATTTTATTAAATACCTCTCTAGTACTCTTCAAAACTATAAATAAATAGAAAAATAAAGTAAATTCAAAGGAGAGAAACCTAACAAGCCACTGTTTGAGGTTTGGTCCTGGTCTATATTATCTCTGTGGAATCTTTCAAATATCCATTACTCCAGTCTAGTCATTAAAACAGAATCACACAAAATCCGAAAATCATTTTACATTTTATTAAATACCTCTCTAGTACTCTTCAAAACTATAAAATTCATTAAAACAAAATCTGAAAATCATTTTACATTTTATTAAATACCTCTCTAGTACTCTTCAAAGCTATAAAATTCATTAAAATACAAGAAAAAAAGACAGAAATGATTGGGTTAGAGGGGTTTAGGAGGCACATGGGCTAAATGTAATATAGAATCCACAACGAGATCCTAGAACAGAACAAACATATTAGGAAATCCAAATAGACTATAAATTTCAATACATTAGTACTGATTGATCAGATATAGTAACTGCATCATATTCGTGTAAGATATTGATAGTGAGATGTTTGACATGTGAGGATTGTCTGTATTATCTCCATAAATTTTTGCAAATCTAAATCTGTTTCAAAACACAAAGGTTATATTTCAAAAGTAGACATGGCAGGCTATTCTTCATCATTAATTCTTATATAGTAAAAGTAGAGGAAAAGAGTGTGAATCAATGTTTCTATAAAACACATACATCTTCAAACTGAACCTTCTGCAAAGCTGGTCAACGGATCAGAATTTCAACAACTGTGAAGAGTTTGGAGTGCTGCAGGTCCAGAGCCCTTTTACAATTTATCTTGAGCTAAATTTCACCCCCTAACTAGCCATTCCTTGCCCACAGCAGTATCTATCCTAATATCCTATGATTAAGAGATTAGAAAAAAAATTGGGGGAAGGTATTAAGTGAACAAAGCCCTAAAATTCACCAACCAAAAAGCCAAGTGTTATCTGAAGTTCATAGATGTCATCCCTACTTTGCTGTAAGCACTTACTTACTTGTTTCCACCAATATTTTTGAACAGTGCCTTGATTTAGGACTTTCTTTGCTCTGCAACTTTAAACTTCATGAAAATGCTACAGCAATGGATCGTAGAATTTGTGGTGACTTAAATCTGTGTTCCCAGGCCACGGTCACTCATATTTGACTGCAGAATAAACTAGCTCTTATCTCCTTTGTGATGAGAGTTGTTTTTGAAGAGAAGCAACCTGAACTGTTTAGGAAGGAGTCTATGCATACAGCAATTATTCTTGATGTACATTTGGAAAATGAGGGCAAGAATATTGATTTCCTTATTGGCTTACAAAACTAAATTGAGTTACTATGGGCAAAACACAAGTGTATTAATGAAGAATAGTTTCCAAATTACTATTATAAAAATGTAGTAGGAGTGACAATTCCTATCACTACCTCTCTATTGTCTCCCAAACTGCTAGCATTTACTATATATATCTGAAGCAACTGATGTAAACATAATAGGGCACTTGGCCTGGTGATGCACAACTTTAATCCCAGCACTCAGGAGTCAGAAGCAGATGGATCTCTGTGAGATCAAGGACAGCCTGGTTCATGTGGTGAATTCTAGGTCAGCTGGGGATACAGGGAGACCCTATCTCAAAAAATATTTAAAAATTAAAATAAACAGCAACAGCAACAACAAAATAACCTTGACGTGATGATCCAATGGATGTTATAACAACAAAAGTCTCCTGGGCAGAAGACTGGCAAATGTCTTGGGTAGATGTATTTATTAAAATACACATAATTGTCTTACACACAGTGTATGAAGCTGAAATTAAGATGAATGATGTATAAATTGTGCATAACTAATTGCAGCCTTTAGAAGGCAGAGGCAGGAGATGACAAGTTCAAGGTGATCCCAGACTACAGAGTGGTTCTAGGCCAGCCTGAGCTACCTAGGAAGATCCTATCAAAAATATCAATAAAAAACCCAACAACAACAACAAAAACAAAAAATACAAGGTAAATGTTGAATAAAATATACCCCAAACTATGTAAAATTGTTAAACACAGACATGCAAAGGATATAAAATATAATAACCTAGCAGAACATACATTAATAAACTATTTTTAAGGTTCTTTCATGATAAATGCTGAAGAAGATAAGAGGTATATAAAGATGTGGTCAACTAACAGGGGGCCCTTTAACATACTACACTGAAATATTATCTATAAAATTTTAACTTCACAGCACCAGAAAATTCAAAAGATATGGGCATCCAATGAATCTGGTCAAAAATGTACAGTTGCACCGCTGTCAGAGGACCCAATATTTGCTCTATCTAATTCCTTTTTGTCTCTCCAATCTCTTCTCTTTCTTTGAATCATTTATCCTCAGAAGTTTATCTTAATTTTAGGGACCATCACACCTCCAAGGCAACTACCCCATGATGGAAACTAAGTAAGACTTCTTTAATACCAACAACACCACATAGAACCAGAACTAATTTTATAATTGATCAATTCATAGTGTAAGCAAGACTGTTAAATAATTACACACAATTCTTGCCCCCGGCCTAGTTTTCAACTATATAATCATGGAGCTATCATCAGTAACTCAAAGGCAATTCTTGGAAGGTTGTTAGATTGGTTATGTTTATGGTATGGCTTAAGTGAAATAAATCTTTTCTATTTCTATTTATAACTGTGGTAAGTGGCCAACCCTGGGCTGATGGGGTTCCAGGCTTTTCCAGCTCAGGACTCCCATGACAGTAATTAAAGTTTGGAAAATGCTGATTTCAGTCATTTCTGCATTTTGTTATTTATATTATTGCCAAGTAATAGACCTCTGTCCATTATGTTTTACTAGTTCTTATCTGCGTTTCCAGATTGTTTTACTCCTTTCTGCCATCTGCCTTCATGTGTTTAAATACCTAATGACCTATATCAGTTAGTATCAACTCCTTTTTCCTTTTTCTTAATTGTACAGCATCTGTTTTATCATTAAACCTAGTTTCAAACCTACATAAAGAAGAAAATGCAGAAATTTGTAAGCAAAATTGATGACATTTAGAACCAAGCATTGAGGAGTAACCTTCACCAGACTGCCAGCAACTACCAGTTCTCCTGTCACATTCTCTTTGATGATAGTGTTGAAGAAATTTGTGAAACAATAACAATAACTTCCCTAGAAGTGAATATTCTTCTTTTTCATCAGCTATCACATTTCTGCATGGCCATCACTTTTAACTTATTTTTTAAATTTTTAATTTTTATTTCATGTGTATGTGTGTATTGCCTACATGTTGTGCAATGCCCGCAGAGGTCAGAGGAGGCTGTCGGATCCCCTGGAACTAGAGTCACAAATGGTTGTTAGCTGCCATGTGAGTGCTGGGATTCAAACCTGGGTCTTCTGCAAGACCACTCAGTGTTCTTAACCACTGAGCCATCTCTCCAGCCTCGGTCATCACTTTAAAATGTTACCATCTGCCAAATGTTACTCCACATTATCAGCATGATATCACAAAATAGAATAATTAGTCTAGGATTAAAAGCAAGTCATAATTTCAGCAGAGACTAGGGAAATTATAATTTTGGAGCTAGTAGTGAAGATTGAAGGTATGAATGAACAAGACAATTTGGCTTGAGAAATGCTGTCAACTGTTAGAAGAGAAGAAAACTATACATTGGGAAGCTGTAAAATAAGGATTACACGAATGAATATAAATTAGGAATAGGACTGTATATTAAAAAGGGTAAGAGGTGTTCCATATAAATACAATATTGAGAGAAGACTGAAAAGAGCACTCGGTCCTCAAAAACAGCCAGAAGAGGAGTAAAGGACACAAGCTGAAGAAGATGGCAGATACTTCTAGTCTGTGGCTGTCCTTCGGAGCTCGAGCTGATTCTACCTGTTTCCTTTCTTTCTTTTCAGGTTTCAGTTGGTTTCAACTGTGTTATGGCTCCTCGGGGGAAGTTTCCAGATAAATTTCTTCTGATGGGCTGCCAGTGAGTCAGGTTTACATCCTGCTTTATCTGTAGCAAAACAGATAATGCCTTTTGAAAAGTGGAAAATATTTGTCTCTTGCTAAGGTGAGCTGTACTGCTCCCAGCTGGAAACATAGCTATGGGCAAAAGCCAGAGAATTCTCAGGTGCACACAGATTAAAGTCCATGTAAAAGGCAGATATGGAACCTAGTCTCCTTTGCATAGCTGAGAGGTTCAATTACCAGCTTTCTTTCAGCCATAAGTAGAATTAAACGTGTTCATTATCTGAAAGGCAGTATTGCAAATGACAGTATGAGATAAATGTCTTAAACGATCAGAAAAAAACATGATAAGCATATTAAAACCTGTTTATTATTATGGAGTAAAGATAAACATGAACCAAATTTTCAACATCACAAAGGCATGAGGAACATTATATTGTATTAAAGTAGCTCTATCGGGATGGGGCATGTTTGTTCGCAGTGTATATTTGTGGGAATATGTTGTGCTTGAAGGACAAACGTGATTTTACGAGTTCCTGAAAGGACTCTGTACTGTTTCTAAATGTCATGTGAGAACCGCTCTCTTAGAACATTTAGGGAAACAGGAGGAACTGAGTACCCAAGAGTTACAATCATCCTTGCCCTGCGTCCAAAGTACCCTACTGTTTTAATGAGAGATAGATAACTCATTAAATCACTAGAAGGGTTGCATTTTGCAGGCTGTGTAAATATCCCTCAGAAACATATTCTTCTGGAGTATTATCACTCCTGGAGTATCAGAGCCCTTCCTTTTTGTGGCATTTTTATGCCAACATTACAGTTACACCTGAACAAGCAGCCTGAGTCTTTAGTTTTTTTAGAGGGGGCCAGAAATCAGAAGGTACCTGTTCCTCCAGATGTCTCCTGGAAAAGTAGTGCTGAGCCAGGCCTCACCCATCATTTTATTCAAAATCATTTCTCCAGCATCAATTTAGGGGTACTCCAAGGTTGGATTCGCCTTTTTTCTAGACCAGATTTGATCTTGCACTAGGCCGAAAACATCTCATACACACTGCCGAGCATTCTTCTCAGTCTTCATTGCTTTTACAAATATGAATGTGCTGCCTTTCAGTGCTTTATACTGCTAATTCTAAAACACACCCCCATTCGATCACTGTCTTAGGTGGAGAGCAAATAGAGCCAGGTGCCCAGGTCACAAGAGAACATAGCTCAGTGAGTTTGTTTGCAGTAGTTTTTTGGTTGAAAGGTTAATTAAAAGTCATTAATCTAGCATTTTGTAAAAGTAATTTGTATATCATTCTACTGAATTCCCATTCCTGTGAATCAGCAGTTCTTTGGATTTCCATAAACATTTCGTGAAGCAAGCTTTGGTATCCCTAGATTCCTATTCTACTCGGGACAGTTAGTTGTCTCTCACCTTCCTATTTGACTCTAACGTTTTCTAATAAGAAGCTAAGGTAAGGAAAAGTGAGGGACATATGATACACATATATAGAATTTAATTATTGAAAATATATCATAAACATACAGAAAGGGGGTGGGAAAGGCCCATGTCCTATTTTGCCTTGCTATGACTATCTCTGCTTATTTCTAACAAGCCAAAACTCTATTGTTTCAAGACTGTCAGAAATCTCATGACTTTCAATCTAAACTCAAAGTCTAGGCTCAGTCAACCCAGTAATATATTCCTAAACTATAAATATTACTGTTATGGGACCCTTTAAGTTCAAGAGCCTGTGGAAGCCAGACATTGTGCATGCTTCCCTTATAACTTTCCTTCTGTTCTCTGATTTCACTGGCCTCTGAACTTCTTACTCATCAGATGCTGCAGACTCTGGCTTGCCTGAACCATCCGCTCTTGGTCTCTCTCTCTCTCTCTCTCTCTCTCTCTCTCTCTCTCTCTCTCTCTCTCTCTCTCTTTTCTATAATACTCATACTTACCTGCCCCTGGATACTAGCCTGTTGGCATTCTCAATCCTGTTGTTGCAAATGTTTGACTAGTTTAACCACTATGCTTCCCTCCTTTTGACACTGATTACTTGAGCCCTTGGGAATTCCAACACTGACTATTCTTTTTTTTTTTTTTTAATTCTACTGTGAAAAAGAATGTTGTGTAGCTACCCAACTCTTTGATTAAAGGGTTTAGAAAATCAAGATCTAGAAGGTATTTGGTGTAATTAAAAATAAAACCAAAGCTTTCTAGTTTTCACACTTGCAATATGCTTCTTGTCCAACTATCTTAATAAATGGACACTTGACTTCTTGTAGCTTTAGTTTTTCATCTTCATAAAAGAGCTAGCTTCTAAAGTTTCCCTTAAATTCAACTTTTAATTCATTACTGTATCATTGAGAAAAGTCATAGTTTCCAAAGACAGAAACTGGTTCTGATAACAAGTGAAATGTTTACTTCATTAACGAGTAGTCAAATACGTAGTCTAGAATATCTTTTTATATTCATATTTTAGAAAAATTAATTTTATCACTAAATACTGATATATAAAAGATGACATGTGTGCTCTGCTAAACTTTTTTTAGTATAAACGTTAGCCTTATTATTCTGAATATTTAAGCAATTTCAATGTTTTACACAAAATCAGTAACATCAAAGCAACACGAGTGGCTGAGGCTTTTGAGTTGTTACACAGAGTAACTTAGCATTTTTGCTCTATGTGAGATTAAAAGATAGTGTAGTTGCATAAAAGCTGACATGACCATAAATAAATGGCATAAAGACAAAAAGACATAATTAGGCCAATTCTCATTACACTGAATAACATTACAATGATTGATTTCTGTGCCATAGGTAGAAATTGCTTGTTTATTTCAACTGGTACTTAATAATGTTTCATCTGCCTAGGAAGGGAGGATTGTTATACCTTCCAGAGTTAATTGCTTCAGTTTGTAGCTCTCTTTCCCAATTAGCAAAAGTTGGAAATTAGATGAGAAGTAACAAATAGATTTGAGAGTCACTTCGGGCACCACTCTACCAAAAGGGGTACAACAATGTGAAAGCATTTGTACTGAGCCACAGAGCGAACAGCAAGAGCGACTGCCAAGAGGAGAGACACAGGACAGGTATCAGCAGCTGTGTCACAAGAGCCTCATACTATGCTTGTTTCCACTTTAGATGAGAAGGCTAATAACGTGTGATGCAAGCCTTGTAGAACAAAAGGCTAAAACCGTGAGGACTGATTCTATTTTAGCAGCTCCTTAATCCATTTTCCACAGTCAAGTATACAAATTTCAAATATCATCATCTAAGAATGTGGCAAATATTACAGAATTAATCATTTCAGAAGCACTGATGACAGTAATATTCACGGTGAGTTTGTGGGAAGGGTGACTCAGAATGAATAGCTAGTTAGGTAACTGAAAGTAAGAGTATAGTCTTTGCAGTGTGTAAGCAGAGGAGGAAAGGCCAAGACATAACATCGGAGTAAATTATTTAACACAGCAGAAGTTGGCGTGACTCCAAGCTGGTGTGCCATGCTTTCTGTGGCTGATCCTTGAGTGTTGTCTATCAATACATTTATTCCACCTCTGTTCTTTCTTTAGATGTTTAGTTTCCTGCTAGATTGTAGGCTGTTTTGGAGATAGAGGTATTGATCAGTTGTGTTTTTATTGGCAAGTTAGTTCCCAGTAGATAGTTGCCCACCAAAGACCAGGTCCCTTTCTGCTTCTTCTGCCTCTCAAGTCCATCTCCCTTGTCTGTGTTTTGGTGATGTACTACCTGGTCACACTACCTCCTGCATAAACCTTACAACATTATCCCTCGCAAATCTATCCTTTCTTTTCAAATAAAATGATTATTTTTCTAAGAAAAAATATTATCATTTCATTCTTTATCTTGAAACCCCAGAAATCTCCCACATTCCTGTAAAACAGTATTAAGCTCCTTCAGATGAATATCAAACCCACATGTCAGTTCTCACAACTGCCTCCTCTTCTCTTCCTCTGACATTATTGTTACCTGGGGTAGCTATTTTCATGGCAAGGGCTTGATCATTTTCAAGATAATTCTATGGAATCTGGCAATCTGGACTTAATAATTTGCATTTATAAATTAGCTTTATATCTCATTTGGCATTTTATTTATAATTACTAATGTGCCAGACATGATTAGTGAACATCTATCTCAGGGACTCTGTTTTGTGGATCTTTAGATTAAACATACTACCCAGGCACATTTCAAAGTAAACATGCTCAAGAGCCTTGCTACAAACAAACTGTAGAAGAAAGGGACCTATAGAAAAGTTGTCCACAGTGCCTCCCCATTTCTGTTTCTTCTCTGATGACAGAAAAGTTGAAACCCACTCTGATAAGAAATCACACACTCAGAGAGGACAGCTACTCCAGAGAGTATATGAGACCTTCAGCTGACTAAATATAGGCCCCTAAAGTTCAGAAACTTTGATTTTACTAGCATTTCCTGAATAGATCTTCTAAGCTACACTTCCTTCTCCAAGCTTCTCCAAGTGAAATATTTGAAAGTGAGAATTGTGTTCACAGTTTACAAAGGACAGAAAAAGAAAAAGAAAATGAAAAAGTAGCTGAACTACATGAGCATCTAAGTATGTCTAGTGGACATTTAGCCCGTTTCTCTTTATTAGCTGCAAAAACCACTTGTAGATAGATTCTTTTCTCTCTCCACTTGTTTTTGAGAATGTGAAGTCAGCCTGACCCAATCCAAAGTAAACTGCATAGGTGTTCCATCTCCACAGCTGCTACTTTAGGGTATTACGTTATCATAAAATCAGGAACATGAAGAACCAATTTCACAAGTGTGACTGCAGCAATATATATTCATTTTTAAAGAATAATCAAGGAAAAGTTGAATTCATTTTCCTTACAACTTTCATGTACAGCTTCTAGGAGGAAAAAGAAATTTCTCACAGAAGTATTTTATGGACAAAAAAACTGCAGGGACAAATAATCCAAATGCTAAATGGATTTTTTATCTGATGCTGAAAATGAATTTCATCCTTTCAGGAATATAATTCGTTAGTGTTTTGTTGTTATTGTTTGTTGTTGTTTGTTTGATTTTTATGCCCCTCCTCAAGTCAAGCAAACTCCAGCAAGCTTTGGCGGAATGTTTAGAAACATCACTGACCCATGTGGATCCTCAGGTCACTCATTTCCAGTTTGGTCAGTTCAAGAGACTGTGCATGGCAACGTTTGGGATACTTCCCTCAAAACATTTTTAGTTGAACAGAATTTGGGTGTGATACACACATTCCAATCAAATAATGTACATTTCAGAATCCTTAGGAATTCAGAGAAAGATGGCACATTTTACAAAACGAGGCTACGTTGTTTGGCATCTCCTTTTCAGCAGTTGGAACCTGTGCCTCAAGTCCTTGAATCTGCCCTTGGCCAGATTTGCTTGACTGGCAAGACATTAGCAGGTATAAAGCCAGCCATAGTTACAAATGTTTTAACATTCGGTCTTGCCCACTCTAGCTTCTCCTTTGAGCCCTAGATCATTGTGTAAGGAAGGATACCACAAGGATCTGTGATACGTACTTGGACCAGGGCCACAGAGCCCTGACTGATTACTTTGCCAACTGTCAGGTATGTGAAGAACAGCATTCTAGAGGACCTGGATCACCTGAGGCACTTACTGGTTATCAGATGAACCAGACCAGAAGTAATGCTGACCAGAAGTAAAGCACAGCTGGCACATAGTACAAATTTTGGAGTAATTTATTATGTAGAAAGAGGCAATAAACATGCAGTTTACCAAGAATGCAATCTATCATAAGATTATTAAAATAATAAAATTTTGTCCCTTCTCAGAACAACTTTAAAATGCGATTTCCTAAGAACATACTACAGGTAGGTTTATGAAGGAAAGATAGTAAAAATGGGATACGTGGTAGCTGTAATTTTCATGCTGAAGTAACAGATATATCCCACTATATGTGTCAATTAGAATAAACTGCAAGTGTATATTTGGAATGCTGTAAGAACAAATATTCTGTAATCATTAAAATTTCAGCATAACCTGTGGATATTGTCATTTAAGAACCATATGTCAGGAATGAAGGGACATGTCCTAGATGTCATTTTGAAAGAGAGAGAAAAGGGATCCCCAGTTATAATCTTTCTGTAGTAGACAGTCCTAAAAGCATAGAACACCAGTATAAGCCAGATGTTTTGCAAATCTTTCTGATGAATTTTAAATTAATTTCAGATATAATCTCTCCACACAGATTCAAAGCGATGAATAGATGCTCTGACCTAAATATACATGAAAAACTGAAAGTAATTTACATAAAGATAAATGTAGATCTCTTAGTATTGGTGACTCTACATTATGATAGGTGACAAAGGATTAGGGAGAGGAGAACAGCTCTAAAACTATGGACAATGTGTAATACAGTGATGATGAGCTCCAATCCACAGAGAACATGGTCACATTTTGCTTTATCTAGTAACTTTATTCCTGGAAATTTCAGGAGACACAAACTAAAACTAAGCAAAGATCTCTCCATGATTACATATGTCAAATTACAAACTCAGATTATGATAAATGGATTATTCTTTTACTTATATCAACAATCAATAATGTATTTAAAAGAGAGATATTTAAGACATTTTTGCCATGTGGAAATATGGCTTTCCATACAAAAAGATCAACAATAAAGTAAAAAACTACAAGGTTTCTCTAAAGTATTTTTGAATACCAAATGGCGTATTCTAGGAAGGAAAAGCTTGTTTCAGTAAATAAAATGACCCTGTTTGCTCTCTAATCACAATTTCTATGCTACTGTTTTGGATTTCATGTTCACAATTTGCTTGCAGTTAGCAAAATCTTATAGGTAGATAGTTTAAAATGTTGAATACTCTTTGTCTACTATCTACTTAGTGTTCACGATTAACATTATAAAATGACTGTCACATAATGATCCAGTTTTACTTATTTCCACTTCTCCCCTCTTCCTAAATCCTTTACACAATTATATTTGATCTCAATTAAATCTAAAATTCTTTTCTTCCAGCTTTACATCTCTGCAAATAGTCTTCACTGAATATTTTTTGTTAGATTTTTTTCCAGAATTATAGTTTCATTTTGCTTTTTTATTTGTTTCATATTCTTTGAATATCTAAATAAATTTACCAGCTTCTGCTAACATGTTTATAACAAGCCTGGTGATAATTATCAATCATAATTTTCTGCTTATCTTTTTAGGTACCATCCATCTCCCCTGCTCTGCTCTGGGTTAAATACTCTCTTGGCTTTCAACCCAAGTATCAACAACATCTTTTCCTTCTCTGTCATACAGAATCTTTTTTCCTCATCTGCAATGTTTATTCTTTTCTTTTTCTGAATTCATTGCCTCAATATAGTAAAACACCACCTACATTAACTTTCTGAAAACTAATCAAAGACGGGCAGATATTTTGATAGTCCTTGTAAGTCTTTGGTTGTGTTTTAAACTCATTCATAATTTTGACATGGTTTCCTGTTTTACTAAGGAGAATTCAGTGATACTTTTATTCCATGTGCTTTGCACATGATTTAAAGAATACTTTTCTATGTATAATCTGTTTTATGTTAAGAGTTTTTATGACCTCTGCATTTACCTGGTAGTCTGAATTTTCATAATAGTGTGCTTTTGGTGTGGATATTTTGTTTGCATCCATTTTGCTGGACATTAGATAGACATCGTTTGTTTATTTGTTTTCTTTTTTCTCTTAGATCTGGAATGCCGTTTGTGTTCTGAAGGGTATTGTCAAATAATTTTTAGATAGACTTCCCTTTTTCCTGTCTATCCTTTCATCAATCTCATGTTTTCTATTCTATCTCTTGGCAATTCAGTTTTATCATCTATCTACACATCTGTCTCTATATTTTCTTTTTCCTTTGTATTCCTTTCTCTTTTTATTTTATTTTCTACTATCCACAGTGGAGGACTTCTTTAAATATCTGGTGATCACACAGGAGAACATTGCACTGAAATCTGCATGCATGAAGTTTCATTCTAAAGACAGAGTTGTACCAGGGTTCTCCATCCCAAGTCGTCTACATGTCAGATTGGTGATTGTTCTTTCTGAGACACTCAGTTTATTAGAAAAGAATTTGGCAATCTCCTGTTTAAAGTCAAGGATAGTAGTGTTTGAGAACTAAAGCTGTTGTTGCTGTTTACCAGTGAGGCTGGAAAGTGAACTGGAGTTGCATAGCTTCCCTATCGTTTTTGAATCATACCTCTTCCCTGCTGTCTTTGTGCCATATGTGTTGGAATCAGAAATCTATCTAGTTCAAAGTTACTTTAAAACAATTCTCTGGCATGCATACACTTGTACTGTTTATTAAAGATGAAAGCAAATTTGCATACTAATGAGATGGATATGCCTATTTATTTCTACATAAAGAATTAAATCATGGCTGAAAATTTGATACTGAAGGATGCAGAACATCCTCAACAGTTTTCAGAGTTGATTGATGCATTGATTTTTTTTAATCATCAATATTGAGAAAGCTGCTCCAAATAAATATATAATACAAAAGAACAGAAGTATGTTCAAGAACATTTCCAAAACTAATTTGAAATTCCATTGTAATCAAAAGCCAAAATTAATTTAATATTTTTAAATGAAACTCCAGTAACTAGCTAAAGCAGCACATTTTAAAACCGAGCATTCTGAGCCAATGCAATCCAAAGATCAGCTACTTGGATAGAAGCTGAAGAATGACAATAGGATAATATTAAAAGTTTTTATTTCATGTAATTAAACCATCATGTGTCTATAAGAGAAAAATCTTTTTATGCACAGTAAATAACACTGTAATTCACAATATGTGACAGTCTCAAACCTGAGCCCAGTGTCCCAGACAGTATTCATTGGCATTGTGTGACAGGAGACCTTGTCCAATGCAAAGTTCACATGCTGTGTGTTCTGAACCACGGTGTACTGAAGTCAGGAGATGAAATATGGGAGAGTGCTACCAGGAGTGCCTCAGATTGATCACCTTTGATTTTCAATAGTTTTAGATTATTTCAGAATAAAAAACATTTACTCGACAAATTTCATGGTTGTGTATGTTATGAAAATCAGACTGCTGTACATGGCTCTCATTGTATTAAGTTCAGATATTTCTTAAGCCTATTAGTTGAGAATTCTTTTATGTATATGAGTGTTTTCCTTGCTTGTATATAAGTGCATCATGGTTTGTCCAGTGTCTGCAGAGACCAAAAGAAAGTGCCGGATCCCCTGGAACTGAGGCTAATGGTGGTTATTAACTACCACATTCATGCTGGGAACTAAACTAAAATATTCTGGAACAGTAACCAGTGCTCTGAATCACTAAGCCATCTCTCTATCGCCTTGTTGATAATTTTTTATCAAGAAGCAATATTGAGGGACTAGATAGATGACTTAGTCACTAAGAGCCCTGGCTATTGTAAAGGACCCAGGTCTGGTTCCCAGCACCTACATGGTGGCTAACAACCATGTGTAACTCCAGTTCCAGGGAAACTGGCTATATCTTATGACTTCACGGGCATTGCACAATGCAGGTGTACTTACATACATGCAGGAAATATACTCATATACATAAAAATAATAAGGACCTGGAGAGATGCATCAGTGGGTAAGAGCACTGGCTGTTCTTACAGAGGACCCAGGTTTTATTCCTAGCACCCACATGGTAGCTAATAATCATCTGTAACTCCTGTTTCAGGGGAATGCAATGCACTCTTCTGACTCCATGGGCATTGTACAACACAGGTGCTCTTACATACATGCTGGTAATATACTCATACACATAAAATAAAAATAACAAAATTTAAAAAGCAATATTAAATCATATGAAATGTTTTCTTTGCCTCTATTGATATGAATTTTATATATTTTGTTTTTCATTTGGTTAGTGTATTGTATCACACTTATAAATTTGGTCAAGGAATAAGCCTTGATCTCTAGAATAAAACTCCAATTGATTATGATGCATGACCCTTTCAATATTCTTTTTCCCTCAGTTTTACTGTTGTTTTCTTCAGGATTTTATCACATTTTATCAAGGATGCTGACCTATAATTTTTTGCTGGTAAGATTTTCTATCCAGGTTTGTCATCACATTAATACTGGCTTTTGTGTTTTACTTTCTTCTTTTTTGTATGTATACTTGTGCTTTGTGTTCATGTATGTAAGTGCACCATATGTGTGCAATGCCAGTGGTTGATCAGAAGAGGGCATCAGAACTCCTGGAACTGGAGATCCAGGATAGATGTTAGCTGCCATGTGAGTGTTGGGAACCCAACCTTTATCCACTTAATGACTGAGCCATCTTTCCAGACATCTTGAAAAAACAAAGTTTTTAACGTTGTCTTTGTAAATCAACTTGGAAGTAATCCTTCCATTTTTGGAAGATTTTAAGGAGGATTGGTATTATACTTATAAATGCTTGTTAAAATTCATCTATGATTGGATAAGGTTTTTATGTGTTGAGAGACATCGTACTACTGACTCAATGTGCTCTCATTATTGATCTGCTCCAATTTTCTATTCTTGATTTTGTTTTCATAAGTGTCATGTGACTAGGAATTTACCTATCTCTTCTAGATTATTAAGATATAGGTATATAAGTATTGACGGTAGTCTGATGATCCAAAGGAATTCTGTGGTAACAGAATATTTCTCTGTCATTTCTAATTGCTTTTTAATCTGCTTTAGTTATTTTTTTAATGAGTTAATAGATTTTTAATACTTTAGTCTTTTAAAACCTTCTCATACTTTCATTGATTTTTTCCTATGGTTTCTCTGTTCTCTATATTGCTGCTCTGAGTTTTAAGTCTTTTCTTTTACAAAATTTGCATTTAGATATATTTTCTGAGATGGAGCCTCACACTGTATCCCAGATCTTACCACAATCCTCAGGTGTCATCCTTGTGAACTCTGAGATGATGGGCCTGTTTCACCATGCCCAGCAACTTGTTCTGGTAATAGCTCCTTGACGTGTAACCTCATGTTGCTTATTTGAGCTCTTTAATGTAATTTAGATGTTCATTGCCAAAATCTTCACTCTTACAACTGTTTTTGATTTAACTATATTTTTTTTTACTTTTTTTAATTTAAAAAAA
>NW_008350870.1:467590-478495 GCF_000622305.1 Nannospalax galili
CTCTGAAGAGGTAACCCTAAAATCTTTTAAAGATTAGATACAAGCTCCCAAATAATTTTCACATTATTGGCCTTTGGAAAAGAGTTTGTTGCTAACAGGCCCAAGGACATTTTGACTTTTAGCCAAGAAACTGGCTATATTTCTTTGGGGTCTTTTTACCCTAACTGGCTAGCCAATTCCTACCTCCTATTCTTATCACACCATACTCTGAAGGGGTTACCCAAATTGCCAATAGGGAATAGGGACTCAGACCGCTCTGGCTTCTTCCATGCTGAACAGGGACACAGGGTGAGGCAATTGGAAGTACTCCTTCAGTGAGTCTATCTAAATGACTCCCAAATTGCATAACTCTTGTCTCTAAGGGAAGAAGAAAGTATTTGAATCATGAATGGGAAATGTGAAGGAGAAGTAAAGGCAAGAGTAATTAGCATTACAAGTTCTAGACAGGGAACTAGAAAAAAGTCAGAACAGGGCAATTTTCAAACGTTCATATGAAAGTCCATTGGAGTTTCTTGACAAGGCCTCCCAAAAGCATCCCTCTGTTGAGTTCTTCCTATTTTCTCTTTTGTCTTCCAAGACTGAACTAGATGGCTTGGAAGAGTGGCTAGATACTAAGTTGAGGGTCCCGTGACCCTGTTTGGCACTCCTTTAATGAATGAACACAACCGTCAGCAAGCCCAATTGTGACTATGATTAGCAATCAGGCTTAGCCAAAGTCGTGATGATGGTAGTTATTTCATGCAGAAGGGACTGCTGTATAGCATCATCTTATTAAAAAGACCTGGAATTTAAAAGGATTTGGAGCTAGGAGCCACATATGAGGGAGAACATACCTCTTTTGTTTTTCTGAATCTGTGTTACTTCAATTAGTATAACAGTTTCTAGATCCATCCATTTACCCGCAAATTTCATTATTTCATCTTTCTTTTCTACTGAATAGAACTCCACTGTGTAAATATACCACACTTTTGTTAACCACTCGTCAGTTGAGGGACACTTAGGTTGCTTCCATCTCTTAGCTATTGCAAAAAGAGCAGCAACAAACATGGATGTACAAGTGTCTCTACAATAGGATGAGTCCTTTGGGTATCTCCCAAGGAGTGGTATAACCGGATCATATAGTAGGTTCATTTTTACCTTTATAAGAGTTCACCACACTGTTTTCAAAAGAGGGTGCACAAGTTTGCAATCCCACCAGCAGTGAATGTGTGTTCCCCTTTCCCCACATCCTCGCCAGCATTTGGTATCATTTGTTCTCTTGATCCTAGCAGTCTGATTGGGGTAAGGTGATACCTTAGGATGGTTTTATTTAGCATTTCCCTAATTCCTAACGATGTTGAACACTTTTTGAGATGTTTCTTAGTCATCTTCATTTCTTCCTTTGAGAGCTCTCTGTTTAGATCTTTAGCCCATCTTTAAATTGGATAATTTGGTCTCTCGATTCTTTGCTTTTTGAGTTCTTTATGTATTCTGGATGTTAAACCTCTGACAGATGTGTCTCTGGTTAAGATTTTTTTCACATTCTGTGGGTTTTCTCTTCACTTTTTGACTGTTTCTTTTGCTGTACAGAAGCTTTTTAGTTTAATGAGGTCCCGCTTATTGATTGCTGACCTTAATTCCTGAGCAACTTCTCTCCGATTTTGAAAATCCTTTCCTACAGGTATCTCCTGCAAGTTACTTCCAATATTTTCTTCTAATAGTTTCAGGGTTTCCAGTTTCAAATTGGGGTCTTTGATCCATTTGGAGTTGACTTTTGTGCAATGTGAAAGATAAGGATCTAGTTTCATTCTTCTGCAGATGGAGATCCAGTTTTGCCAGGAACATTTGTTGAAGATGCTGTCTTTCCTCCACTGTCTGTTCTTGGCACCGTTGTCAAGTATCAGGTGGCTGAAATTGCATGTACTCAGGTTTGGATCTTCAATGATGTTCCATTGATCTATGTGTCTGTTTTTGTGCCAGTACCATGCTTTTTTTATGACTATGGCTCTCTACTATATTTTGAGATCTGGTACAGTAATACCCCAGCCTTGCTCTTTGTGCTCAGGGTTGCTTTGGCTATCAGGGGTCTTTTGTGTCTCCATATGAATTTAAGGATGCACTTTTCTAATTCTGTGAAGTATGTCACAGGAATTTTTATTGCAATTGTATTGAATCTGTATATTGCTTTTGGTAGAATGGTCATTTTAACAATATTAGTTCTTCCAATCCATGAACATGGGAAGTCCTTCCATCTTCTGATGTCTTCCTCAATCTCTTTTTTTAATGATTTAAAATTTTCATTATAGAGATCTTTGGTGTCTTTCATCAGATTTATTCCAAGATATTTTAATTTTTTGTAGCAATTATGAATGGGAGCATTTCCCTGTATTCTTTCTCCAATTGCTTATTATTGGTATATAGAAAAGCTACTGATTCTTGTAGATTGATTTCATAACCTGCCACCATACTGAAAGTGTTGATCAGTTCTAGGAGTTTTCTGGTGGAACTTTTGGGATCTCTTGGATATAGTATATTACCTGCAAAAAGTGATAGTTTGACTGCTTCTTTTCCAATTAGTACTCTTTTAATTTCCTTCTCCTGTCTTATTGTTCTAGCCAGGGTTTCAAGCACTATGTTGAAAAGGAGTGGAGATAGTGGACATCCTTGTCTGATTCCTGATTTTAATGAGAATGCTTCCAGTTCTTTAGAATGATATTGGCTGTGGGTTTGTTGTATATAGCTTTAATTATGTTGAGGTATGTTCCCTCCTGTCCAATACCCTCTAGGACTTTGAACATAAATGTGTGCTGAATTTTGTCAAAAGCACTTTTTGCATCTACTGAGATTACATGTGGTTTTTGTCTTTGAGTCCATTTATACGATTAATGACAATTATTGACTTGCATATATTGAACCATCCCTGCATTTCTTGGTGAATGATCTTTTTGATGTGTGTCTGTATGCGGTTTGCAAGTATTTTGTTGAGAATTTTTGCATCTATGTTCTTTAAGGATATGGATCTATAGTTTTCTTTTTTGGTTGTGTCTTTATCCGGTTTGAGTATTAGAGTGATGCTGGCTTCATAGAAGGAATTTGGGAGTTCTCCCTCTGTTTCTATCATTTTGAATAATTTAAGTAGTATTGGTTGGAGGTCTTCTTTAAATGTCTGGTAGAATTCTGCTGTAAATCCAACTGGGCCTGGGCTTTTTTAAGTTTAGAGGCTTTGTATTACAGTTTCAGTTTCCTTATATGTTATGGGTCTGTTTAAACTGTTGATCTCTTCTTGGTTTAACTTTGGAGGTTTCCCATGATTTCAGATATCCATTTCATTTAGGCTTTCATATTTAATAGCATATAGGTTTTGAAAATATTCCCTTATAATGGTTTGGATCTTTTGGGTGTCTGTTTTTATGTTTCCCCTTTCATCTCTGATTTTGTTGATTTGGCTATGTTCTTTCTCTCTTCTGATTAACTGGGTTAAGGGTCTGTCTATCTTGTTTAGCTTTTCAAAGAACCAGCTCTTAGATTCATTAATTCTTTGTATTGTTTTCTTTGTTTATATTTCATTAATTTCTGCTCTAATTTTTGTTATTTCTTCTCTTCTGCTGGGTTTGGGTTTCATTTGGTCTTGTCTTTCCAGTGCCCTGAGTTGCAGTGTTAAGTCATTTATTTGGGCTCTTTTCAATTTTTTAATGTAGGCACTTAGAGCTATAAACGTCACACTTAGGGCTGCTTTTAATAAGTCCCAGAGGTTTGGTTGTTTTTTTTTCCTTTTTTTTTTTTTTTTTTTTTTGAAATCTAGGAATTCTTTTCTTTCTTTCTTAATTTCTCCTTTGACCCACTCATTGTTTAGGGGTGTGTTGTTCAATCACCACGAGTTCATGTGGTGACTAGGGCTTCATCCAGTGTTGATTCTGACCTTTACTGCTTTGAGGTCCGATAGAATATATGGAATAATTTCAATATTTTTTTATTTATTGAGGTTTGTTTCGTGACCCAGGATATAGTCAATCTTTGAAAACGTTCCATGAGGTACTGAGTAGAAAGTGTATTCTTTGGTGTTTGGGTAGAATAATCTAAAGATGTCTGTTAGGTCCATTTGATATATGGTATAATTTAATTCAGATGTCTCTCTGTTTATTCTTTCTCCAGCTGACCAGTCTAATGGAGACAGTGGGGTATCGAAGTCCCCTACTATTACCAAGTTGGGGTTAATCTGTGTCTTAAAGTCCTGTAGTGTTGTTTTTATGAATTTGGCTGCACCAGAATTTGGTGCATATATATTAAGGATTGCAATATCTTCTTGATTAACTGTTCCTTTGATCAGAATGAAGTGACCCTCCTTATCTCTTCTGAATAGCTTTACTTTGGAAGTCTATTTTGTCAGATATTAGAATTGCAACCCCTGCTTGTTTGTTAGTGCCATTAGCTTCGAATATTCTTTTCCATCCCTTTACCTTAAGGTAGTGCCTGTCCTTGATGGTGAGAAGGGTTTCTTGCAGACAGAAAAGAGATGGATTTTGTTTCTTAATCCATTTGCTTGGTTGGAGAGTTCAGTCCATTGATATTTAAGGTTATTATTGAAACGTGTGTATTGGTTGCTGTCGTTTTGATTGCTGTTTTTGTTCTTTGCATAATTTTGTGTTTACTAGATTATGTCTTTGTTTATTTTCTTTTGTTATAGTTGTTTCTACTCTCTGTATTGCTTCAAGTATTCTTTGGAGGGCTGGTTTTGTGGACATGTATTCTTTCAGGCTATTCTTGTCATGGAAGATTTTTTTCTCCCTCAACTATAATAGACATTTTTGCTAGGTATAGTATTCTGGGCTGGCATGTATTGTCATGTAGAACTGGAAATACCATGGTCCAGGCTCTTCTGGCTTTCATAGTTTGCATTGAAAAGTCAACTGTAATTCTGATGGGCTTTCCTTTGTATGTGTCTTATTGTTTTTCTTTTGTTGGTTTTAGGATTCTCTTTTTGTTCTGTACATTTAGTGTTTTTACTATGATATGTCTTGGGGAGCTTCTTTACTGATCCTGTCTATTTGGTGTTCTATGTGCTTCCTGTATTTGTATGGGGATGTCTTTCCTTAATTTCAGGAAATTCTCTTCTACAATCCTTTTGAGATCTGGTCAACACCAATAACCTGAAATTCTTCTCCTTCCTCTATTCCTATGACCTGTAGAATTCATCTTTTCATGGTTTCCCACATCTCTTGCATATTCCATTCCTGTTTTATTTTTTAATTTTTCCATACTTTTTGCTTGAGTGGTCCAATTCTTCAACTTTATCCTCCAGTGTTGATATTCTGTTTTCCATTTCATTCATTCTAGAGGTGAGGCTTTCCCCTGTTGTTTCAAGTTGGCTTACTGAGTTTTGCACTTCCTTCTTCACTTCTACTTGAGTTGTTTTTTCCAATATTTCTATCTCTTTTGTGAATTCATTGAGAAATTTATCCCTATCTTCTTTTAGTTCTTTGATTTGTTTGTTCATGTGCCCTTTAAATTCATTTAATTCCTTCTTGATCATGTTTATGATTGTTCTTTTAAATTCAGTGTCCTGGTTATCTCTAGGGGGTTCTTCTTGTAGAACTCTCTACAGGCCTGGTGGGGTTTGGTGGGGACGTAGTGTTTTGGCTTTCCATTTTATTATTCTTTCATTGTGGTTTTGACATGTGAATTTCTTTTGCTGTTTATGATTCTGATATGAGAATTAAGTTGAAGTATGCTTTTGTTTGTATTATCCAGGTGCCTAGATCCTTCCTTTATTGGTTATGTAAAGCTGGTTTTGTTTTTATTTTTTGTGTGGGTGTATTGCCTGCATGTATCTGAGTGCACCCATGTCGTCCAATACTGTGGATGTCAGAAGAGGGCTTCAGATTCCCCTGGAACTGGAGTTAAGGATGGTTCGTAGCCACCAGTGGGTTTTGTGAATCGAACCCAGGTCCTCTGCAAGAGCAGTCAGTGTTCTTAACTGCTGAGCCATCTCTCCAGCCCCTTAACTATATTTGATGAGAATAGTTATCCTATAATTTCTTTATGTTTTATAACCTTGTCAAAATTGGTTATGAAAGTTAAAACAGTCCTTTAAAATGATTTATAAATGTTTCTTATTTTTCTGTGCTCAATAATATTTTGCATGAGACTTAATATCTATGTTCAATGTTTGGGTATCTTCACTAGTGAAGATAATTATGCTGAACTTTTAATAAATATAACACAAACAATGAGATTTAATTTCATTTCTTCTCAGCTCTAGGGTATCATATCTTCCTAGTAGATTATGTATTCCACATACAGTTTCAAACTTACCATCACTAGGCTTAATATATACTCAAATTCAATAACTGCATTAATACTGACTAAAACTTTTTTCACAGGACCAGTAATACTAATTTATTTTTTTTTCCTCTTCCTTATTTTCAGCATTTTCTTTTCTTAATATGGACAAACTAATTTTACTATGTATTTACATTATTTCCTAACTTTTATTCTTTTTTAAAAATTTTACTTATTGTTTTTATTTTATGTGAATGAGTGTATTGCCTACATGTATGTAAGTGCACTCATGAACTGCAATGCTCACAAAAGTCAGAAGAGGGCGTCAGATCCCTAGTACTGGAGGTACAGCCAGTTGCTAGTTGCCATGTGGGTGTTGGAAATCAAACCCAGGACCTTGGCCAGAGCAGCCAGTGCTCTTAACAACTGAGCCACCTCTCCAGCCCTTTTTTTTTTAATGTTATTTTCTTCCTTCTACTTTTCATGGATATAATTTTATCTGACTTGCTGTAGTGGTCATCTATATCTCGTGGATATTTACCTGTAATGAACATTTATGAACTTTGTTTGAAATACGAATTTTCTGATAAAAATTTCATTAATAACAATTTCAGTTATATTCAAGAAGTGCAGTTATATAATAGTTCTATTCGTATTGGTTTATGTATTTCTTAGAGCTAAATTTTCAGGTTCTTAAGAAAGTTGAACATAAACATTCCAAGTGCTCCTGAAATGAGCACTTTTCCAGAATTGCATCTATATATGCTGTTTTAGTTAGTAACACCAAACATTTTTAATAATTCTTTGAGAATTTAAAAAATGTATTTTCATATTTACCCCTAACTCTTCCAAGATCCAATCCTGCCTCTATATCCTAACTTCATGCATTTCTTTTTATTTAACAACAAACCAATTCCAATTCATGCTTTCTATATACTTCTGGGTGTGGGCCATCACTGAAGTGTGATAGACACACTGGGAGTCATACCCTTAAATCAAACTGCTTCTCCCTCTCCTAGAAGCCAGCAATTGTCCACAGCTCGTGAGCAGTTGGAGTCAAGGATTATGAATCCCTTCCCACTCTATGCTAGAATGCAGATTAGCTTGATGTTACACAGTGCATATGCAGTCACAGCTGCTGTGAGTCACTGAGTTTAGCAGTCCTCATATGTCCAGAAGACACTGTCTTCTTATGATAATCCCAAACCCCTGGCTCTATCATTTTGCCATCTTTTCTGTGATGGTCCCTGAGGTTTGAGAGAGAAATGGTGTACACTTCCCATTTGTAGCTGGGTATGCTATAGTCTCTTATTCTCTACAGTTTGATCAATTGTGAGTTCCATCCACCACACAAACATCGTTGATGAGGTTGAACCTAATCAAAGGGTAGAGAGATGCAAGTTTAGAAGGCAGTACATATTGTATATTCCTTTGAAAACTGCATTCTGCATTTGTGTGGACAGATATATAATAGGTAAATGTTTTCAACACAATATTATATTATCCATATACTGATTGGTTTGGTTTGTCTGCTTATTTGTTTTTCACTGTAATTTTAGATATATCATTTTGCATACAAATCTATTGTATCTGTTAAACATTTTACATTCCTGCTCTTAATTCATTCATATGTAATATGGGCTATGCTGGATCTGTTCTATTGACCCTTTATCATGTGACCTAATGTTCTAGTTTATTTCTTCATTGCTCTGACAAAACACTCTAACCAATACCAACTTGGAGAGGAAAAGGTTTATTTTGTTTTACATTTCCCAGGTCACAGTTCATCAGGGAGCCCATGGTAGGGACTCAGGGCAGGAATGTGGAGGCAGGAGCTGGAGCACAGGCCATGGAAGAATGATGTTTACCGTCTTGCTCCCCTGGCCCATGATCAGCCTGCTTTCTTGTACAATCCAGAACAGCCTGCCCAGAGGTGGCACCACCACAGTGGGATGGATCATCCCACATCACTCAACAATCAAGAAAATCCTCACAGACATGGCCACAGGCCAGTTCAATGGAGAAAATTCCGCAACTGAGGCTCCCCCTACCCAGGTGTGTCAAGTTGACCCCTTGTCAACTCGACATAAACACATCATTATTAAACCACAACCTTTCCATTTCTTGTGCCTAAGATATGATCTTAATAATATCACAACATAAGACAGTACAACCTTAAAAGTCCCACAGCCCTTAAAACCCAAACACTTAAAATCCCATAATCTCTTTAAAAGTCTCTTAACTATGGAATTCTGTAAAATCTGAAACAAGTACTGTCTTATTTCAGAAGGAAAGAAATGGGCACACCTAAGCGAAACCTTAGCTCAGCAAAGTATCTCAAGGCTGGACATCTGGGACTCAGTCACATTTTCTGGGCTCCAAAGGGTTTTGGTAGCTCTGAACTCTGACTCTGCCATGCACAGCACACACAGCTCATCTCCCAGACCCAGGCCAGCTCCATTCCACAACTGCTGCTATCCTTGGTGGTCATCCCATGGTACTGGAATCTCCAAAATCCTGGGGTCTCCACTGAAACTGAGGCACCACATTCACTGTCCTTTAAGGATTTAAAGCCTCAGATTCTCACTGTGGCCCTTTCAGTTCTTGGGGTCTTTACTGCAACTGAGACTTCACTTTCACCTATGACCTTTACTGGCCTCTCAGGGCGTCATACCTTAGCTGCTCTCTGTGACTCCTTCACATTTTCAACACCTGCACCATGCAGGAGACTCTTACATATTATCAAGTCCTGCTTCCAGCTTGAGATAGAGGCTGGAGCACCCTATGACCCTAAAGAAATACTTCCCAGAAAATTTTGACATAGTGATATTGATCTCTTATTACTCGCAGCTGATTTTTTGACCCCAGCTGACCAGCATCAATTGTCCCAGTGAGACAAAGGTTTCACTTAAGTGGTTCTGTTCCCTTCTTAACCACATCTAATTCTTCAGCCCCCAGCCTACCAGAAACTACAGATTCTCAATTCAAAATATCATACAAATAGCCCTGATAGTCTCTGATGCCCTTTGAAGCTTCACGAGCCAGGCCTCCATCATCCACAACTCTTTCAGCATAACTGTTCCAAGCTCCACAGCAACAAACTCTAAGCACTTTTCTAACCCAAAGTTCCAAATACTTCCATAATTCTAAAAACACCAAGGTCAGATCTCTCAGAGCAATATCCCACTCTTGGTAACAATTTACTTTCTTAGTTACTTTTCAATTTCTGTGACAAAATACTCTGACCAATACCAACTTGGGATGAAAGCATTTATATGGCTTACATCTCCCAGGTCACAGTTCATCACTAAGGGAGCCCAAGGTAGGGACTCAGGGCAGGTACCTACAGGCAGGAGCTGAAGCGCAGGTCATGGAGAAATGCTGTCTACTGCTTACTGACTTGTTCCCTTGGCCCATGCTCAACTTGCTTCCTTGTACAATACAGGACCACCTGCCTAGGGGTGGCACCACCCACTCAACAATCAAGAAGATGCCCCATAGTCATGAACACAGGCCAGTTCAATGGAAGAAATTCCCAAATTGGGGTTCCCTCTACCCAGGTGTATCAAATTGACAACTAAAACTATACAGTACTTGAAACAACAGAGCTGGAACTGACCTGGAAGCCTCCTCCTTGAAGACTAACTCCCATAGTTTCAGAGGGTACTATGCAAGATGCTGTGTGAGAAAAGCAATTAATCATTCCATCCAACTATAAAGAATATAGGAAAAATGGTGATTGGGCCAGCAAATAATCTCCTTTGGTGAGTAGTGGCACTTTCATCTTGGGGATAATCAACAGCTCTCTAATTGGACCTAAGGACAACTCAGTGGGAAGGGCCTCACATGTGGTACAACAAACACAAAGAACTAGAGAGTTCATAGATTCTAGAGAAAAACCTACATTTGTCACATCACTAGACCAATGTAAGTTCTTACTGTATTCCAAACATGTACCCTTATATTTATAGAAAACTGTACCTCTCACCACTCATCAAAGAAGCTTCTTTTTACAACAGACAGAGACTATTGCAAAGTTCCATAAGTGATCAAATGCAGAGAAAAAGTGTTTATGAGGTGCCCACTCCTATATGACAGATCTACAATACAATCGCTACGCCTAAGGTTCAGGGAATATAGTGGAAATAGGTCAGAAAAAGATATCGATGGACCTCTCAACTCTCACCAAAGAAGCTTCCTCATACAATAGATGGTGATTAACCCACAAAGCCATAGCTGTCCAATGTGCAGAGATTAAGAGACTGCAGAATGCTTATCCCTGAATAGGACACTTACATCAAAACTCTGCTACCCAAGGCTCAGGGACTATTTGTTGAAAAAGAGACATAATCATTGTAAGAACCAGAGTGAAACAGAATTTCCCTGATAGCTGGGAAATTAATCATATAAACTTACAGCAACAGTAATAGCATGCACAAGTTCTATGCAAGCTCTACCCAGACAAAATCCAAGCATAGAAGTGGGGAACTGTGCAAGAAGACCCAACCTTAGCTGAGGAACTATTGGTAACCGGTAACTGCTAGTAGAGTTGGTTTTCTTGGTGTAACACCAAATATGTTAACTAGGATCCAGTGGATGAACACACACCAAAGAACATTTAGGGACAAATATTTTATATATATATAT
>NW_008350870.1:478548-503980 GCF_000622305.1 Nannospalax galili
ATGAAATCGTGGGGGGGGCTATAAGAGAAGTGCAGAAAGGGGAGGTGTTCTAAATATGATCAAAATATATTGTATAAAATTCAAAAAATTCAATTTAAAAAAATCTCATAGAATTAGAATATTCTAGAAGGGAGATTCACTTAATTTCAAACATCAGCAAGAGTTCAGTAATAACTGAATCTACAGTACTGTACCCATTGCATAAAAAGAAATCACAAGAAATTAAAAGGAAAAGAAATAGCTCCTAAGTTCTCTAAGTATAAACAAGTGCTTTATCATGTTTTGAGACCAACTTCAAAGCTAACTGCTACTTCAGAGGGGATATCATACATCATGTGCCTGGCCAAAATGGGAAAAAAGAAGCATTTATCAGTCAGTAATCATGACCATATTTTTGATCTTTCAATATTCATTCCTAACATAAAACTGCCTGCACTGTAGGAAGAATTAACTGGACAGAAATGTGTGATAACAGGAATAATGGATAAAGAAAGGAGTTAATTTAAACTTGACAGAAAAATTTCACATCATCTAAAATTGTTTTTTTTCAAGAGCATACCCACAAGAAACCTATTTTGCAGGAAAGGCAACAGGTGGAGAGTCTATCATAGAATGGATTTCTTGGTGGTAAGACTTGTCTTACTCTTCAGGAACAGTGCATGAAATTCTTTTCTTAAGACACCAGGTATTTATCATAGAATGGACTGTAAAGAGTGCTGGGGACTTGTTCTGAGTCAAAGAATCAAGAAAAAGTTAAAGCTTATATGCTTAAATATATCCATTTAGATTTTTTCATTCTTAAATAATGGTATTTATCACTGAAGCTTTCTTTTCCTTTATACTCCAGCAATACTGCACTAAAAATAGAATTATAGTAAGCAATTTTTGACTAAATTCATAAAACAAAATCATTGTTCCTCAAAAAAGGATATACATAGACAAGTGTATAAATCATAAAAAGAAAAGAGTAAAAATTGCTTGCTCATATCTTAGCCACTAAACAATGCATGGATTACAAATGACTTAGTCTTGGAAAGAGTGCCTGAAACCCAAATTGTAGCATAACTCACAGTCCAAGTAAACATGAAAGAGCTGTCAAAAATGGGTGCAGGTCCCAGAGAGCCCATCATTTGCATTAAAAATGAATGAAAGGAAAGGAAAAATCCATCTGCAATTTAGATGCCTCTTTTTTTTTTAATTTTTTTTGCAGTCTTCATGCATTTCAGGATAAAGGATCAGGCACACACTGCAGAAAACCCTTCAGGAATTCAGAGGTTTTATGGTTGCAACTTAATATTTTAGAATATCCTGTATTTTGTACTAGACAGGCATTAAAATCCATTGTTACCTAATCATCATTTTCTATTAGGCTATAAGCCCATTTTTGCTCCAGCTACAAAAATCACAAAAAAACTGTTATATTACATACTACAGATGAGAAATGAAACAGAAAGAGAATTTCACTATCATTAGTCTGGGCACTGCACAGCTGAGGTTTCCAATTCTTTTCCTAAAAATTTAGTCAAAACTGGCATATTCTGGAGCATTTTGAAGAGAACAGTATTTTTATCTTAAAGCAGACCTCAACCAGACACCCTGGGCTCAAACTTTTCCTGGAATTTTTTTCTGTTAAAAAAGAAAGAAGTCTTGGATATTTAATAAATTTTGCAAAATATTGATAAATTTGCAAATAGAGGACTTTCTTTGTGGGTATAAAAATCTGCATTTGTGGGGCTGGGGACATGGCTCAGTGGTTAAGAGCACTGACTGCCCTTGCAGAGGACCCAGGTTCGATTCACAGCACCCACATGGCGGCTATGAACCATCCTTAACTCCAGTTCCAGGGTAATCTGATGCCCCCTTCTACTCTCCGTGGCATTACACATCACAGGTGCACTCACGTAAATGCAGGCAATACACTCATACATATAAAATAAAAATAACAAATATATTTTTAAAAAGAATCTGTAGTTGTATAACTCAAAGGAACAAAATGAACCAAGATGGATGAGAACTCTACATGAGCAGAGTTCGACAATTCTTGAAACAAATGTAAACGAAGTAGCTTCCATTTGCCTTCAGCCTAACAGCATTTTGGTAGTTCCTGAAAATTATGATTTCATTCAGTCTGCATATGGAGAATAGATCTCTCATTTAACAATTGCCCTGATTTAGAAAAGAGGCATAGGAAACCTGGAATGTATTTAATTCAGGCATGTGAGCCTTGGAACCTGTGTTACAACATGCCCACAGATGATAAACGTGCTTATTGATTCCACTAAGCCGGGGAAGAGACAACTGGAGGTGATGCATATGTAAATATCTTTGAATACTGGGATTAAGTTGAGCAGAATTGCAGAGGAGCTGTACTGTTTTTTTGACAAACAATAAATATAGCTTTGGCTATATTTGGAAATTTGATCACTGCCAATAACTATTCCTTCAAAAACAACAAAAGAAGCAGTAAAAAGCTGTGATTAAAAACCAGATTCTCTGGTTTAGATATGTTTGCAGAGCCAACTCTGCAAAAGTTGCCTTGGAATTATCAGAAATCTGAGTAAGAAAATTCTCCATCACAGGAGAGCTTAATGGCAATCCCACCCACAACACTACAATACACCACCACCAAGAAAGGTCTGGACCCTAGATCCTGAGGATTGCTGCAGTTAAATTCGTCATTGATGGGATTGTTTCAAGGGGCTAAGAAGAAAGACATTCCAACAAAACTAAGAGCAGTAAATCTGTACTTTATGAATAACAATTTGTAGTTCACTGCGGAGTTACGTTACTATTACAACCAGATAGGAACCAAAAAAATAGGCCTATCAAGAAAGTTGTGGAATATGCAACCCAAGTATAAGAAACCATGTTATGTGAGAATCCATGTTATGAATGAATTGCAGAAATCAAAGGATTATCAATAGGTAGCACTCCCTGTCAGAACACATGGAAAATATGTGCAACATCAAAACAAAACTGTCACTTTGCCAGAAACATCTTACATATTATTGCTTCTAGGTAGGCATCAACTCACAGAACAGAAGTAAAAAGGAGCATGGATGAGGAGGGGAGGTATACACAGCTTTGGAGTAGGGTTAGAAAGGAGTACTTTCAAACGGTGTCCAAAGGAGTGATCTCTTATGCAGAGATTCTGAGTTGACTGTGCTTTCCAATGCACGTTTGACAATGTGTAGAAATTGCTGGTTCTCTTGTTTGGGATTCTAGTAGAATCCAGTGAGGATAGACCAGAGATGTTGGTAGACATGATACTAAATACACAGTAGCCCCTCACCACAGAGTTACCTACAATAACTTCATCTTTAGCTGAGAGTTTGCCTTAATATACAAAGCATTTTTCCATGTCTAGAGAACTTAGAAGATACTTCTTTTTCAATCCTTTTTATACATTTTTAATTATTTTTCCCTCTGCAAGGGGTACAGGACTAAGTGTTGACAGTTAAGAACAATCCCTCATCCTCAGAATTATCTTACTGTGGACTAAGAAAAATATGATTAGAACTGAAGATAGATCCTCTATGTCTAGTCAAAGACAGTGTTAGTTGCAAAGGAAGAATAACTTAGCACTTCAATTTTTCCTATTTCTTCTACCAGAATAAAACCTTCCTGGGTGAAAGGAATATATGTGTATTGGTCACTGCTTTATGAGTATCATCAGAATAATCTGTGATATGTAATAGGTACACAATAAGCATGTGATAAATGCATGAAAAGTTGAGAGTCAACAGCAAGAGAAAACCTACCAGTATTCTGGCTATTTTAATATAGGGAAGAGTAATAAATCCCTGGAGAATTAGGACTGTTACAGTAGAACCTTCAAACCCCAATTTCTGAAAGGTCCAGAAAATAAGATGAAGACCCGAGGTTTAAAAAGTAGAAAAGTCAGCAAATCCAATCTCCCCAATCCTACATCCTGCTCTAGCATTGGGCACAGACCTGCTTTTGCACTTGACACCCAGGATCTCTGGACTACCCTATTAGTCCGGACATGCCCACTGTGTCCTGCTCCCCCACACTCATACCAGCTCAGTTTTGCAGTCTAGTTTGTTAGAGCCTTCACAGGCTGTCCCACCCTCAACTTACCTGGAATTCCTGAGAGCAGCCTTCTTCCCTGATAAGTCTGAACCCACCCACTGAGACTAAACTCTCTTAGAGTATGAGCAACTCCAATCTCCAAACTCCAAATCCTGTTTTCCTTCTGACCATTGGCACAGGCCTCCTTATGCTCTTAGTATTCAGGATGTCTGGACTACCCTGTTAGCTCCATGTGGCTGAGAGCTCTCCAAATCACACTATAGCCACACCCTACACTGGGACCACCTACAGCCTCTCCCACTACTGCAGGGCTTCCCTGTCCTTTAGTAGGGGCCCAGACTTTGCAGACTGCCTGAGAATGCCTGAGTCTATCCTCCACCTAGCAAGCTTCCCAAATTGTGCTCTGCCTGCTGGCTAGAGGTGCCCAGACCTTAGGAGAAAGCCTGAGAGCATCTGATTCTCACCTGACTTGGGCCTCTGTGGGAACTCCTGAGTAGCTTGACTAGAGTCATTTGGTACCTCCAATATAAAATCAAGAGAGAGAACCTGAAACCTAGACCAATAAGCTTTTCACACTCAATAAGAAAAAAACCAAGGCACATCAAGTATACAAACAGAAACAGATGGAAGCAACCTAAATGTACCTCAAATGATGAGTGGATAGTGAAAATGTGGTATATTACACAATGGAGAGCTACTCAGTGGTAAAGAAAGATGAAATCATGAAAATTTCAGGCAAATGTATGGAACTAGAAACTATTATACTAAGTGAAGTAACACAGACACACACACAGACACACACAGACACACATACACACACACAATAAAAAAAAACAAAAACAAATGAGGTATGGCCTCCCTCCTATGTGGATCTTAGAACCGAATCCTTATAAGTGAGTATGTAACCTGATGTAAATGCAGGTACCAGGATAAGGAAAAGGAACCAGGAGGTGAAAGGAAAGTAGGAATCTGAGAGAGAACAGTAGGAGACAGGTGATACTAAGGAAGAAATTAATAAAATGGGGTATTTAAATGGGAAGGGGGAGGGAGGGTTATACAAGGAACTTTGGGAATAAAGGGAAAGAAGCAGCTCAAGAGAGGTGGGAACATAGGAGACTGGTATTATCAAGGAAGAAACAGGGAAAACAGGAACAATTTAAATGGAGAAACCATGGCAGAAGGGTTAGTAATGCCTACCTGATGTAAAAAAACAGAGGAAATCATAGTAATTCCAAAACCTACTGAAAATTACACATACAATATCTTTATATGAATCCATATATAGAGCTAAAGGCTGCATAACAAGAAACAGTGCCTGCCAGACAGTAGAAACCTTCCTCTAAGTTATTGGCCAGGGTGATCCAAGAGACTCTCAAAATTACACAGGCTATTGCCACAGCCCTTGATTTCCTCCTAGAACTTGAAGGTAAGACCTTACTCCTGATCACAAAACATACTTCGGACACAGTATTTGGAGCATTGGAGCTGGAACTAACCTGGAAGCCACTTCCCCCGAAAGCTAGCTGTCACACATTAGAGATCACTATGAAGGTGCCAATGGAAAACATCAGTTGATGGCCCAACACCAGTTTCAAGACCAAATAACCACATCAATAACTGGCACAGCATACAACATTGGTGCAGTAGTGGAACTTTTATCTTGGGGGCAATCAACAACTAGCTAATTGAATGAAAAGTCCACTCAATGGGAGGAAACTCATGTGTGGTACTGTAAACATAGCAAAATATACACGGCTGCAGAGCTCATAGATCCTAGAGAAAACCCCAAGCCTGTCACATCCCTAGACTAATGTAATTTATTATTATGTGCAAAATATGTACCCTTGGGCTGGAAAGATGGCTCAGTGGTTAAGAACGCTGACTATTCTTACAGAAGACCCATGTTCAAATCCTAGCACCCACATGGCAGCTAACAACTGTCCTTAACTACAGTTCCAAGGGATTTGACAGCCTCTTCTGTCCTCCACAGGCATTGCAGGACATGGGTGCACTTACCTATATGCAGGCATAACACTCATACACATAAAATAAAAATAAATAAAATATTTTTAAAAATGTATCCTTATATTTACAGACAAATGTCACCACTCATCAAAAGCTGCTTTTGTGCCACAGACTTTTACAGAGTATCACAACTGGTCACACACAGGCATTGTCTGTGAATTGCCCACATCTAAGTGGCACATCTACAATGCACCCTCTACACCTAAGACTCGGGGAACATAGTCCAAGGGGTAAGGACACATTAATGAATATCTCAGTTCTCATTAATGAAGCTCCCTCATGGAGCAGAGGGTCAGGAACACAAAAGGTCACAAATGGCCAAAATGTAGAGACAAAGAGTCAGCAGAATGCTGGTCCTTGGACAGGACTCTTGTTAAATAACACCCACCCAGGGCTCAAGGACCATTGAGGAAGAAGGGATGGAAAGGCTGTAAGTGCCAGGGAGGAGGTGTATAACAATATGGAAATAGAGTCTTACAAGGACCCTGATCATATGAACCTACAGCAATAGTGTCAGCATGCATAGGACCTGTGTAAACGCAAGCAGACAAAAATCTAGCAAAGAACTGGGGAAATGGAGAGCTGACCCCAATCTTAGATGAAGAAATATTAGCAACTGATTACTGCTGGGAGAGGAAGAGCTGATCTTCCTAAAGCGAGACTCTACACAGGCTGACTAGACTTGAGTAGATGAACTTGCACTGAAGCACATCTCCAGACACTAACTTGACACAATAGGCCTTAATACAAATGATATAATTATGAATTCCAGTGGGGGGCTACAGGAGGGTGCCTGTGGGGAAGGGGGTATAAAGATGATTAAGTTTGATTGGGTTGTTCTGTATGAAATACACAAAAATCCAACAAAAATGTAGAAGTAAAAAATGAACATTTGTTATTGTCACCTTATACAAATGTGTTCTTATGCCTTACTTTTTATTGTTTGTTTGTTTACTTACTTATTTTCATGTTTTTGAGACAGGGTCTCTCTTAGCCCCAGCTGCCCTGGAACTCACTACATAGACCAGGATGGCCTCAAACTCACAAAGATCCAATTGCCTCTTCCTCTAAGTGCTGGGATTAAAGGCATGCGCTAATTCATTTATTTAAGCAGAGCTATTTGGGTTCCATACACTTGCAAACACATAGGCATTCCAACAAACGTTCTTCTCAGGAAGCTGCTTACTACCAATTTTGTCTGCCATGAATGCCTTAACGTTTAGTACAGTTGTGTTTTTTCTAAGCATGAAGCTATAGTCAAGTCAAATAATCTCTAAGAAATTCAACTGAAAATAAATTGCCATGGCTTTACTTATGTACTTAGGGAAGAGCTGTAATTTTTAAAAGAATCTAAATTGGATCCTAGGTAAATACACTGATAAGACCCTATTTTTAAGTAGATAGTCATCACAAAATTTAATTATAGATATTTTTTCTTGTCATAAATGTCAAGCTCATAAGACTTAATCATCCTCTAACCCCTCCAATTTGCTATAGGCACTTTAATTCCTCTTATTGGTCACAAATAATAAAGTTATTGGACCAGAGTTATAACAAATTGAAGAACTATCCAATTTTTTTTCTAAACATGTGGCTAGCGTAGGAGCTATCATTTCCTTTACAAGCATTAACCTCAATATAATGAGTTGTCTCTATGAATAGTGCTGGTTTTCACAATTACTCACAACAGTAATTGAAAATATACTTATATTTCACCTCTCCTTTTTGTATCTTTGTTTGCTTAGGCTTTTGCTGTTTGTTTACTTGCAGTGCTGATGATCAAATGCATGTCCTTATATATTCTAGATGAGCATAAAAGACATCTCCATCCCCTTAAAATCTCATTTTTCCTCTACTCATTTATTCAGTCTCCTTAAGACAAATCTCAATTTTTCATTGTTAACTGTCTTTCCCTTCATATCCACCTCTTTCTTTTCCTGTCATTTTATATTTATCATATTTAACCCATCCAAACTCACCAAATGTTATTAACGAGGTGGTTTTGATTCACTACACTGAAGGGTCCTTATAAACTTTCAAATATTATTCTAGAGAAAAAGTATGTGTCATCTATCTACATAGCTATTGAAATCTCAAAATCCACCTCAAGTCTATGAATTTCACTATTCTTTCCTCAAAGAGCATTATTTAAAATAATAATGATATAAAAGAGTGCTGTGTACCACTTGATTTTTTGTTTTATTTCCTGTAGTTCCTTCTAAAATCACAATTCAATGTATCATAATTTAATAATACTAGATATGAAGTATGAAAAAGCCTGAAGTCTTAGGAGACAGCACATATATTCTTAGTTGGTGTTAGATATGAGCCAAGATATATATCATGATCTAAAAATTAGTTTAATTTTTAATTTTTTTATTTTCTTGAGAATTTCATACATGAGTCCATTGTATTTACATCTTTTTTACCCCTCCAACTCCTCCATTTCATCACCCACTCCTTCTCAGTCATGACCTCTTCTTGTATAATTATCGATTATATATATCCTACAGAATCTGTTTAGTTGTGCTTGTACATATATAGGTTTAGGTCTGACCACTTGGCATTGGATTACCTATGGAAGACCTCTAACATGAAGAAAATAGCATCCCTCACTCAGCAGTTATTAATGCTCCTTTCTCTTCACCATCCTCATCTGCATTATTTTGGACAGGGAACAACAAGTCAAAGAAGGTTCAAAGATAGACCTAGGCTGGGTGTAAGGGAGTCCTGAAGCTCTCAACACATCAGGGGTTCACATATGCTTACAGTAAATTGTGGTCCAGCGAGGAAACCAATTCTGGAGGGCTGTAGTCAGGAATGTGAAGTTAATTCCATATTCCAAAATATCTTTCCTGTGGCAATGGCTTATAAGTTTATTGGGTTACTGGAGAGAATGAACAGCATTCACAGAATCAAGAGGTAAACAAGGTCAGGAGTAAGTAACAGAAATCTGCCTTGCATGCCCTGAACTATAATTGCCACACCATCTTCCTTTCACAATGAAATTTATTATGAAAAGTTTCCCATGGAGCAAAAGTGATTATGGACCAAATCTGCTGGCATTGTGAGTTAAAATAAATACATCTTCCTTTAGACTGTTTTTTCAAGCATTTTGTCAGGGCATTGGAGATACCCTCAAAGAACAATGGCAGAACTTAGGGTTGCATAATTGCCATTCATGCTAAATAGGAAAATTTTTACCATAACACGCCACTAATTTAAGTGGAAGAAACCAATAACTTAGTATGTAACAGTGTAGCTAACATTAGCAGCATATTACCTACTACTGAGGTAAGTTCTCAGATTTTTTTTCTCCCAGAGGGTATGTGCAATTCACATTTATGAAGGGCATTCCTTGAGGAAACACATTAGAAAGAGAATTTCTCAAAACTTTTAAGTCAAATGCTTCTTTTGAAAAGAAAGATGTTCTGAGCATGCAAAAAATACACTAAAATGATAAAATTTCAGTTTATTGACGCTTTGTTTGGGAAGCAACGTGCTTTGATTTTTAAAAGTGCCACGTGTGTGCATATTTGCATGTCTTATGTAGAAATGTTTGTGGAATTCTCATGCTGAGAATCAAGAAACTCAGGGTTCTAATTTAAATATGTTCTGTCATATTTACCCCAGGAATAAACCAAAATTTTGGAGAAAATATATTTGAAGATCATAGGTGTTCATCACAAGAGAATGTAGAAAGGTTTGTCTCCTGTTCCACTGAGCCTAGGAGAAGCAGCAACACGCTACAGAAACAAAACTATCAGCCATGAGCTAAATTCATTACTGAGGAAACTCAGTTGATTAAATTTGATCAGCTTTCTCTTAAAAATGCAGTTTACATCTTCTCATTTCATAAGGAAAAATAAATGTGATTCAGTCAAGACTTAACTCATATTGTACACTCTGCACTGTTCAGTGTTTTCCAGTCTCCTGTGCTCCTACTAAACTAGTAGCAAGACAGGGTGAAGGCCATAGCATCTCTGCAGTTCAGCTCTTTGAGTAACAATTTTGCATCCACTACTTACTAGGTATGTAGAGAATGTTATTCCACCCAGCTTTACTTTAGTATCTTGACTAATCTAATGTAAGAAATAATAATTATGGTACTGGAAAATGTCTCAGTAGTTAAGAGAGTTGGCTGCTCTTGCTGAGGACCTACGTTCAGTTCCCAGCACCCCCATGGCAGCTAACAACCACCCATAACTCCAGTTTCAGGGGATTTGATGTCTCCTGACTTCTGTGGGCATTGCAGGACATGTGTGTACTTACAGGGAGGCAATACATGCAACACATAAAAATAATAACTAAAATATTTTCTAAATAATAAAATGTTTTTTAATTTTCCTCCCCTTTTCCTTATTTCTCACTTTTTTTTAACTTTTACAAAAACTTTATTGAGAATTTCATACATGCATATAAGGTGCTTTGATCAAATCCATGCCCACTTCCCACCTCCAACAATCCTCCCTATGAAGAGGTAACCTTAAAGTCTTTTAAGGATTAGGTACAAGCTCCCAAATACTTTTTACATTTTTGGCCTTTGGAACACAGTATGTTCCTAACAGGCCCAAGGACATTCTGACTTTTAGCCAAGAAACTGGCTACATTTCTTTGGGGTCTTTTTACCTTAATTGCCTAGTCAATTCTTACATCCTATTCTTATCATGCCATCCTCTGAAGGGGTTACCCAAATTGCCAATAGGGAATCAGGACACAGACCGCTCTGGCTTCTTCCATGCTGAACAGGGACGCAGGGTGAGGCAATTGGAGTACCCCTTCAGTGGGTCTATCTAAAAGACTCCCAAATTGTATAATTCTTGTCTCTAAGGGGAGAAGAAAGTGTTTGAATCATGAATAGGAGATGTGAAGGAGAAGTAAATGCAAGAGTAATTAACATTACAAGTTCTAGACAGGGAACTAGAAAAAAGTCAAAGCAGGGAAATTTTCAAATGTTCCTATGAGAGTCCATTGGAGTTCCTTCACAAGAGCTTTCAAAAGCATCCTTCTATTTGATTCTTCCTCATTTTTCTTTTGAATTCCAAGGCTGGACTAGTTGGCTGGGAAGAGTGGCTGGATACTCAGGTGAGGGTCCAGTGACCCTGCTTGGCACTCCTTTAATGAATGAGCACAACCATCAACAAGCCCAATTGTGACTGTTTAGCAATCTGGCTCAGCCAAAGTCGTGATGATGGTAGTTATTTCATGAAGAAGGGACTACTGTATAGCATCGTCCTATTAAAAGGACCCAAAATTTAAAAGGAGTTGGTGCTGGGAGCCACATATGAGGGAAAGCATTGTGGTTTATTTTTCTGCATCTGTTACTTCACTTTAACAGTTTCTAGAGCCATCCATTTACCTGCAAATTTCGTAATTTCATCTTTCTTTACTGCTGAATAGAGCTCCATTGTGTAAATATACCACATTTTCCTTAACCACTCATCAGCTGAGGGACACTTAGGTTGCTTCCATCTCTTAGTTATTGTGAAGAGTAGCAAAAAACGTGGTTGCACAAGTGTCACTACAGTAGAATAAGTCCTTTGGGTATATGCCAAGGAGTGGCATAACCGTGTCATATGGTAGGTTCATTTTTAGTTTTTTATGAGTTTTCCACACTGTTTCCATACAGGCTGCAGGAGTTTGCCATCCCAAAAGCAGTGAATGAGCATTCCCCTTTCTCCACATCCTCACCAGCATTTGGCTTTTGTTCTCTTGATCCTAGCGAATCTGATAAGGGTAAGGTGATACCTTAGGGTGGTTTTAATTTGCATTTCCCTAATAACTAATGATGTTAAACACTTTTTGAGATGTTCCTTACCCACCTTTATTTCTTCCTTTGAGAACTCTCTGTTTAGATCTTTAGCCCATGGTTTAATTGGGTCATTTGGTTTCTTGATTCTTTGTTTTTTGAGTTCTTTATATATTCTGGATTTATACCTCTGTCAGATGTGTCACTGCTGAAGATTTTTTCCCATTCTGTGGGTTTTCTCTTCATTTTTTTGGTTGTTTCTTTTGCTGTCTGTACAGAAGCATTTTAGTTTAATGAGGTCCCGCTTATTGATTGCTGACCTTAACTCTTGAGCAACTTCTGTCCAATTTAGAAAATCATTTCCTACACCTATATCCTGTAAGTTACTGCCAATATTTTCTTCTAATAGTTTCAGGGTTTCCAGTTTCACATTGAGGTCCTTGTTCCATTTGGAGTTATTTCTTACTTTTAAAAGTAAGCATTTTCTCGATAGATAAATTTCACAAGGCAATACCATCCTTTTGCAATACTCACTACAATACCCTTCTAAATAATTACAAAAAAATAACCATAATAGATCAAGTGAGCCAAAAATCTCAACATGGATAGGGAGGGACTCATGAAGTTCCATTTAGTTGAGGAACTAGTGATAGTTGATGGACACTTCACCAGAGAAAGGCAGCTTTCCTCAGGGATGCTGCTACTGACAGGCTAATCGTGCTCCAGTAGATGGTCCTCTACCCATGTATACAGAGAACACACTAAGTGAACTCAGTGGGTTTAAGAACAAATAGCACCTGACATTGGGAGTAGAAAATGATGTGAGGGGTAGGGCTGACTTGGAGAGTGAAAATGGGAGGTGGTTTTGATCAAAATACATTATATGCATGTATGAAACTCCCAAACAATAAAAAATTATTGTAAAAAAAGAGAACAAATAAGCATAATTAGTAGAAATTAGAATAATTCATTTAGGTTCCACAGGACAAAGGAAAAAGTAATTTCATTTTGGTACATTAACATAATGTCTACAAGGGGATTCCTGAATGCAATTTGTGAAATGTGTTTTCTAACTCTGAATACAGTACAAGCATATTAGAGAAAGTACTTGGAAACTAATAAAAGTATAAAGTATAAAACATAGCTTATTCACTTGCCATCTAAGTAAAGATACATGCAATTGATAACTTACAGAAATGAATCCCACGTTCTGATGATATGTGACTAGCATCTCAGAACTTTGGTTTCTACTGTAATTGAGCCATGTGATAGCATTTCCTTTATTCATGTAGTTCATGTAATTTCTTCTGATCTGTGACTTTTTGTAGTTAAATACCATTTTCATAGGATGATGATAAGAAAAAGTTTGCTTCTTAATATGGAAACTTTATGATCTTGTTTCAGATATTAGCCTAAAATTAATCCTTGTTACATAAATAATTTCTACGTAGACATGCTAGTTATTTGGTGATTATTTCTTAATCCTATACATGTTCTGGATGACTAGAACTTGTTGTCTAGGCCCTTTTGAACAATGATTTCCACTTAGCTTCTGCTAATAGGAGGCATGAGGGAAAATCTAAAGAGAAAGAAGTGTCCTGTTTCTGCTTCCAACAGTGTGGCAGTGTATTAGTCAAGGCTCTCTAAAGAAACAGAACCGGTAGAATGAATATATATATGTATATGTATAGAGATTTATCAGCTTAGCTCACAGGATAGTGTCCGAGTAGTCCAACAATGGCTGCACCACACTGGAGAGGCTGAGAATCCGTAGTCACTCAGTCCACGAGGCTGGATGTCTTAGTAATCCCAATCTGGCGCTGAAGGTCTGACAAATTCCAAAATATCAGCTAGTCTTCAGTCTACAGCAGCAAGACGAACTCACCAGCAAGAGAGAAGGCAAGCAGCAAGAAGCCTGGTGTTCTCCTCTGCCATGGTCTTTTATACCAGCTATCATCAGAAGGTAACGCCCACTTTTAGGGTAAGGTAACGCCCACTTTTAGGGTATGTCTTCCAGCTTTAGATGATCCAATCAAGAAGATCTTTTTCATTTCAGTTAATCCCAGATCCAATCAAGTTGACACCCAGGATTAGCCATCACAGGCAGTAACTGGCTACTGCTGAAATTATACTAGAAGCACTGGGATGGCTAATTATAAGCTCTAGTGGCCAGTACACAGGTAATACATTTTGGCTGTAGTTAAAACCTTGAATAAAACTGGCTTCTTGCTCTCCACTCTTTTTTATTTATTAATTTTTTAAAGAGAGAGGATCTATATATCTTATGCTGAATTCAAACTCATAATCCTTCTATTTCATCTTCACAAATACCTGGATAATAGGCATGTGTCACAATGCCCTGATTAATATGCTTGTTTTTTAAATAAAACCTTGTTTCCATTATCTTAATTTTAAAACTTTATTTTATAAATTTTATCTGTATGAGTGTTTTGCCTACATGCATGTAAGTATACCACGTGTGTATAATGCATGAAGAGATTAGTAAAAGGTGTTGGATCCCTTGGAACAGGAGTTAAGGACAGTTATTAGCCACCATGTGGATACTGAGAAGCAAACCCAGATCTTTTTGAGAGGATTAAGAACACAAATTATTTCTGATCATCCTCCCATAAAAATAGGATTTAACTACCTAAAAGTCACAGTTCAGAAGAAATTACGTGAACTACATGAATAAAGAAAAGGCTGTTGCAAGCCTCAATTGCAGTGTTCTTCACGGCTGGGCCATCTTTCCAGCTCCTGCTTCTGTGTTTTCAGTGAAGGAATGAGTAGACATGCCTGAGCCCTAGGTTCCTTTCTTTAGGAGCGAACATAAAGGTAGCATGTTGGTTCTAAAAAGCAACTTGCAGAAATTTAACCCACCCCTTAACCAAGGGAGGAAATTGACCCCTACCATTTCAAAGGATAATTCTGTGTAAATAATTTACCATAATTGTCACAAATGTGGAAATAATACATTAGCAATTTGTCTTAATTATATTTGATTTTATATATCCAATAGAAGATCTGTAGGAAAAAAAATGACCTTCATGCTTCATAATGCAAAATAATCTAACATTAACCTCTGAAACCGATGCTTCCAAGTTAAAAAGTCATAAAAGACAGCTACAAAATATAGAGCTTTTTAAGCAAACCTTAAATAAGTATTATATAAAACAGTAAATGCAATAATCTAGATAAAACTGTACCTTAAGATATGCAATGTCCCATCTGAACTGTAGCATTGATGTGCTAAGAGCCTACATTTAAGCTATCAGTGTTTTTTAAACAATGTATTCAATGCTACCTGCAAAGAAACAAAGATATCTTGTATTTAACAGCACATAAAATTTACAGAGATAACATAAAAATCAATGATTATATGATAAAGACAATTTAGGGTGTAACTTGCTATACTGTTCATTTCATGATAATCAGTGAAGAATTTGAAAGTATATGGAATTAATTTTACTACCTCCCTAGGAAGATAATATTCATTAAAAAACGATATTAACTCTAAGTGCCTATGGAACTAATTTTGGGGTACAAATACATAAAAAGTTTCTCTCATATAATTAGATGCCTTGATTCCTTTGTTGCTGGAATCATTCCTCAAAAATAAATATGGTAAGGAAAAAATGCAAGAGAGTTGGCATGAAGTTGACTTTAAACTGTTTACTTGCTATTGTTCTACACAAGTGAGCATGCCATAACCTACTAAAGGTTGATAAGAATAAAAGCAACAAAATTATACAGATGACCTTTAAGGTATAGAATCCTTTTTCAGGCATTAAGGTAAAGGTAACACATATTCCCATGATTTGGTGTAATTATAATTGATTTTAGACAGGCCAACGAAGAATGCCCCCAGATTGAAGATAGGATGGCTTTTCCTCATCAGCCACCTTCTGCCACCATGCCTCCCTTGCAATTGTGGACTCTAATCCCTCTGCAATCGGCAGCCAAATAAACTTGTTCTTCTCTAACTGCCTTGGTACCAGAGTTATAGCACAGCAATAGAAAAGTAACTAATATACCCACTAAAATCAGGTACTGCTGCTCTTGCATGTGCCAGTGTGGGGCCATCCACTGGAGCATGAGAATTCTAACAGTAGCCCCATTCTTCAAAATGAGTGATTCCCATTTCCCTGGAGCTATCAAGTGCCAATAGCTCCTCAGTAAGGAATCAGTCTTGTATATCATCTACCCCATTAAATAAATTTAATTAATTAGTTAGTTAATAGATATCAACATCCATGTTGCAATGCAAATGGGGAATTAGGTGGCAGTGTATGAAAGGCTGCACTTGTGCCCCTAAAAATTCTCATAAATGAAATGTGCTGATAGTTGAAAACTTTATAGCAGACATCTCTCAGACTCTTTTGACTTTAATACATGAGTAAAATATATCACGTTCTCCCCAAGGACTAAAATATCGAACTGTAGTCCCAAGGCACAGGCCAGGATATATTGATCAGTTTTTTTTTTCTTTTTAATCTTTTAAAAAAAATTTTATTTAAATTTTGTTTATTTCATACAGAACATCTTACTCATCTTTATACACCCTCCCCCATCCACACCCTCCCATAGTCCTCCCATCACTGGAAGTCATACATTCTGTCATTTGTGTTAAGGCCTATCATATCAAGTTAGTGTCAAAAGACACAGACTATATGAATGGATTAAGAATCAAAACCCATCTTTTTGTTGTCTGCAAGAAACTCATCTCACTTTCAAGGACAGACACTATCTCAAAGTGAAAGGATGGAACAAAATATACCAAGCAAATAGCACTAAGAAAAAAGCAGGCATAGCAATCCTAATATCGGACAAAATAGACTTTAAACTGAAGTTCTTTTTTTAAATGGATGTTTTTGACTACAAAAGTATTATACCAAAGAAATAATGTCACTATAGTTTTCCAAAACCTACCCATTCTTTTACATTCAAGATCAAGTCATAAACCACATTTCCTCTATACTAGATGTTTGCATTTTTAACTACAATACATATTTTAATAGTTCCTGTTTTTTAATTCACTGACATGATAATTCTGATAAGTCTAGTCACTCTAGGTAATGAGCAGTGTTGCTAACAGATCACAAAAGCTTATATGGCATCTAATGAATCCAGTATTTCTAATTTAATTTTCCCTCAAGAATTCATTTGCTGTTGACTTTGCTTTAGAGTAGAACCCTCAATCATCACCAGCATATGTTCTTAGAATGATGTTTCCTAAGTGATGAAAGTGGAATTTTAAACAGGGAAAGAAATTCTTAACAACTAGAGTTATTCTAAAATCTGTCAGGTAGATATTGAATAGTTTATGAATATAACATGATTAGTACAGACAAATGAAAAAATATATAATTCAGGTAGGCTGTGTATCATGTCCTAGCACGCTGGATAGAGGGTCAATCAAATACATTAATTTGAGTTAACAAAAAGCACGTCCTCAACTTTTCTTACATTATAGTTTGTCCTAAAATATGTTCAAGATGCTGTCACATACTTTTCTCATAATAGCTCAGAGATTAATGTATTATGTCCACTTTCAGATGATGAAATTACAGCTCAACCTGTTTTTAGAAGTTTAAACAAGTTTACATCACATCAACAGGTCTGAAAGCCAAATTAGCAATGTTTCGGCTGAAATAAGTATGCCATTATACCATTCTAGATGCAAGAAAACCTAGCCCCAAAGCTAAGTGAAATACATAAAGGAGACCTTTCCAGCAGGAACATTAATCCTTTAGTGTTCGTTAGGAGTAGCATTACTGGGGCTGGAGAGATGGCCCAGTGTTTAAGAACACTGATTTTTCTTGCAGAAGACACGGATTCAAATCCCAGCACCCACATGGCAGCTAACAACTATCTATAACTCCAGTTCCAGGGGATCTGACAGCCTCTCTGTCCTCTGCAGGCACTGCACAACACGGGTGCACTTACCTACATGCAGGCATAACATATACATAAAATAAAAATAATAAATAAAGTCCTTTTTAAAAAGTAGCATTACTATTGTATAGACATCCTATGTACAGACCTGTCACAGCTTATAAAAAAAATGTTGACTTGACTGTGGATGCCTTGGACACATCATGACATATGACAAAGAACCACATTTCTACATTTTAAAACTATTTTCCATCCCAGCAGGAATAATTCCAAACAGCCAGCATAGGTCTCTAACTCATTCAGCTCTACAATAGACATAATATTTAGGTAATCACTCTAACTGGTTGCTTCCAACAAGTCAAAAGGAGTTCAAATGTCCAATAAAGCAATACACAAACATATTTTAAAGTGTACATTTTCATTTCACATGGTTCATAATGGCTTTAGTTAGCATAATTTCTGACTTAGAATGAGCCTGCAACAGATTCTATCGATGATAATAGCAAACATTTGCTTCCTTTATGGAAATTGGTATTTTTAGTTTCTTGGATTCAATAATAAGATATTAAAAATCAGGATAAATCTATATCTTCTCTACAAGTGCTATTTTTTTCAATCAAAGAATATTCCACAAATATTATCACCTGGACTGAATTCCTGACAGGCATGATGAGAAAATGTCAGATAATATAAAAAAAAAGACTATGAGCACATATAAGATAACAATAATATTTATACATTTTTCTTTTCTCTATATGTTTTATTGAGCATTTGTGTGATTCATACAAAAAGTCTTCATCATATTTACATCGCCTCTCCTATCTGCAGTCCCCTATAGCCCACCTACTGAATCTTATGCATTCTGTCCTGGATGAAAGGCCTACTGACCTGTCTGTGCCCCTAGATGTCCCTCAGTGTAAGTTCATCTACTGGAGCCTGTTCAATTTATCTCCCTTAACTCTCTGAAAAGTAATCAATAAGATAAAAATAAACAACAATGAGTATTTTAAATGAATGCCATAAAATTGAAAAAAATTCTATTCTACTTCTAAATTTGTAGAAGTAGATTAGGTTAGGTTCCTAGACAGAGGAGTAGATAGATACATGTTGAGATAGATGCCATATAAATAGATAATAAAGTTAAGAATTCTGTTTCTTCTTATCTAACCTTCTGCTATCCATATGGACACATATAGACATTGTATGTGCAATTTTTCAGTAAGTTTTTGACCTAATGTTTTTCTCTCTGGTTTTTCATAACAGCTAAGTTCTATTTGCCTCCCCTATATTAAATGCCACCCACCCAGGGCTCAGAGACCATTGCAGAAGAGGGGACAGAAAGATTGTAGAGAGCCAGGGGATTCAGTGCATGTCTATATGGAAACAGAGTCTTCCAAGCTTCTGGGACCTTGCTCATATGAATCTACAGCAATGGCGTCAGCATGTACAAGACCCATTCAAACGTAAGCAGGCAAAACTCCAGCACTGAACTAGGGAAATGGGCAGCAGACACAATCTTAGTCAGACTTACTGGCAGCTGATTACTGCTGGGTGAGAGAGAGCTGAACTTCTTTAAGGATGTGACTCTAGATAGGCTGACTAGACCCCAGTGGAACAACTTGCACTGAGGGACATTTGGGGCCACTAACTTGACTCAGTAGGCCTTAACATAAATGAAAGAATTCATGAAATCCAGCTTGGAGCGGGGACATAGGAGGGTGTGGCTAGGGGAGGGGTATAAAGATTATTAAGATGTTTGAATGAAATACACAAAAATTCAATAAATTTTTAGAAAATAACTGACATTATATAGTGATACGTTCACTAAGCTCAATGATTTTAGCTGTATAGAGAAAGATGATATAATGTGCAGTAGATTTGAAAAGCTAGAACTATTGGCTATTTGGAGAATTGAAGAATATTTCAGGTTAGAAAATCAAAGGTATTATTGTATCAAGGTAAAAGGAGCAGCTTTTATATCATTAAATGGTTACAATGTTTTCCACCAAGTGCTCACATACATTCTAGTCACAGGGAATTCTTTTGCTATGATTACACCAGATCAACAAATATTGACTGACAAAATCAGCTCTTCTATATATCTAAAGTAATCTGTTTTTCTGTTTACACAGGTGGTCAACCTGAAGACAATCGACTATAAGGACTCAGTGTTTTAGTATACAGCTAAATTTATCTATTTCATATTATAAGACCTTAAATAAAGCAATTTTAATTAAGTTTATTTTAAATGGCATAAACATATAAAATATATATTAGTTAATAAATGGGATATCATGTGATATTTCAAAACATGAATGTGTTGGGTCAGTTTTAAATCATGGCAAACCTGTGTCTTATCAAACATTTGTCATTTTATTATGTCGAAGCTATTCAAACTCTTAGCTTCCAGTATAAGTAAGCCTTCCACGTAACAGCATCCAAGAGCTCCTTGCTCCTACTGTAGCTTAGTACCTTCCCTTGTCGATGTTTCCCTATCAGTCTTCCCTAACCCTCCCTTACCTCTCAGCTTCCTAAGTCCCTGCTAACTACAACTGGAATCTTTGCTTCTGTGAGCTCTCCATTTGAGGTTCATGATGTGAGTAAGACCATGCAGTACTGAGGATTCTGTGCCTGTATTATTTAACTTAACATGATGGTGTCTAGTTTGATTCATGTTGTTTCATAACAGGATTGGATAACTTTATATCTGAATTACTCTACTGTGTATATGTACACATTTTCTTTATACAGTCATCGTTTGATGGGCACCTAGGTTGTTTCCATTTCTTGCTTATTGTGATAAGTGCTACAAAATACATAGGAGTACAGAGGTCTCTTTGATATCAATTTAATTTCCTTCAGATCTGTATTTGGAGTTAGGTTTCTGGATCTTTCTCTCTCTCTCTCTCTCTCTCTCTCTCTCTCTCACACACACACACACACACACACACACACACACACACAAACTTTTAAAGCCTCCATATGATTTCCATATATTGAACTTATGATCCCATCAATAGTGTGCAATCATTCCCCTTTCTTCACATCCTTATCAGCACTTTTCTCTGTATTTTTTAAGGTAATCATTCTTACTGGAGTGAGATAATACCACCTTGCACTTTTCATTTGAATATCCCTGATTACTGATGTTGGACAGCTTCTTTTCATGTATTATTGGGTATCTTTGCTTTATAACATTTCCAGAGAGGTAAGGGAACTGGTTTTTGCTGCAATGAACATTTTGTGGAAGTCTTTGAACACAGAGAGGAATAAGGGAGAAATAAGATGAGAAATACAGAACATGCACTGTGCTAAAGAGTCCCAATTCCAGAATTAGACAAATAATCACATCTTACTGGAAAGTCACAAGCTCTAACATTGGGCAAGGTGCCTTAACTTCTCTGTGTCTCAAAGAAAATAAACATATTTCCTGCTGTTCGGATGTTGTAAAAATTCTAAAATATCTTGCTTTCTTATTTTCATAACATTTATTTTTTGTTGTCACAATATATATTCATTGGATTGATTCTTGTATATCTCTTTGAATTAATATATATAAGGTTCTGAAGTCATGGACTACTTTTCAGTTAATTGCTAAATTTGCAGTGCCTGAAACAATCTCTAGTCAAGGTTTCCCATCAGTAAAATACTAGCACATAAATGATTTAGCTTAGTGAATAAATGAAAGAATATACACTGAAAAGCATAATTCTAGGCACAGGTTAAGCATTTATGTGTCAAAGAAATGCAGGGAGACATGGACTCAAATGCTAGAAGTTTCATTTACTGACTCTGTGACCCTTGAACATCCTTGGCTGTAAAATGGAGGCAAGAAGAATAAATATGCTTACCTTCAATGAGTGTCATCAGGTGAGATAAATGACAGGTAAATAACACCTAGTAAAAAGCTTAACATGTGGTAGCAATATAAATAATTCAGAGAAAAGCATCTGTTCAATAAGATGTGTACTGAAACTCCATTGAGCCATGTTTCTTCACACACAATTGTCCAGTGTGGAAATGTCCATAAGAGGAGATCAGAGACAACACACAGTGTTCCTCTGAAGCTAGCATCACTACAGGGCAATTATGAATAACTGCAATTCTTAGTTAGAATGCAGCCATGGGAAGTTGAAGTTTAGGGACTTATGTGGGCTATGCATTGGTTTTTTTATTCACAAATACATATTACTATTCTTGTTTTTTCTAAGTTTACCATTCCTGGGGGTACTTGCACATAACAAAATGACCATGCTAAGGCAGACATTTTCACAAAACAAGATTTTACACAGTTAAATTATTCTTCATTTCTTATTTATAAGAAAGCAATCTCACATCATGTAGATTTTAAGATGAGATACATCAAAAGATGTAAGAGAGACTGTCAATGGTCCTGGAGAATAAAAGGAGGGATTCAGCCACATAAAGGACCAGGACACTCCTACATTTCTGAAGACAACTTTGAAGGCCTACTCTAGGTCTATAACTAGCTCCCCAGAGGATCCATTGAGGTTTACTGTAATTCTAGAGCAGGTCAACTGTTGTGGTGCTCCATCTTACATCCATCATTTTTTACTATTGTTGCCAATCACAGTCCACAATGAAACTTTCACTCACAAATTTCTAAGCTGAAGTCTGTTTCCTAGAGCTTTCTCAGGAGATGGTTTTGTGCTAGAATTAGTATGAAGAAGGAAATTCTAAAATGATTTTCATTTATTTAGATCATTAATTCACTTGCTGGTTGGCTGCAATCCCTAACTTAATAACAGGTGTACTAATGATAAGCCTGGTACCATAGAGTGATATAATTTTTAGCGCTCCTCTGTGAGAAACTTGGATGAAAAGTAAGTGAATAGGGAACACTGGGGTCTTATTTTAAGAATTTGAGAGATATATAGAGATATTAATTATACTACACACATGAAATTTATGTCAGTTATTGAGATCTACTAATGAACTGAAAACATCGAAGTAGCTAATGAACAGTGTAAAACAACATGTAACAGAGCATTATGCCACAGCTCACAGGCTCCCATACTCAGCACCATAAGGGAACATCCACGTGAACCCTCAAGGCCATCAGAAGTGATGGATTCCTCACCTCTTTGCTGATCCAGAGGCTAATACCTTGGAAGCCAACTTGCTCTGCCTGATCAAGAGCTACCTGACTATTCTGATGACTTGGTCCATAAGGAAAAAAAAAAAAGTCAGCATAGCTTAACTGAAAAAATGCTCAGATGGCTACAGAAAGCAAATAAATGACAAAGAAGCCAAAGGACCAAGTCATCATTCATCGGTAGGAATTCTGGGACTAAACATGGGCTGGGTCCTTGTGGTGGTGGAGCAAAAAGACCAAGTACAATTTGATAAGAGAAAGTTGGATAGAAGTTGGGTAAGAAAGAACAAGATTCCTTTGTATTCTGCAGGCTTGGTCAAATGATAGAAGACACTTTGCTAGTACTAGGCTCACTGACAGAAGTTGTGATACAGATAGAAATTTCCAAAATGAATAGAAGCCAAATGCTGGTGCTTTGTCATCAAAAGCAAAGAAGAAACAATTATTTTAGGGAGTAGAAAAATAAAAAGTGGCAGCCAGGGGTATCTGAATTGAAAGGAATTATGGGAATTAAACTTCTAGAAGCAAGCATAACCAGCAAGGATGTTATTAAACATTAGTCTATTCCAGGGTTTCTCGGTTAGAAGCAATTTTATTGTTTTCTCATTCAAGCAGAAATGTTTTTGTCTATGATAGCTTAGAAAGCACTCTTGTATCTAGTAGGTAGAGGGTAAGATTAGCTACAAAATACTCTGCGGTGCAAAGGATAACTCTCCACAGCAAAGATTTATTAGGGCCAGAAATACATTGGTGTTGAGACTGAGGAAAAATGATCTACACAAAGAAAAAAAAATGGGGAAGCAAGAGGCTGAGAGAAAATGCTATTTATTAAAAATGCAGTCCTGTATTTGAGCCAGTGTTCAGATTTGAAACACTGAGTAAACTATATCCTATAACTCCACAGCATTTACAATAATAATGGTTCTCCCAGCCACTCCCCAGTGAGACATGTCTGTTTAATTATTTTATCATATATGGGGTAAGTTTACTTTTTTAAGTCTGTGAAACACAGATATGAGTTGACAAGAAACTTGGTGGTAATTTGATTTTGTTGTTTACTTGTTTTTTCATGTTTTCTTTCATAAAGTGAGAGACATAGACATCAGGTTACAAATGGAATCCTAACCTAAGTTCTGCTTACCACAGAGCCTCTGAGTTCATGGAAGGATGGAGAGGCCCTTTTGCATTTCCAAAGTATGTAATGTAGTGAGCATGGGACAAATAATAACTATGGAAAATGCTCACTTTCATATCGATCTAAAATACATAGATACAATAGTCCTCACCATAATTTAACAGTGATTTTATAGAGAAAATAATTGATTTTAAATTTATATGGAAAACAAAAAGACCTAGAATGGGTGGCATCTCCATGGCCTCCTTGATCAAGAGGCCAGGTGACTCACCACAGTTACAGGACATTTAGGGAGATGCTCACAGTCCCCCAGAACTTTGTTGACAATGGACAGCAAAGAGCAAAAACTGTCCTTTAAGTCCCTCTGACCAAATTAGTATAGACCTCAAAGTATGGCTGTTAAACATCCAAGAAGGTTAGTTCCACCAGTCTGGTACTTTTAATTACCATGTGCTATGTAGATTAAGCGTGGACAAAGACCAAAGGTTCTCCGATAAACCTTGATTAGGCATATATTATGGTCCTTGATCTAGTTGTATGTACAATTTGTTAGTACGTTGTTGGACTAATATGATTTCCTCTGGTTTTGTTTTTTTTTTAAAAAAAAAGAAAACTAGGAAGGCATCATTTATCTCTCACATTGTCTAATCCTTCCACCTTGGTTTCCCCATTTAAGGTGCACCCATTTTTCCCATTTCTCCTTTAATAATACCTTTCTTTTATGGTCCCACCTCTCTTGAGTGCCTTCTTTCCCTTTATCCCCCGGGGTCCTTGTATAACCCTCCCTCTTCCTTCCTCTTAAAATAAACCCATTTTAAATCCATATATCCCTTATTAATACCTGTGTCTGCTGTTCTTCTCTTTCAGATTCTTTCTTTTCCTTTACCTCCCTGGTTCCTTTTCATTATCCTGGTTCCTGTATTATATCTGGATATACACTCACTTATAAGGATTTCATGCTAGGATACACATATGAGGGAGAACATACATCATTTGTTTTTCTGAGTCTGTGTTACTTCACTTAGTACAACAGTATCTAGTTCCATCCACTTACCCGAAAATTTCGTGATTTCATCTTTCTTTACTGCTGACTATAACTCTATCATATAAATGAACCACATTTTTGTTATCCACTCATGAGTTGAGTTACATTTAGATTGTTTCCATCTCTTACCTACTGTGAGAAGAGCAGCAATAAACATGGATGTACAAGTTTCTCTGCAATAGGATGAATTCTTTGGGTATATGCCAAGGAGTGGTATAACTGGGTCATATGGTAGGTTCATTTGTAGTTTTTTAAGAGGTCTCCACACTGCTTTCCGTAGGGGTTGAACAAGTTTGCAATCCCACCAGCAGTGGATGAGCATTTCTCTTTCCCCACATCCTCTCCAACATTTGATATCATTTGTTCTCTTGATCTTAGCCAGTCTGACTGGGGTAAGATGAAATCTTAACGTGA
>NW_008350870.1:504198-507593 GCF_000622305.1 Nannospalax galili
TTGAGTTTTCTCTTCACTTCCTTGGTTGCTTCTTTTGATGTACAGAAGCTTTTTAGCTTAATGAGGTCCCATTTGTTAACTCTTTACCTTGTTTCCCGAGCAATTAATATCTGGTTTAGAAAATCCTTTCCCACACCTATATCTTGTAGGTTATTGCCAATGTTTATTCTAACAGTTTCAGAGTTTCCGGCTTCACATTAAGGTCTTTGATCTATTTGGAGTTGAATTTTGTGCAAGGTGAAAGATAGCAGTTTAGTTTCATTCTTCTCCAGGTGGAGATCTAGTTTTGCCAACATCAATTGCTGAACATGCTGTCTTTCCTCCACTGAATGTTCGTGGCCCCTTTATCAAATATCAGGTGGCTGAAATTGAATGTACGCATATTTGGGTATTCAATATTGTTCCATTATTATGCAGGTCTATTTTTGTGCCAATACCATGTCATTTTTATGACTGTAGCTCTGTAATATGCTTTAAAATCTGGTATATTAACATGCCCAGCATTGCTCTTAGTGCTCATGGTTGTTTTGGCTATCTGAGGTCTATTGTGTCTCCATATGAATCTTATGATGATTTTTTTTCCAATTCTGTGAAGAATGTCATGGGGATTTTGCTTGGCAGTGCATTGATCTATAAGTGGCTTTTGGTAGGATGGTTATTTTCACAATATTAATTCTCCTAATCCATGAGCATAGGAGGTCCCTCCACCTTCTGATGTCTTCCTCAACTCCTTTCTTTAAAGATTTAAAGTTTTCATTGTAGAGATCTTTAATATCTTTGGTCAGGTTTATTCCAAGATATTTTATTTTGTTTTTGCTGCTATTGTGAAAGGGATTGTTTCTATGTACTCTTTCTCTGATTGCTTATTACTGGTTTATAGAAAGGCTACAGAGTTTTGTAGATTAATTTTGTAACCTGCCACTTTACTGAAAGTGTTAATCATTTCTGGGACTTTCTGGTGGAATTTTTGGCCTCTGTTAGATATATCCTATCGTCTGCAACAAAGGATAATTTGATCTTTTCTTTTCCAATTTTTACTCCTTCGATTTCCTGCTCTTGTCTTACTGCTCTTGCAGGAGTTTCAAGCACTATGTTAAAAGGAGTGGAAATAGTGGACAGCCTTGTCTAGTTCCTGATTTCAATGGAGATGCTTCCAGTTTTTCTCCATTTAGAATGATGTTGGTTGTGGGGTTGTTGTATATAGCATTAATTATTTTGAGGAATGTTCCCTCCAGTCCAATTCACTCTAGGACTTTGAACATAAATGCATATTGAATTTTGTTAAAGGCCTTCTCTGCAAATATTGAGACGACCATGTGGTTCCTGTCTTCTGTCCATTTATATGATTTATGATGTTTACTGACTTATGTGTATTGAGCCATCCCTGCATCTCTGGAATAAAGCCTACTTGATCATGGTGGATGATCTTTTTCATGTGTGTCTGTATGTGGTTTGCAAGTATTTTGTTGAAAATTTTTGCATCTATGTTCATTAAGGATATGGGTCTATAGTTTTCCTTTTGTTGTATATTTACCTGGCTTTAGTATTAGAGTGATGCTTACTTCACAGAAGGAATTTGGAAGTTCTCCCTCCATTTCTATCTTTTTGAATACAGTATTGAGTATAGATCTTCTTTAAATGTCTGATAGAATTCTTCTGTAAATCCATCTGATCCGGGTTTTTTTTTTTAGTCTGGAGGTTTTGTATAGCTGTTTCAATTTCCATATGTTTTATGGGTCTGTTTAAGCTGTTGATCTCTTCTTGGTTTACTTTTGGTGGTTCCCACGCTTTTAGATACCTGTCCTTTTCTTTATGTTTTCAAATTTGGTAGCATGTAGGATTTTAACGTATTCCCTTATAATGTTCTGAATCTTTTTGTTGTCTGTTGTGATTTTTCCCCTTTCATCCCTTATTTTGTTGATTTGGAGGTGCTCTCTCTTTCTTTTGGTTAACTGGGCTAGGGGTCTGTCAAGCTTGTTTATTTTTTCAAAAAAAACTAACTCTTGGATTCACTGATTTTTTTTTGGAATTGTTATCTTTGTTTCTGTTTCATTAATTTCTGCTCTGTTTTTTTTGTTATTTCTTCTTGTCTGCTGGGTTTGGGTTTCATTTGTCGTTGGTTTTCAAGTGTCTTGAGTTGCAATGTTAAATCATTTATTTGTGTTCTTTCTGATCTTTTAATGTAGGCACATAGGACTATAAACTTCCCTCTATAACTGCTTTTAATGTGTCCCAGAGGTTTTGTTGTGTTGTGTTGTGTTGTTCTTTACATTTAGTTCCAGGAATTCTTTTATTTCTTTCTCAATTTCTCCTTTGACCCATTTGTCATTCAGGAGTATGTTGTTTAATCTCCATTTATGCATGTAGTTAGTAGGGTTTCTTTCAGTGTTGATTTTAATCTTTATTGCACTGTGGTCTGATTGAATGCATGGAATTATTTCAATCTTTTTGAATTTGCTGAGGCTTGTTTTGTGCCCCAGTGTATTGTTGATTTTTGAGAAAGTTCCATGGGCTGCTGAATCGAAAGCATATTCTTAGGTGCTTGGGTGGAATATTAGGTAGATGTCTGTAAGGCCCATTTGACGTATGGCATTGTTTAATTCAGATGTCTCTCTTAATTCTCTGTCCTGTTGACTTATCTAATGTACACAATGAGGTACTAAAGTCCCCTACTATTAATAAGTTGGGATGAATCTGGATTTTAAAGTCATGTAGTACTTTTTTTATGATGTTGGTTCATCAGAGTTTTGTGAATATGTGTTCATGATTATAATAACTTCTTGGCCAGTTGTTCCTTTGATCAGAATGAAGTGGCCCTCTTTATCTCTTCTGATTAGTTTTATTTTGAAGTCTACTTTGTCAGATATTAGAATTTCTATGCCTGCTTTTTTCTTAGTACCATTTGCTTTGTATACTTTTTTACCATCCTTTCACCTTAAGGTAGTGCCTGTCCTTGAAAATGAGATGAGTTTCTTCCAGACAACAAAAAGATGGGGGATTTTTCTTAACCCATTAAACTAGACTGTGTCTTTTGACTGGGAAGTTTAGTCCATTGATATTTAAAGTTATTAATGAAAGATGTATACTGATTCTGTTCCCATTATTGGTGTAGCTATGCATTTCCACAGTTAGACCTTCATTAAGTATCTTTCTATAACCCCTTTAGGTATACTTGTTCCTTTCTTCAGCTCTTTGTATTGCTTCAAGAACTTTCTGAAGGGCTGGTGCTGTGGACATGAGTTCTTTCAGCCTATTTATGTCATGGAAAATTTTTCTTTCCCCTTCAACTATAATAGACATTTTGGCTAGGTAAAGTAATCTGGTTTGGCACCTGTGGTCATTTCGAATTGGGAATACTTTGGTCCAGGCTCTTCTGGCTTTCATAGTTTGCACTG
>NW_008350870.1:507675-517538 GCF_000622305.1 Nannospalax galili
TAGTGTTTTTACTACGATGTGCCATGGAGAGTTTCTTTTCTGGTCCTGTCTGTTTGGTGTTCTATATGCTTCTTGTGTTTCTATGGGCATTCCTTTCTTTAATTTTGGGAAATTTTCTTCTACAACAGAAAATCTTTTGAAGATCTTGTCCTTATCGTCATCCTGAGATTCTTCTCGTTCCTGTATTCCTATGATTCTTAAGTTTGGTTTTTTATGGTGTCATGCAATTCCTGTAGATTCCATTCCTGTGTTTTCTTAAATTTTCATAATCTTTGCTTGAGTGGTCTAATTTGTCCACTTTATCTTCCAGTCTTGATATACTGTTTTCCATTTCATTCATCCTACTGGTGAGGCTTTCTCCTGTCATTTCTAACTGGCTTATTGAGTGTTCCACTTCCTTCTTCATTTCAGCCTGATTAGTCTTCAATATTTCTAACTCTTTTTTGAATTCATTCATCAGTTTATCCCTATCTTCTTTCAGTTCTTTGATTTTTTTGCTTGTGTGTTCTTTAAATTCACTGAATTCTTTTATCATTTTTATAATTGTTCTTTTTAATTCCATGTCCTGTTTCATCTCTAGGGTTTTCTCATTGCACTCCTCTACAGGACTGTTGGTGCTTGGTGGGGATATATTATTTGGGTTTTCCATGTTATTATTTTTTCACTGTGACTTTAACATGTGGAATTCTTTTGTAGTTTCTTATTGTGTAAGACCCAAGCCCTCCTTTGTTGAGTTTAGGTCTGCTTCTTTTTCTAAACATTGTGTGCCTTTGTAGTTTACTTGTTGGACATGAAAAGCTGGTTGGTCTAGGCTTCAGGATATCTCTTTTTATTTTATATTGGCGGGGTCAAATTGCTTTCATCTTGCTACTCAAGAGTTCCCACAGAGGCCCAAATCAGATGGGGATCAGATGTTCTCAGGCTTTCTCCTAAGGACTGGATCCCTCCAGGAAAGATGTTGGCCCCATGAAGCTGGAGGGCTGGGCAGCACAGAGATGCAAAGGGAGGTGGGTATGGAAAGAGTTTCTGAGGGCTCCTAGGGACTAGAGGGAGGGATTAGGTTGGTCTGGAATCAAAGCATAAGGAAGAATGGGGAGTCTGGACCAAGAGGTCAGTCCAGAGTTCTGGGTGCCAAGATAATCAATGTGTCCATGCCCCTGCTAGGAGGAGACATAGGTGGGGGAGCTAGAAGGGTGAATGTGGCTGGGGGAGTCAAGATACAGTGGGTGCCACCAAACTTGCCCAGAAAATCTGCTGTCCCCAGGAAGCTGGGGGGCTGGGCTTCCCAGAGATGCAAAGGGAGGTGGGGACAGGAAGAGCAGAGCTAGTTATTTTTTAACAGCTAGCTATCTGTATAAAATTGTGAACCTCACATAAGACTTATTTTAACTCTTAATGGATCACAGATGCTCATGTAGGTGGTAAAAGTAGTACAAATACAGAATAAAATATTAGATTGAATGGTTAATAAATCAAGATATAATAGCACCTGACAAAAGAGAAATTCATAGAACAAACTTAGTCATAATTTTAAATGCTTATTTTCAGATTAAACAGTAATGTTCCACAGACACAAAGAAAGACGTATTACCTGTTTTATTTCACCTTATTTTCTGTTTGTTTCTTAGGTAGGGTCTCAGTGTGTATCTAAGGATGACCTAGGCTCACCTGGAACTCATGACCTTCCTGCTTCTGCCTCCTAAGTACTGAGATTGTAGGTATGGACTACTGTTAACACAAGGGATATTTATGTGTTCCATGATTTTATATCCAGGTTCTTTGAGGCTAAATAATGAAATGGACCAGACAGGGAGCAGTAGTAATGAAAGTATAGATTTATTAAAAACAAGGCTGAAAGCAAAGAATCCACAGAATGGGAGCATATCCAGCAAGCATGTGACTCAGGAGCCCAATTTCTTTTGTGAGGGGTGTTATGAGTTTAGGTAGAGGAAAGATCCTTTCTTCAGAGGCAGAAATCCTTATCCTGATTGGTGGGTGGTCTGTTTTATAATTTTAGATGATTGGTACATGCATAAGCTGTACATCCCATAATTTAAAGAATGTGTATGCCCTGTCGTGGATACACATGAAGTGGTAAATAGGAGTTTTTCCCTGACAGTTTTTTTTCCCCAAAGACAGTTCATCCTCACTGTGCTTGCCCTCAATATCAATTCAAGTAGACCTTGTTTATTGTTCCTTCTGTCAGAAAGGAACTGGCCTCATATTGCCCATAGGCAAGAGGTGTTGAGTAAAATCCTACCATAAAGGGGCAGGCACATTTTTTCCAAGGGGAGTTGTCCAAGGTGGCTGGACTGTTCCTACCTGGCCTAAGAGCAAAGAATTTATATGTGGTATATAGAAAGAACTAATTTCTCAAAAATAACACAATGTTTTTTGTAAAAATGAATCAAAGGCTATTGTGGAATGAATCAAAACTGTTCCCCCTAGGCTTCTGTTATGAATGCTTGGAATCCAGGTGGTTATACTAGTTTCAGGGGTTTTTGAGACATTAAGAGGTAGGTCCTAGATAGAGGAATTCAGTCCTAGGGGCAGGCCCTTAGGCATTTATTTATCCCTGGCTGTTATCTGTGTCACTCACTGTTTCCTGTGTCACTATGAGATGAACTGAGCAGCTCCATAACAGCTAACCCTCCATGGTGAACAGACTCCACCACAGCTAACCCTCCATGGTGAACGGACTCCACCACAGCTAACCCTCCATGGTGAGCGGACTCCACCACAGCTAACCCTCCATGGTGAGCGGACTCCACCACAGCTAACCCTCCATGGTGAGCGGACTCCACCACAGCTAACCCTCCATGGTGAGCGGACTCCACCACAGCTAACCCTCCATGGTGAGCGGACTCCACCACAGCTAACCCTCCATGGTGAGCGGACTCCACCACAGCTAACCCTCCATGGTGAGCGGACTCCACCACAGCTAACCCTCCATGGTGAGCGGACTCCACCACAGCTAACCCTCCATGGTGAGCGGACTCCACCACAGCTAACCCTCCATGGTGAGCGGACTCCACCACAGCTAACCCTCCATGGTGAGCGGACTCCACCACAGCTAACCCTTCATGGTGAATGGAATACTAAAACCACTGACTTCCACAGTTTTCCTTCCTTCCTATTATTCTTAGATATTTGCTCACGTGATGAATATTAACTAACTCAGAAAATTGGTAGTAAGAATAGTGTGATCACCCACTAAACCTGAGCACGTGATTTTTATACATTTGGTTTGCAAGATAAATGTGGAAGAACTTAGGGATGCAGGCTAGAGAAGGACTAATACTGGAATGCAGTAAGACCAATTAGTGTGTGATTGTGCTGAGAGGCCAGGAGACCAGATGCCAATGCAAAAGTCAACAGTAAAGACTGTTCTGAAGTTTTGGATGGGAAAACATATTCAATTGGGAATTAGACTGGACACCATTTGTGTTACTTTCTGAAAAAGAATTTGTCTCTATTTCATCCATGTGTGGAAATTTGGAAGGAGGCTATGTTTAAAGGTGACTGACTAATAACTTGGTAGAGAAAACTTCAACATAGTATGCTTTCATGTCCCAATTTCCTCCTAATTGAAACAATCATTCCTGAAAGAATGAAGTAGGCACATGAGAATCAGGAAAGCTTAAATGTACAAGATTCACAAGGCCTCTCTGCAGAATTAAACATGCACTAAGCAAGTGCTGGCTAGTAGAGACTCTGAACCGCCTAGCTTCCTGGAAGCTTGTTTCTGAGGTTCAGGCTGCCTGAGCATCATGCAGGGAGCTCCGGTGTGGGTCTCTTCCCTCGTGGGTTGTTGGCCACCAATGCCGGAGAACAAAGGGAGCAGAAGCAACGAACAGGGTCAGGACGGCTGTGAGTACAATGGAAAAAACTTCCCGGAGTCAGCTTCAGGGAGACAGCTCGTTTATTGGGGCGGGGCAGGGGTGGGGGGGGGTGTTGGAGAGAAGATATAGGGTGAGGACAGCAGCCAAAGCTTTACCTGATAGGTGTTCATAATAGGCGTTATTTGCGTGTGGCAGGAGGACCCTATCATGTAGAGAGGGGAGGTGGGATTGACTGGTTGTAGTGCAATGCTTAACTATTATACAGGAAAACCAGGGGCAGCACTTGCAGGGAACTATGTCAAAGGCCATATTCCAAATAAGGTCAGCGTCGGTGCTTGGAGACACTTTCCAAATAAGGTCAGGCAGAGAGTAGGAAGCCCCAGCTTAGAAAGAGAGTCCTCCATTTTGAGCCCAGCTCAGCTGTTGGGACATGGTGGACTAAGACCTTAACGGCAGTGTCCCCCAACACTCCAGGAATCCGATTTTTATAAATCTTTATTAATGCTGAGATGGGCCTTTTGGTGACGCAGCTGCCTTTGAGCTTCAGAAAGTAACTACTCACTCACATTACTCCTCTAAGTAAGCCCAATAAACTCATTGATTCACTTAGTTGGACTTTTGGTGAAATCATTAATTTGGTCTGTCATTGGTTCCAATATGGGATGAGTAGACATTTATTCACAGCTCCCCAGCAAAAGTCTCACAACACTGCCTTAGGGTGTGGCACGGTTCTTGCTGGATACTTTCATCCAGGCTTATAGTGACAATTAGGAACAGAAAAGCAGAGCAGAAAGACCCCAAAAAATATAAACCTATCCACAAAAGGATGGAGTTGACATTTTGGACAACCAGAGTGTGGTTGTTAAAGAAATTAGTGTCATTACAAAGAACCCAAACACTTTTCATTTGTATAGTAGAAGAATGCCTTGAAGACATTTCAGAAATTGGCAAGAATATACACAACACAGTCTCAAGTATGTAAAATTTTACATTTGCAAGGTTTGCCTTTGAGTAGAACCATGAAGGCACTCTGTTCACAGGACCACACAGGGAAGAATTTCCCTAGGCACAGCCACTGAAGTACTCAGAGTCTGCTTCAAATGCATTCCAAGGGGACCCAGCAACTATTAATGTGGTGAGAAGATCTCGCCACTCTCCCTTTAGTTTTTGTTTTGTGAGCATTCAAAATTGAAGTGCTATGGGCTATAGAGACTTCCAACAAGATTTTGAATGAAAGTCTGTAAGGACTGGCAATGGGTATCAGGGTCAGATTCCACACCAATATTCTCTGACTGAGTGATATTTGCTATTGTAAAGATGAAGCCTAAGCAAAAAATGGAAAATTCAGATTTACTGGCGATGGAATATTTATCAAGGAAAGCCACTGAGAAAGGATAGAGTCAGTTAAGGAGAGATGATTAGACCTATTCTAGTATATATTGACTGTAATGGCAAGGCTGTAGACTTAGGCCTGCCCAAACCAAATGGAGTACCTACCAAGACACCATAATCCCCAGATATTTATTTTCCATGCGCTTGCATACTTTTTCTCCTATACATGCTATTGGAAGAGAAAATAATCACTGCCTTGCTCAGTTCTGAATCCTGTGAGCTATAACTGGCCTGGTAAGATATCTCCACTCACGTTATAGTGACATAAATATTATTGGTGTAGCTATTTCTTGATTAGACTTAAGGTATACTTTGCAAGATGAAGCCCATACCTGACACTGGTGTCAAACCTTGGAACCTTTGGCTAACAGGTCAGAGGTCATATGGGAGAGCCTACTACAATTATTATGCTAAATGAGTATAGTATTAAACTGAATTCTAATGACTTATTGTTGTTAACCATAGATTAATGAATTACTGAACTCTCATCAGAGAAGCTTCCTCTTGCAGCAGATGGTGATTCCACACATAGACCCACAACTGACCAAAGTGCAGAGAATACAAAGAAGCTGAAGAACGCTTATATCTGAGTAGGACACGCCTATAAAATTCTGGCTTCCAAGGTTCAGAGATCATTGCAGAAGAAAGGGCAGAAAAGTTTTAAGAGTCAGAGGTGGTAGATGACCACAAGGACACAGTTTTCCAGACAGTTAGACAGTTGTTTATGTGAACTCATAGCAATACTGACAACATATGCAAGACCCACATAAACTCTATTCAGACAGAATCTCAGCATGGAAGTGGGGGAGGAAGGTAGGAGGCCCTAGCACTAGATAAAGAACTGCTTGGAACCGGTGGCTGCTGGGAGAAGAAGAGTTAGCTTTATTTAAGGCTGTGATGTTAGATGGGTTGACTAGACTCTCTGGTGAATGAACACACACTGAAAGGGATTTAGAGACACTGGTTTGACTCAATAGGCATAAATAGAAGAATGATAATAGATAGATGATAGATAGATAGATAGGTGATAGATAGATGATGATAGATAAATAGATGATAGATAATAGATTTATAGATGATAGATAGATGACTGATAGATGATAGATAGATAAACAGATAGATAGATAGATGATAGATAATAGATGATAGATAGATGACTGATAGATGATAGATAGATAAACAGATAGATAGATAGATGATAGATGAAAGACAGATACAGATATAGATACGCATACATATAAATAAATAAAATCAGGTGGGGGATAATGAAAGGAGTGCAGATAGGGTAGGGGATTTAAATATAACCAAAACATTTTATGAAATTGTCAAAATTTCAATAAAAATTTTTTTAAATTCTTAATTGGATCCAGTACACCAGTTATATATTAGGTTACTACAGTTACAGTGAAAACTAGTGAATAGAAGTAGACAGGAACACAGCATACAGAGTGAACCAAATAAGAGAGAAGGTTTATGTGGCCTGAATCATAGAATTAAATTGTCTAAAAATAGTCAATCAGAGTCCAAGAAAGAAAAAAAAGGGGGGCAATATGAGACATGGTGGTTGAAAAATTTGCAGAGCCATCGAAACACTAAAATCATACAATATGCAGAAATACACACATTAACACATTATAACTAAACTACAGAAAGGAATTACATAAGATTTAATTATTAAAAGTAATAGGAGAAATCACAGATAAAAGAAGACAATTTATCCTGGTTAGTTTTTGCCAAATTGAATAAAGACACCTGGAAGAAGAAATCTCTGTTGCGCAATCTCCTGCATTGGATAGGCCTGTGGCCAGGTCTGTGAGGCATGTTCTTAATTGGTAATTGAAGCAGAGGGTCAACCTACTTTGGGCAATATCATCCCTAGGCTTGTGGGCCTGGCTGGACTCTGTGAAAGGGAAATTAGCAAACCATAGGAAGCAAGCTAGTAAGCAGCATTCCTCTGTGGTCTGTGCTTCAGTTCCTGCCCTGACTTCCCTCAGTGATGGGCTTAACATGTAAGCCACATGAGCTTTTTCCTCCCAAGTTGCTTTTGGTCATGATATTTATAACAACAATAGAAAGCAAACTAAAGCACAATTAGACTGTCCAAAGTATCGAAAGGAAATATTCATTATCATACATGTGTGTCTCCATGATATCTCTGTTTCAAGAGTAATTACTTTGTAGTTAGCTACAATTGATGTGCTTAGGCTGCTGTTATTTTTGTTGTTCTATTTACTCTCATTGGTTTAAAGGTGAATTCTTGCCTTTCTTTCTAGATCTTTCAACCTTACATGGTCTCCTAATTGATTCTATTGAGAATCCCCACCTTAGCATTACAAATAGATTTATTCTTCTCCAAACTATTTTTTTCCTAACTGTGTTTTCTTTTCATTTTTTGGTGCTATAAAATCGTACCAGAGACTGGTTAATTTATAGAGAAATATATTTCTCATAGTATATAGGCTCAAAGTCCAAAATTGTAGTAGGCTCAAATTCAAGGTACAAGCAGGTTGAGGCTCTAGTGTGGCTGCTTGCTGCTTTTCACCACACCTTGAATACTGTAACTTTGGGAGGACATGACAGCTGAGCCATTGCACTATAGAAAGGCAAAGAGGATAAGGGACCTCTGTTAAGCTGCTCGTATAGCCATACTGATTCATTCATTAGTATGGCGCTTTCATGACCTAAGACGTCGCCAGATAAGCAATGCCTCTCAGCATGTTCCACTAGGAATTAAGTTGCCAGCATATATATTTGGGAATACACACCCAAGCGATGCCCCAGAAGTGCACAGTGTCTTTCTTATAGAAACACTAAGAACATAATACTGAGATCTGCAATCTAACAGTCCTTTGACATGATGCCTTCTGTAACAACTTAAATTTACCCAATGGCTTTTACTCAAAGTATTCTCAAAGACAGTATGTTGCTGTACTAAGAATAGTAGTGTCTTTGGAACAAAATGTAGGTGCACTCTTCCCCACCCCATAGCTGGCTTTCTTAAATGCTGTCTAGTGTGCCATTCTGCAAGCAGAGTCAGAAATACCCATCACTTCTGTTCCAATAAGGTCTATACAGAATAAGCTTTCAGGATGTCCTTGCTTCTCCTTTATAGACATGAGCTAAACTCCTTTACAACCAAGGGCCTTGCTTTAATTATAGTCCCCATTCCTTTTATCCTTAGCTCATGAACTTAGCAGATAAAAATTCACATAGTAGGTTCTCAGTAATTTTTAAAGGTTAGGACAAGATAAGAAATTATGTTAATTCATTTTTATGCAAAGCTCCCTAAATCTTAAATAGGATTGTTAGATTAAATAGCAAGCCCTATGATAAATTGAGTTATAGCATGTAATTGTTTAACACACTATTTTCCCATCACGTATATTTTCATAATTTGACCTCAAAAAGAAAATGTAAATTAAAAGAGAAAGGGTGGAATCATTTGGGTCTAAATTCAATAACCAACTCTTATACTGCTTTCAATCCACAATCAAAGTTAATATGTTCTCTACAGTGGGTTGCTATAAAAGGAAGTCCATGTGTAAATTGATGGCAATTTTCCCAGCAGAAACAGGTAAGTTAATTTCACTTTTGGCAATATTCTTCCATTTTCTCATTTAGTTACATCATATTTGTCGTGGGGAAATGAAGAACTGTATAAAATGGGAGGAGAAATCACCAAGTAGTTTCATGAACATTAAATGTAGGGAACAATTATAAACTGTAAAGAGATAACCAATTTCCCATAAGTCTTCTCAAATGGCTTGCTGAATATAGATTTATAACAGATCAATGACAATAGATGATATAGATGTGGATAAATAGAAATAGATTGATACATATAAATGCATACATATGCTCAGGGTCCCAGTAAATTCTGAGCCATCCAGCACTTGATAAAAAACTGAGGTGACAAAATTCAAGCTACAAATGGTTTGAAGAATTCCTACGATGAAACTGAATATCATTGCTTTAAGATGAAAAATATTATAATGGCATTAAGTTGAATTAATGCTTCATTCTCTAAGCCATTCATAAAGTCTATTTCAAGAAATCTGTGTAATCTATACTTTAAATCAATGGTATTTCTGAATAGCTAACAAGCTCTGGATATAATCATATTTTTAAAGAATATTCATTATTTTTAAATTTAGGTGTATGAGCGTACTGCCTGCATATGTGTAAGTGCACCTCTCTTGTGCAGTGTCCGCGGAGGTCAAAAGACAACATTAGATCCTCTGGAACTGGAGTTAGGGATGATTGTTAGTCCTCCATGTGGGTTCTGGGAATGGAATCCAGGTCCTCTGCAAGAGCAGCCAGTGCTCTTAACAACTGAGCCATCTCTCCAGCTCCAATAATCATGCTCTTTAACTCTATATGAGCCAAAGTCCAAAAATATGTCTTTGGATAAAACAATACAATGCAATCCTAAATTTTATTGCCAAAGAACTTGCCAAATTTATGAGATGTTTTCATTGATGCATTTACTCACTGACTCATCGTTGTTCTCTTTACTCCTATTCTGGTACTGTATTAGTAGCAAAAGCAAAATAATAATAATAATAATAATAATAATAATAATAATAATAGTACTTTCCATTGTGTGTTCAAAATCTACTGAAAAATTTA
>NW_008350870.1:517555-546580 GCF_000622305.1 Nannospalax galili
AATGAAATTTAACTAGAAAATATATTAAATTATGATTAACTATTTCTCAGTTTGTTTTTGAGTTTTCAACCCCAGACACACATATTTTTTGTCCTTAACTTTTATAGCTGTAGATGAAAATAATGATCAAATCTAATCTAATAACTATTCTACATAAATAAAGATTTAGATCAAAACCTCTGTGCTAATTTAACAAAGTAATTTAGCATTTAGGTAGCTTGAATGGTACTGATGAATAAATCATTAACTCATAACATTTTCTGATGACTGAGGGCATTCCACACTTTCACTATCTCTTGTAATGAAAAAAATAACTGAAGTAAATAATTAGAAATCTAGTCTAACCCATGTCTTTCCAGGACCTTCTTAAGGTTGAACTATTTAAATGACCAAGAGAGAACATAGTCTACCCCCGTATTGGTCCGATTCATGGAAGGTACAATTGACCCATTTCTTTTTATCAATATTTTCTTTATTATTTTTATTTTATGTGTATGATTGTATTGCCTGCATATATGTGAGTGCACCCGTGTCATGCAGTGCTGCAGAGGTAAGAAGACGGCTTCAGATTCCCCTAGAGCTGGAGTTAAAGACAGTTCGTAGCCGCCATGCGGGTGCTGGGAATCGATCCCAGTTCCTCTTCGAGAACAGTCAGTGATCTTAACTGCTAAGCCATCTCTCCAGCCCCACAAAGGACCCATTTCTATCATCACATCCATAGGCTGTCACTAATCTTCTCTGGGTAGCATACACTCGTGAACAAACTTTTACAAAGAATAGGTAGAGATCCCATAGTATAAAGGGGAAAAAATCAGACAGATCTGGATATAAAACTGCATTGAAACATAGAGCATGGCATTTTTTTATGATACAAAGAAAATAGGTCAAATAAAAGAAACATGGCTTAAAAGGAGAAAGCTGAATTGAAACCATCAAGAACTAATAGTCTCCATATAGACTTAGTGAACCTTGAATCCATCATAAGGACCTTCAGCTTTGCTACAAACCAGGCCATTTTCATATTTTACCTTAGGAACAGAATGCTGAAGTGAAGACTATCTATTTTCTTTGCTAGTTACCACCTTTGAAATATTAAAAGGATTCCAAATTATTGTCACTATCAGGAGCTACTAAGGTAACTGTATGTGTTACAAATGTTTGAAAGACATAACATTGTATTCATTTGATGCCCTTCAGTTGGTGAATAACTGATTCTACCCCAAAATGACAAATAGCTTTCCGGATGAGCAAGATTCCACTGCTACTAAAGGTGGTTTTCTCTGGTTGGAGATGACAGACATGCAATTATCAAAGAAGCTACCTCCTCCTTGTTTTAACCCGTTTATCTTGGATTAGTAGAATATGGTAATATCGAATATCTTTTTCTGCCAGGTCTTACCTCACTGCCAGATATTTACTCAATTTACCCAATTTCTATGGAATAACATGTACAATTTGTTTCTTTCTCCTTTCTGTCATCATGACTTAATTTCACAAGTTGTGTAACATCACGAAGGTCAAGAATGACATTTCGGTTTCTGCCAGCTACTGCTGAGAAATCAGAAGAAATCAATGATATGTCTTTGTTTTAAAGGGCAGTGAATGGTAATTGAGAAAAATAATCTCATTTTACTGTTTATTGGAGTGTTACTGTTCCTTAGAGAAAACTGTCAGAGTTTGGAAATGCATACACCACTTACACTCAGGGATGTGGTACCTCAATCCCACTCCTCAGGCAGTGGCCATCTGAGTGCAGACCCAGCAGCGGCATCGTATTAAGACAGAGGATAAATAAACTGATCTATACTTGATATTTATCTTTCACCTTACAGTTAATGCTCATTTTCTTTCCTGTCAATTAATTTCCAGACAACTTGTCACAATGTATGGATAATATGAAGATCTGGTTTTACCATTGTTATCCAATCTATAGCAATTCAAATAAATTTCTAAACCCATTTTAATTAGATTTTCTTTGAACTCAAAATGAATCTAATTATAATCATACAGATGAGATAGTGGGAGGAGGCTTAATGATGCAAATAAGGATATTATATTTTTATGTTGGCTATAAACAGAATACTTATTGCAATTCCATTTAAACTTTATGAGTATTGCTTACCTTTACCTGGTGTGTTACTCTACAATATAAACTGCGAGCTCTGAAAAAGCAAATGGTATAGTTCTTAACAACAAAAATTATAACGTGTTAAGGGCAAAACTTACTACAAAAAAATCAAAGAAAATATGAAAAAGAACACGATAATTATGTGCCTGTTTCTCTTGTACATGAGAAAAAGATGATACCATCCACCCGTCTTTTGCCTACATATAAGCTCTATGAAGTAAACTCTATTTTGAAACCTTTGCCAATATTTTTTTAATTTCTAATAGTGTTAACTGACATTTCATTCTTCTTTCTCATTCGGTAATAAATAAAACCAGAGACTTATTCCTGAAAATAAGCATGCAGAGAAGGAATCAGATCAGCTCATGATGTTTTTGAGACTATATATATTTTATTGCCATGACAGACTTCAAAGTTTAAATAATTTCTCTTAACGTCATTGAGTAAATAACTTGATCAACTTAGAAATCAAATGCATGTTCTGGAGGTGTTAATAAATACAGTGGCAGGAGACAAGTACAAAAAATTCACATGATCAATGCCAGTCAATTACCAGCACAGAAAAAATTTAAAGATCTTTATGACAGAGCACACAAAATCATTGTGCATTATTTGACTTAACCATTCTTACTTTCATAGAAAAAGTACCAAATTCAATGTTTTAATCATTTCTGTGTGATGTAATGTCCAGGAATTACTAAGAAAGTAGACATACATATCTTTCTTAGTTAATTTGCTCCTAAATTCAACCCAAATTTTGCCCTTAACTGTTCAGCCATCGCTCTAGCCCCATTCCTACATATTTTATACTAATGAATTGTCTCCAAAATATTGTGGAATTTTTTCACCAATTGATTTCTCTTATCTTTGGGGGATCTAATGGCATGGATATTAGGTCCTCCAATACTATCCTGCAGGCCCCTGAATTCTGTTTGCTTGCTTCTTTGTTTCTTTAATCTCTTTAGTCGTCATTATTTTCTGTCCTTCAGACTGTATAAATCCTTCCTTCCTTCTGTCTTTCCTTCCAAGATAAGATCTCTATTTCTCTCAGGCTGTTCTCAAACCTCAGATACTCTTGCACTGGACAATATTAGTTTTTCATTTTCAAGTTTATAAAATTTCTTTCCTGTCATCTCTATTCTGCTATTTAGCCTATCCAGATATGGTCATATTTCATCCATAGTACAAAAAACAAAAAAACAAACAAAACCCATTGCAGTGAATGCATGTATGCTAGTACTCACCTTGTTTTTGCCAACCTTAAAAAATCCAGAAAAAGTCCAGGGAACAGCAGCATTCAGAGTGGCCTGGCCTTCCCACCTCATCCCCATGCTCCATGATATAAAGACAAGCACTCTGTGTGATGACTACTTTTGGTAGTCACCTTGGCACAATCTAGAACTGTCTGGTAACAGCATCTATATGAGGGATTGTCTACATCAGGTTGGCCTGTTTAAAAGAGAAAAAATTGAATAAATATTTAGTATGATCTTTATGTCTATTTTCTCTTCATTTGAATAAACCTAAAGAACTTTGTCTTTATCATCACATAATATCCAGATTTTTGGGTATTCTTTTTTTCATTTTTTTAATGTCTTTTTTTTATTTTTACAAAAACTTTATTGAGAATTTCATACATATATATAAGGTGTTTTGATCAAATCCATGTGCACTCCCTCCCCTCCAACATTCCCCCCTCTGAAGAGGTAACCCTAAAATCTTTTAAGGATTATATACAAGCTCCCAAATACTTTTGACATTTTTGGCCTTTGGAACAGAGTATGTTGCTAACAGGCTTAAGGAACTTTTGACTTTTAGCCAAGAAACTGGCTACATTACTTCTTTTTACCCTAACTGGCTAGCCAAGTCCTACCTCCTATTCTTATCACGCCATCTTCTGAAGGGGTTGCCCAAATTGCCAATAGGGAATAGGGACGCTGACCACTCTGGCTTCTTCCATGCTGAACAGGGATGCAGGGTGAGGCAATTGAAGTACCCATTCAGTGGGTCTATCTAAGAGATGCCCAAATTGCATAACTCTCATCTCTAAGGGAAGAAGAAAGTCCTTGAATCATGGATAGGAGGTGTGAAGGAGAAGTAAAGGCAAGAGTAACAGAGTAATTAGCATTGCAAGTTATAGACAGGGAACTAGGAAAAAAAGTCAGAACAGGAAAATTTTCAAATGTTCATATGAAAGTCCATTGGAGTATCTTCACAAGAGCTTCCAAAAGCATCCCTCTATTGGGTTCCTCCTCATTTTTTTTTCTTCCAAGGCCATACTAGTTGGCTGGGAAGAGTGACTGGATACTCAGGTGAGGGTCCAGTGACACTGCTTGGCACTCCTTTAATGAATGAGCACAACCATCAGCAAGCCCAATTGTGACTATGTTTAGTGATCAAGCTCAGCCAAAGTCGTGATGATGGCAGTTATTTCATACAGAAGGGGCTGCTGTATAGCATCATCTTATTAAAAAGACCTGGAATTTAAAAGGATTTGGAGCTAGAAGCCACATATGAGGGAGAACACATGTCACTTATTTTTCTGAGTCTGTTACTTCAATTAGTATAACAGTCTCTAGATCCATCCATTTACCTGCAAATTTCATTATTTCATCTTTCTTTTCTACTGAATAGAACTCCATTGTGTAAATATACCACATTTTTGTTAACCACTCGTCAGTTGAGGGACACTTAGGTTGCTTCCATCTCTTAGCTATTGTGAGAAAAGCAGCAACAAACATGGTTGTACAAGTGTCTCTACAATAGGAGGAGTCCTTTGGGTATATGCCAAGGACCGTTATAACTGGGTCATATGGTAGGTTCATTTTTAGATTTTTAAGAGTTCTCCACACTGTTTTTCATAGAGGCTGTACAAGTTTGAATTTCTTCATACAACAGCAGCAGGCACATCTCTGGGAGATCAAGGACAGCCTGGGGTCTAGATAGTGAGTTCCAGGTGGGCACAGACTTTTAGAATCATAGAGGTTCTCATCCTAGCCCATGGAGACCAAATCACAATATCTTGAATAGTGATGCAAGCACGCTTTTGCTTATAGAAAACAGCAATATTTAGTGATATTGTAAACACTTTAAAACAATGTAAAGGAAAACACTGGTCCATACCCCATCCCAAGCTCAACTTCTTATGACTAGAATTTGAAGAGAAGCAAAAAATGAGTAAAATAAGCACATCAGATAATCATTCTTGTTTTCTGTTTATTTTCTCATTCACTAAAATGTAGACTTTGTAACAGCAGCAATTTGTGATGCTTGGACTTTTTTGTTTCCTTGTGTATATTTCTTATTGAATTTTTGTGTATTTCATACAAAATATCTTAGTCGTCTTTATACCCCCTCCCCCAACCACATCCTTCCATGCCCCACCCCACACTGAATTTCATGCATTCTGTCATTTATATTAAGGCTTATCAAGTCAAGTTAGTGTACCCAGATGTCCTTCAATGCAAGTTCATCCACTGGGGTCTTGTCAACCTATCTAGGGTAATTCCCTTCAAGAAGATCAGCTCTCCCTCACCCAGAAATTATCAGTTGCCAATAATTCATTGGCAAAGGTTGGGGCCTTCTGCCCATTTCCACAGTTCTATGTTGGGTTTTTATTTGTTTGAGTTTACATGGGTCTTGTCTGTGCTGACACTATTGCTGTAGGTTCATATGAGCAAGGTCCCAGGAGCCTGTAAGACTCTGTTTCCATATGGTCATGCACCTCCTCGGCTGGCTCTTAGAATCTTTCTGCCCCCTCTTCTGCAGTGATCCCTGAGCCCTGGGTGGGTGGAGTTTAATATAGGAGGAGTCCTGTCCAGGGACCCACACTCTGCTCTGTTACTCACTGGATCATCAGTGCTAACGTTCCTAGTGCTGGATGATGCTATGCAGGCTGCAGAGGTGAGACATCATCAACTCTCCTACCCAGTCATGAACGCTGTGAACTATAAAACTAATCTAGGAAAGATGTGTCCCTGGTACAATAGTGGCATGACTGTTCTGGGAGTAACTATTTTCTGGTTGTATTTGAAGCTCACTCCACAGGAGAGAATTCATGCCTTGTCCTGTAAACCTGGTCAAAAGTCCTGTGCTGGGGAGCTTATAAGCCCTAGTTGGGAATTCTAATGTTACTTTGCTAAATGTACATGGAGTCAAACTGTCTTCTAAATGTATGTGATTATACCTATACATTAGTGCTACTTCAGTGTTGGTCAAAGAAGCTTCCATATGAAGTTGGCATTGGTTAATGCAGATCTTAATAAATGGTAAATTGCTGAGAGGAAGTGACTGTTGAGTGCTCGGTCTTAAATGGAACATCTTACACCCTCCCTTCAAAGACTAGAGAACTAGCAATTTCAGTGAGAACTAATTGTTTCAGTGGCTAACAGAAGTGACTAAACCCACAAATAACTTCCCACACATGTTAATTTCAATGGCTTTGGTTTTAAAGGGGTTAAAGCATAAAACTCAGACTTGGGGCTTTGATCATGCTTCTCAGACAGTATCAAGGTACGAAAGTGATATGTGATTTGATGATCTCATCTGTTTAGCATCATTAAAAGCCTGAAAAGCTTAGCATTAGATTTTAGAGAAATTTTGAATTAAAATAGTTTATCCCAAAAATTTTATGAGTAAGTCTAAGAGTGCTGATTGTGCCTTATGCAAATATAAAGCTTAGAAGAAAAAAGACTATCAACAAAACCAAAGAATTGTCCTAAATTATCATAGGTTTGAGGCCTTATTTCTCCCAAAATCAAACGTGTTTGTAAACACATAGCTGTGTGACTTTTCATCCATACTTTTAAATCAAGTGAAATTACATTATGTATTAGTATATTATGCACTTTAGTAGAAAGCACATTATACCTTGATATTCGAAATCCAAAACTAAATTTCTGGACTTACCATAACCCTATGTGAATAGTTACAATGTTACTAAACACCATTCTCCTCACTTCATGTTTCAAACAAGAGTAAAGCAACAGAAACTGGATGTGTCTGAAATGTTCTGAAATCACTACAAGTCTGTGATACACTCAAGATAAAAGCATTAAGCAGGATAATTCCCCTTAGTTTAGTCGTGTCCATTTTATTTTTATAGAGTCTCTTACTATATTTACGCTGAGAAAAAGAAGATATTGTCTCTTGGAACTTTGCACCATGGAAAGTAAGACTTTTTACTGAGTACTATTTGGACTTGTTTGTATCAGGCTTGCTTATGAAGAGAAAACAGTGCCTGATATCATCATGATACCTGCTAATATTTGAGAACTTAAAATTTTTGAGACCTGAAGAGCTTTATTTCTTATTCTAATGACACCAAACTGAAGTAATATTTCCCCTTTACAAATGAAGGATGTGCACACACATTGAGAAAGCTTTCCAGTCTGAGCCTTGAGGGGTGATTCACACCTGTGATCCCAGAACTCTGAAGGTTGAGTCAAAGACTGCAAACATAAGGCTATATTGGACTACATTCTGTTAGTTCTTTTATCAAATTTTTTTATTTATTGAGGGGGTGGGGAACTGTGGATTGTTACTGGAACCTAGGGACCGAAAGAGGTGAGCAGAGGATGGGAGGAGGTGTGGGAGGACCCATGCTCTCATGCTCAGCCTCAGTATTTTCATGGTCCTTGCAGAGTGGTTTCATTCTTGTGGTGAGCCGCGTGCAATCTCTGCTGCCATGCAGCTTTCATCACACGCTCACTCCTTGTAGGGTTGTGCCCCCATGCCCTGTTAAGTTCTCCAGCAAGTTCATGATCTATGTGGCCACAAGCTCAGATCTGGGTGCAGCCACAACTTAAAGTGTGGCTGTTGCTTCTTCCACTTGAAATGCTTGATACAGACCTTGAACGTCTTTGTCATGGTCCTGGGAGTCAGGAACAGAGATGATGTATTCACCACCCCTGTAGCCAAGTAATCTCTAGATTCTACCTGAGCCAGGGAGGCCACTGATGACATAGCTCTTGGGTTCCATACTCCAGATGAGGTATTCCTGTCTGTGTGGACATAGCTTGGACTAAACAAGAATAGGAGGCAGAAATAAAGTTTGAGCCAGAGGATAGAAAGTGTATTGTGAGACTCTATCTTCTGGACATGACATGGCTGCTGTGCCCATGAACAGTACTGTGGTCTCCTGCTCTAGACTGGCAAGACAGGGCCTGCATCAAGGTATAGAAAAACAGTAAGAATATGAAGGTCTGATATCTGTAGAGGAAGTGACACCATTAAGTGAGCCCTACATTTACCACTTTCTCTCCTTAGAGCATCTGGTGAGTTTTTAAATTACATATATGCATGTGTAAAAGCATTGAAAACCAGCTTCTCAGAGGTAAAAGTCTGAGCAGAAAATTTAATATTGTTGCTGTTCTATGAAAAGAAAGTTGACCACCAGAATTCCTAATTTGTTGTAAGAACTAGATGAAGGGCTTGGAGATAGTGCAGTTGGTAAAATACTTGTACCAGCATGATGACCTGGGATCAATCTATCCTGAGAACCTAGATAAGAATGCTGGGCGTAGTGGCATGCTTGTAATCTCAGGGCTGGGGAGGTCAAACAGAAAGAGCCCTTGGGGTTCTTTGGCCAGTGTGTGGCCCACTCAGGGGGACATTGACTAATGAGAGACTCTGTCTCCAAAGACAGGGTGGATGGTGCCTGAGAACTTCAATTAGAGTCAGGCTTGGTGCCATAGGCCTAGAATTCCAGTCCTTGGGAAGTGAAGACAGGGTCAACAGGAATTCAAGGGTATCCTCAACTTCATAGAAAGTTTGAGGTTTTCTTAGACCATTTGAGACTCTATCTTACCATTCTCGGCTTCCCTCTCCCCCACAAAGAAGAAAACAAGAATTAAATGAGATAGTACAACTAAAGAGTGGGAAGAAGACCTTACATAGGAATGAGTGTACTTGGGAGTGTGGACTGTGAAGGAAATAGGATAATGCTGTATATTTTCCTGGATGATATTAAAAAAGGTCTTTTTCATAAAGAGAGAAAATCCTAAGTCCTCTAATCATAAAAATGTTAAGAACTGAAATGAAAATGAATGGGTTCCTAGTTCAGGAAGTTAAGAACTTTGGGTGAAAAGTCACAATGAAGTATTGAAGCTAGAAAGCACATTGTTAGGGCAGAGTGGAAGCAGAGGTTGAAATACTGAGCAGTCTAGAAAAGGCTGATAATGAGAAAGAACACTGTGTGTGTGTTTCTGTGTGTGTCTGTGTGTGTGTGTGTGTGCGTGCGTGTGTGCACACATCTGTATGTGTATGTGCTGGTGTGCTTGTGCCAAGGTGCATGTGTGGCAGTCAGAGGAGTGTTTTTAGGTGTTGCAATCTGTGCCTCTTTGCCACTGAGAGGTCAGGCTAACTGGGTCTGGAGCTTCTGGAGGTTTTCCTGTCTTGACCCCCATCTCCCCATTAGGGGCACTATGATTCCAAACCTCATCCTACTGTGTCAGGCTTTTAGGTAGTATCTGGAAATTCAAACTCAGATTGTCAATCTTGTATGGCAAGCGGCTTTACTCACTGAACTATCTCCACAGCCAGAGATTATCTCCATCTCCCCAACTGGAGACAATGTATTTTTAATATGAGTTACTGATACATTGGAAAAAATACTCTGAACTTACTAGTAAAAGAATCAAGAAATTATTTTGATTCTTTTTACCCAAAGGAGAAGCATACTTAAAATTGTGTCAAAAAGTATGAGACTTTCAAAGTAAACAAGGAATTATCCAACAGAAAGTTCTTAGAGTTTATTCCCTATTTTATAGATTTAAAAACATTTTCTACAGGGGATGGAGAGATGGCTCAGCGGTAAAGAGCACTGGCTGTTCTTGAGAAGATGTGGGTTCATATCCCAGCACCCACATGGCAACTAACAAATGTCTATAACTCCAGTTCCAGGGGATTCAATGCCCTCTTCTGTCCTCCCAGGGCACTGCATGACATGGGTGCACTTACATACATGTAGGTATAACACTCATACACATAAAATAAAAATAAATAAATAAAGATTAAAAAAAATTCTACAGGGGGCTGGAGAGATGTTTCAGTAGTTAAGAGCACTGGCTGCTCCTACAGGGAACCTGAGCTCAGTTCCCAGCATCCCATTGTGGTTAACAACCACCCATAATTCTAGTCCCAGAGGTTCTGACATCCTCTTCTGGCCTCTATGGACATTACATGACACAGGTGCATTTATATACATGCAGGCAAAACACTCACATAAAATGAAAAAAAATAAAATATCAGCTCTTTTCTAACAAAATTTCATGAACTTTTTGATCTCTCAAATGTTAAAAATATCATTGGTAACTAAAGATATTTTTTCATTTTCACTCAAAAAAGAGGTCTTTTATAAAGAACTTTAAAGATATATGCATGTATTTTCTTTACTTGAGATTGATTTTATAGAGGGTAAATGCTTCATTATCAAAAGTACAGACCTATGACTGTGCAATGACCTTACCAGATTAAAATAAAACAGAATTATAAGAGCATATTCTTTCACAGAAATTAACTTATTTCATTTTGTATTTTTTTCTTACAGAGAGTTAACAGCAGTTTAACAAACATCAATGAACAAATTTCATTAATAACATGTCAGCCAAACATATACACTGTTAAAATAATTAAAAATATTCATAGTGACAATATTTCTAGCAATTGATATAGGAAAGTTATTTGAGTGCCTTAAACATTCTTGGGGAAATAATTGCACAATATTAATAATTCTTTGATTTGAAACTTGTTTTGCTATATGCAAACAATATATTGAATGCTGCTCCTTCTTTTAAACAATGATGACAAATTATAAGATGACAATAAATCAAAAGACAAGCAAAGTAGGTTTCAGAATAAATGAAATTGCACAGCCATCCTCCTCTGCTTCATTTATCTGTTCTGTACCCTATTTTAACTTTGCTGAATCTCTACTTATCAATACTGTTTATGATCTTTGGAGGAGATTGGTTTTATATTTTCTGGTATATATATGTATATATATATATATATATATGTGTGTGTGTGTGTGTGTGTGTGTGTATTAGTTCATGTAATCATTTCAATATATATGTCTCTAAATTGAAAGTTTATAGTTAAACCAAACCTCATGATTTTTCAAAGATTTTTAAAGATAATTTTCTATTTTGTTTTGATTCCATTTCTCCCTCATTTAGTTTCCATATCCTCTTACCAAACCAGAGATGCTAAATCCTTTCATGGAAGTGCCTTCCCTGTGTTAAGCCTGATCATTCCTCCTCCTGTCACAGCTTTACTGACCTCTCATTCTCCATGCATGCCTACATAACCAACTCATCAAATAAATTCCTGTTCAAATCATTAGTGAGTGCGGGGCTTTTGTTTTATCCTTCTACTGCGTCTGATTTACACTTACTGTGAATTCTATATCAGGATCTGTGCTAACATCCTAAGCACAAAGAGATGAGCAAAATGAACCTCCTGTCCTCAGTAGTTCTCAGACCAGAAGAGAACTGGTGAGCAGTGCACCACATTCTAAACATTTCTGGGATCGCAATGAAAAAAATGGTTACAAATAAGAGCACATACTTAGTTCCTTCTTCAGAAAGTTTCTACTGCCTTTGTCATAGGCATGAAGGCAAATTCTGTAATGCAAAGGAATGCAGCACATGAAAAGAGAAATACTTAGTTAAAAGACATTTTTGATGTCTTCAAATCATAGTCATGCAGTAAGGTATTCTGTCTACTCCCTCCAGACAGAAATATCCTCAAAAACGTGAAAATAATTCTTACCTTTTGACACAGTCAGAATATTGACATTTTATAGATTAAAGCTCAATGCTCAACAGAAAAGGTGTCCATAGCTGTGCCAAACCCACTCTCTTTATAAGTATAGAACTTTTACATCACAGTACTGCTGAGGAGAATACTACATGCCCTGTAATCCTATATCTTGAAGATATTTGATAGATAAATGCAGACCCTAACCCAAGGTTAGTCAGGCCTCAGGAAATGCTGTGGATAATGAGGTATAGGAACTATTCCATAAACCTTCTCTGTTTCTCTCTTTCCTTGTAACTACAAGGAGTTTTGGACAATTGCTGGTAAATCAGAAGCTAGTAAAATACTGTGCAAAAAAACCAGGGACTGAGCAAGTCAAAGCCATGTATAAGGAAAGAGAAAGTTATGTTTAATATCAGCCAAGGAGAAAGTTGCTTTTCAGTGAAATTGAATGAAGTATAAGTCTGTGGACAGCCCTATGTCACATTGTTTCCTACTCAAATGGTATTGGCAAAATTCAAAAGAAGAGAGTGTAGTCAGAACCACCTTCATGTTTTGGTCTCCTAGAGTTTGTAATTTATCCACTCCAGTTCCACATTTCCAGGATTCTACCTGTGTCTTTATAATAAACTAACTTGTAAACTATACAAGTAGATTTTTATGCTATGGCGCTGAAAAGGCTGCAGTGTGTGTGTGTGTGTGTGTGTGTGTGTGTGTGTGTGTGCGCCTCACTGTGTGTCTGTATTTGTGTGTTTGCATAGATATGCTTCATAAACTCATGTGATGTTATTTAAAGCCATGGTCAAACCACCAAGTTAAATGCTCTTTCAGAAGAATCATGTTCCTGAGAATGATAAAAATGGAAATCAAGAGCCAGGGGTCATAGTGCACAACTTTAATCCTAGCACTGGGGAGGCAGAGACAGACAGATCTTTATGATATCAAGGTCTATATTACAAGTTCCAGTCAGCTGAGGCTATTGAAAGACCTTGTCTCAAAATGGCAAAAAAAAAAAAAAAAAAAGAAATCAAGATCTTAGTCTCTAAGAAAATAAACAAAGAAACAAAAAAACAGTTGCCAGGCAAGGCAGTGCACACTTTTAATGCCAGCACTCAGGAGGTACAGGTGATAAGATGTCTGTAAGATCAAATCTTCTCTGGTCTATGCTGCAAGTCCAGGGGCCTGCTGGGGCTACAGAAAGACCCTGTTTTGAAAATAAATAAAATAAAAATAAAACAAACAACACACACACACCCCAAAAGAAATCACACAGAAAGTCATAACTGTAAAAAGTAAAAATCAAGATCCTGGCTAGCAGTGGAGATATGTTATGTTAGTCAATAAACTAGAGTTGTGAAGAAGTTGGTGAATTATCTCTATGAATGTGTAAGGCGGGGTGGGGGGAGATATGGTGGAAGAGAGAAGAGAAGGAGGCCATGAGAGAAAACAATGTGAATTTGCATGATTTTTGGATGCATTTTCTACTATCTCTGAATTAAATTCAGCAGTTGCAAAATTATTATTTTATCACTAGCCCCATACACAACAGATTTTAAAATTTTATTGCATATCGAATAAAACAATTTGGAAGTTTTTAAACATAGGGAGGTATCAATAATCTTAATGAAGTTGAATGGACTCTGAATTTGCTTGGAGAATAACTAATTAGGAGAAGAAAAATTAATTTGTCTGGAACGTGAATTTGAATTTTCTAACAGTTAAATATGATTGCAAACAGAGACAAAGTAATGCCTAAATGGGTAATAAAATTTATTCAAACACTATTTCTGTGAGAAGCAATATATAAAAATAATTGCTTTTAAAAGTTAACTGAAAATGACTTTGTATTTTATTCCTCGCTAAATGTGCCAAACAGTGGAAATCATTTTAGATTATAGAGGTGAACTGATAGTATTTGAGATCCAACTTTGCTAAAAAGTTGTATCATGAATTCTTACAACACACCTGAAAGAGTTCTGATTTTCATTTTTACAGCTCCAGAACAAGATAAATTTTTCAGGGTAATTAGTGAAAGGGTACAGCATTCTATCCCGTGTCACTACAAAGTCATGACTTTTCTAGCTTCAGCTTTCCCTCCTTCAATAACACAGCTCCTAGCATATTAGCCAGGCCAGTAATACACATTTAAAACTGGCACTGGAGTCTTATACTCTATTGCCTTTCCTTCTTAAAAGATCTATAGGAGATTTTTCCATTCTTCCTCAAGTCCTATTCTAATATCTGAAGCTACTGCAGCTGTCTGGTTGTGTTCTGATAAACTAGTCAATATATATTTATATAACTTCCATTACCTGACAAGAACCAAGCCATGTTACGGATAAGACAATTTCCATCCTAAAGAAACTCAAGCTTATAGTCAGATTCCTAATTTTCTTAAGAACTTATAATTTCACAGCATATAATGGTGATATTCTTAGTAGACATGTACATAATCTTTACTTGAATAGTCTAGCCATTATCCCAGAAGATAGGTACATGGTCCCAACTTTAGATAAGAAAAGTAAGCCTCAGAGATTTTGATACTTTCCCACAGTGATAAGGAAAATGGAAGGCAGAACAAAGATTTGAATTTAGGCATTTCAGTATAGGGTCCATGTCCTTGTCCTCTCTATATTACCTTGCCTTTCAAGAACACACATAACAATAAACTAAGCAATGAGCTAGTCTTGATGGTACATGCCTGTAATCCCAGCTACCTGGCATGCTAAGCCAGGAGGATGGAAATCTTAAGGCCAACTTGGGCAATAGAGTAAGATCCTGTCTCAACAAACAAACAAAACTTGGAAATGGTGCTAAGATGATATGAACACCATAATTTCCAGACTCACAGATTGTGACAATGCCTATATCATGCTGTAAGCCACTTAAGCCTTTTCATGACTCCTCATTAGAGAAAATGGAGCCCAGAACACAAAAATGCAGTTTATGCTATGTAGCTCGTTTTTATTAACTTTTTGTTAGCTTAATGGGTTAAAACTTCAGAGCACTAAACTAAGCTGTTTTGATGAAATCCAGCCCTTAATAAAATTATTCTAGACAACACAATTGGGCTTTTTTCTTATAATTTCTGAAATCAGCTATATTCACTGTTTTTATTACCTAAATCTATATACATAGGATTAAAAGACTTTGCTTGCTTGTTTGTTTCTTTGTTTCTTTGTTTCTTTGAGACAGAGTCTTAGTCTGTCCCCCAGGAAGGCCTGGAACTCAGTAGTCTAGGCTGGTTGCAAACTCCCAACCATCAGGCTTGTGAGTAGATTACAGACATGAACCAGCATGCCCAGTTTCAAAGGCATATTCTTAAAGATGTCTGTCTTCATAAGGCTTATATAACACCACTGTGGGTTTTAAAATCTGTAGATAAATAGATACTGTTACATTTATTGTTCTAACTTTAGCCAGCATTCTCCCAAACTGTCAAGTTTATGGACAGCCAATGTGGAGAAATGATACAGACCTAAGGTGCCTTGGGTGACATGATAGAATTTAATGTAGAAATGGATAATGTAAAACAGAAAGAGAATATTAAGTGAGGGCAATTTTTAGAAAACCTGGAAAAAATCAAAGTTTGAAATTTAGTAAATACTGATATACCAATCTGTGTTTTTTCATTTGGGCAAATGAATTATAGTAGTATTAGAAACCAAAAATACGGAAACTAAATGAGAGGTGTATGGGAACTCTGAGCTATTTGTTCAATTTCTCTGTGAATCAAACATTATTCTAAAATAAAAGGCTTAATAAAATAGATCTTTTTTATTTTTATATTTACTTATTTTTAATCCCTTATCTGGCTTAGTAGTAGCAAATTTCTAAATATAAAGATAATCTTGCCTCTGTTGATATCTTCTAGTAATCAGTTAACTTTCCTTAACATCTGTTTCCTGATATCAGCTATATTAATGCATTTTAGACTAGGCAAGGGGCCATAAACTGGTATAATATGATTAGGATTAAGTCAGACACCACAGGATCCAGGCTGTGCATCACCGATCATGTTCATGGGAGCCCATGTAGGCTATAACAAAAGCTGTGGATTCTAAAGTTCTATAAATATGATCTACTCAGGTCTTTACAATAATTATAATTTTTAAAAATAAGTGGCATTCTGTAATGGAATAGACCTCAGAAGTGCTTCTCTGTGTTGCTTGATTAATGTCCTCTGTTTTAAAGTGATGCTAGCTATTCAAAAAATAGTCTAGCAAAGCCACAAACAATTTAAAAGTAAAATCTATGTCTTATGATTAATACTTATAATTAGAATATTTTGTTTGGGCAGACTCTATGTCACCCATTTAATTCTGGATATGCTGTTCTTCTGAAAATTGGCTGTCCATCTCCCAAGTTATCCATTTAATACATAACGATGTTGCTACACTTGTTACATTGGGGCACAGGCAAGGAATGATGACATCTTCTAGTATGTTCTATAATTTTGATCAAAAAATTCTCAATATTTAATTCCAAACCAGAATGACAGAGATTCCTATTCACCCTTTGGCAATGCATATATTGGATCCAGAAAATCAGGAAACCATCTATCTGCCACCGTGACATTTCCAAGTCTTTGTTCCCTTTCCCCTTACAAGTTACTCTTTAAAAAACTGGGCCATTTGTTCTGCAAAATTCACATGGTCTGGGTTTTACAGATTACATCCTATGGTGTTACTGAACCTGTTTCTCTGAAAATCTCAATTAGCTAAACTGCTTATAGAAAGATAAATCTCCACATATCTGCTATCATGTTTATGTTAAGTTTGTGTAGTAATAAAGGCCAGAAAAATTCTTCTTTTTCTTTACATTTTATTAGTCTTCCAAAAATAATGAATTAGTTTCTAGCTTCTTTCTAGTGTGTTTAATAAGCTTAAAAATAATATCTTAATTGGAATTCAGGGATTATTTGAAGCTTTTAATCAATGTCTATGACCCAAAAAGTTTGGTCAGTGGAACTTAAATAAGTTGGAAAATGAGTCATTTGATATGGATTTAGAACACTTTGATAGCTTCTATATTTCTGAAACAATATTCCAAGCTCATTTTGGACACTTATAAACTAGGTTATCTATTTTTCCAGAAAAATCTGAGAAGTTGGGTTGGTCATTGTTTCTAAACAATTGTGTTGAAAGAAACCAACTATAACTGAATAATTCTATATAAAACAGAAAAAGTACCAGTCTGGTGAAACTAAACCTCTTGGGTGTTTAACAGTCATGCCTTCAGGCCTGTACTAATCTGGTCAGACAGACTTAAAGGACAGTTTTTGCTTCTTGCCATCCAAGGTCAACTAAGTTCCAGGGGACTATGGAACATCTCTCAAAATGTCCTGTAACGGTGGTGAGTCGCCTGTCCTCTTGCTCAGGGAAGCCATGGTACCCCACCTGATGGACTTGAACCAGTGTCCAGTCTACAAAGAGGAGGGTAAACACAGAGGAAACTTTTCCTCCATGCTTACTAGTAAAGCCAGCCATGGTCAAGCAGAACCTTTGACTTATTTGGACATAGATGGAACTGGTAAAAGAAAGGTCTAAGGAGCCAGAGGCTCCTCCTAAGCCCATGTGACCCCTAAGGACCAGATCCTCAAGTGACCTTAAGAGTAAAAATAAATTGGTTTATTTGGGCCAACTGCATGATCTTAAACACCCAAAAGGAAAGTATAACCAAACAGTAGAATGATCACTGTATTTCTATGAGTCCAAAGGCTTGACCATCCCATACATTAGACACGTTCATATAAAATGCGATTTAGACAAATTCTCATTAATGATTGGTTCTTAATAAGAAAATGATGCTCAGGGGTCAGACTTAAAATCCTGGTCTAATCAACTCTGAAGTCCCTACCTGCAACCAAAAGGAAAAAAATAATTCTTATCTAAAAATTAAATAATAGCTAAAGTTCTTCTCTCTCCCTGTCTAGAGGTCATTTGGGACAGAAATCACACTGTGATTCTAGTCACTCCAACAACTATCAAAGTACTTGAAAAGCAAATCAAGAGTCCAGTCATGGCAGCCAAAAGAAAAACGAGGAGAAACTCAGTAGCTCGATGCTTTTGGAAGTCCTCATCAAGAAATTCTGATTTGAAAATTCAGCCTGTTCTGATGCCTCCTGGTTACCTGCATAGAATTTCTGTCTAACTACCCTTGCCTTTACTTCCCTTCCCCTCCTCAGCCACTGATATCCATCCTCCTCATGATTACTCCATACCTTTTATTTTTTTTTTTTTCAGTACAGAATCAATGAGATGACCCGATGGTCAGTGAACCAGATGCTCTTAACTGAATTCCCTCAAGTCTCCCTACCACCACCATCTGCCTGCCTGACTCTTCACTCCAGACGAGTGTTCCAGCCTTTTGAGACCACCCCTCCTTACCAATGTCCTTGTCCAGCAGGAAATAGCTAAAGAAAGTCCACTGCTACCCCTTGTCATCAACCAAAGGGTGGAATGTTAGGTTCCGGGTAGGCTCCTAAAATGGCAATGTCACCTACAATATTCTAAAAGGGCAGATTGTAACTTAGCCTCAGGCAAGTCCTGCTGCTCACTGGGGGACCAACCAATCCTGAGCTGAACTGCCTAGCCTACTAGGACATGAAAAGTTACCCAACCGCCTAACTGCCTATAAAAGATGTCTGATTACCCTGCTTGCTGCTGTTTCTTGCTGATGTTTTCCTGGTCCCAGAGAGGCAGCCCAGTGGTCTGTTTGCTCTCAAATAAACTGCTGCCCCCCTCAATGGAGTTGCCTGGTCAGTGGTCTCCACTGCTCCACTTCCGTACACTCTGGAACTGGAGTTATAGATGGCTGTTAGCCACTATCTGGGTGCTGGAAACTGAACCTAGGTCTTCTGCAAGAATGGCCATTACTCTTAGATGCTGAGCCATTTCTCCAGTCCCAGAATCAATGATGTTTTTAAAAGTATTTTATTAATTTAAGAATTTCATATAATGTATTTTAATTAGATTCAGAACCCCTTCCCCCAATCCACTCCCTCCTTTTCTACCTCCCATGACTTCATGTCCTCTATTATTATTTGTCTCTTTTTTTTTAAGATCTATGTATTCTTACCTGTTTCCTAAATGCTCTTGAATGTGGGTCTGTTTAATCTACCAGGTGTCACACCAGTAAGAAAAACTGACTCTCCCTCTTCTATTCATGCTGGGCCATCTGATTTGAGTTCCCACGGGTCTTATGATTGCTGTCATAAGTGCTAAGGGTTTATATTTACAACTACCCTCTGATGTCCAGACAGCATAATTTCTTTGTGGTCATCTACCATGTCTGGCTCTTACGGTCTTTCTGTCTTCTCTTCCACAACGATCCCTGAGTCTTGGAAGGAGAGTGTGAGATATAGATGTCCCATTTAACGTTGAACAGTCTCTTATTCTCCACATGTTGATCATTTGTGGGTCTCTTTGTTAACCTCCAGCTTCTATAAGATTTTTCTCTGGTGAGATTTGAGAGATACACTAATCTATGGGTATAAAACCAAATCAAAATAAATAAGTTTATTACTGTATCTGTTTAGTAGAATGATAGTAATAGGTTATCCGTGATGGCCTGTGACTTACCTAGCTCCAGGTTTTTGGCACTGATAGCAGTGTAAGCTATGAACTCTCATTGTGAAGCAGCCTTTAAATCCAATTAGAAGGTGGTTGGTTAGTCCCAAGGTATTGGTGCCAATATGGCACCAGGGAGCATTTTTGCCAATCAAGTTGTTATAGTGGTTCACAAGGTTCATAGCTAGATAAGTTTGATGATTACATTTCTCTGCCAGTAACATGCATAGCAAGTACTTTCTAGTACTATGAAAACTAGCCAGCAGAGAAAGCTTCAAGGTCAGCACCAGCTTGATTTTTCCATGTTTATTGTATGACTCAAGTATATAGTATCTTTAGCAATAGTGTCTTACCATTAACATCTAGTGGGTAACCAAGTGCAATGGCAAGATCCAGTATTGCTTGAGGGTCTGTGGGATATCTCTGGTCAACAAGACCAAAAGTGGGAGTCCACTCCTGGGCTTTTAATTTAATAGCCTTTTTAATTTGATAGCCTGTGTTGTCTATCAGGGCCACTGAACTCCTGTGATAAGCTAACTACATTTAAACTCTTTTTTATATTGTAAATGTATGTGCTGAAAGACACTTGTATAATAGGTTTCCATATTATAGTAGCTTTCGTCAAAGGCCTTTAGTGTTAGCTGTTCCTCCTCTTACTCCCTCTTCTGGCCTATCATCCCATTCCCCACTCCATTGAACCTGTCCTATCTGCTCTCCCTCTTTCCAACTTATATCACTATATTCTGTCTCCCCTCTCATGAGCTACCCAATAACCCCTTATTAATTTCCTTATGTCTAAGAATTTTTCAGTTGTAACACACCTATCTAAAGATTCAAACCTAACATCCATTTAACATCCAATTAAGATGTCTATTTCCAGTTGCATATGTGCAAATTTCATAATTTTGTCTTTACTAATAGCTGAATAATATTTCATTATATAAGTGTACCATAATTTTGTTATCCATTCATCAGGTGCTGGACATCTAGGTTATTTCTATTTCCTAAACAAAGTTCTCAAATGATGAAACACAAATGACTGTCAAATATATATTGTTTTAATGTTCAAAATTTTAACCATCTTGGAAATGCAAATTAAAACTGTTTTGAGATTTTGTCTTATCTTTATCACAGTGGCTTATATCTAAAAAAAAAACAAATACTAGTGAGGATGTAAGGTAGAGGAACACTTAATTCACTGCTGATGGGAATGAAAACTGGAGGCCCCACTGTGGAAATCAGTGTGGAGGTTCCTCACAAAGAAAAAAATAGATATATCAAATGATCCAGCCATACTACTCTTGGGCATATACCCAAAAGACTCTATGTCCTACTTCAGAGATACCAATCCATCCAATTCACAATAGTCTGGGAATAAATGGTAGGTCCCCTCACCCCCTTACAGGAAAATGATACTTAAGCTAAAAGCCCAATTTTGCTTTTCTCCATCATTTCTGTAAAAGTAAAATCACTACAAATTTACTAGGAAGTTCTAATTCTGAAAATAAATAAAACATACCTAAAAGTATCAGGTGTCATATTTAAAGTTGCAAGTTATAAAAGGATATCTTCTAATTCGCTTCAAATAAATATTAAACAATTATATTAATGGACTTTTTATTGAGAAGTAACACTAAGACATAGCCTAAGATATTAGAAACATTTTCTTAACCTTTCAAGCTCCTGTGATAGGATCATAACCCCAAATGCAAAAGCTAAAATTTGAAAAAAACACATATTATGAGATATGTTTTCAATATTTACATCAGAGAACATACAAAACACATTAAAACTCTTATAATTAAACAAAAAAGGAGTAAACACCTGATCACCAACGGACAGGAATCTGGAGCAGATATTTCTCAAAGAACATATATAAACAGTCACACCGTAAAACAGATACTCTTCTTTCCTCAGTGACTAAGAAAATTCATCTTAAAACCACAGAAAGAAGAGGCTGGAGAGATGTCTGTGTTTAAGAGCACTTCCTACTCTCCAGAGGATCCAAGCTTGGTTTCTAGCACCTATGTCAGGTGATTTACAAAAGCCTGTACCTCAAGCTCCAGGGGATCTGACACCTTTCTCTGACTTCTATAGACACATTGCATATACACAAATATGAATACACATAAATAAAAATAATAATAAATTGTTTTTAAAAAAATTATGAGATACCACTGCATACAAGTTTACAAGTTAAAATGTCAAAGGAAAGTGATTTTATTAGACTGTGTTTATTGAGACGGGGTCTCCTTGTTGCTCCAACTTGCCTGGAACTCTCTATGTCTAGGCTGGTCTTGGCTAGCCTTGATCTTACAGATTGGTCTGCCTCTGCTTCTTGAATGCTTGGATTGAAGACATGCACCACCACAGCCAGCCCTCTTACTTGATTCTTTACTAGTCTCTCAGTTTGGATCGTTCCTTTGCCACCTGAACCTCAAATTACCTTCTACTAGAAGAGCAATTGTATGGAAGAAAATGCACTGAATGATAAATAAAATGGAGCCCTGATTTTCAAGCCATTGGCAACACAGGAAAATTTACATTGCTAACACTAGATAATCTGAAATGTTTATGTCATAAGACACAAATAGATTTTCTTACAGTTTGTTTCAACAGTGATAATGAAGGAATCTTTAAAGAAGCAAATCTCAGGAAGACAAAGTTGTAAGGACAAGTCACTTATCCTACATAGAAACTTGCCTGCCTTCGATCACCACAGATCTTCCTTATTTATCTTTCTTTTTAAATACATTTATTGATTCTAATATCATACAATATATTTTGATCAGATTCAGATTCCTTCCCCATGTCCACTCCCACTTTATTATACCCCCCAATTTCATGTCCTCTATTATTACTATTTTAAGTATTTATTATTTTAATTTTATGTGTGCAAGTATATTGCCTGAATGTAGGGAGGTGCACCAGTGTTATGAGGTCATGGAGGTCAGAAGACGGTGTCAGATCCCCTAGAATTAGGAGTCATAGATGGTTGTTATGTGGGTGCTGGGAATCAAACCTAGGTTCTCTGCAAGAGCAGTTGGTGTTCTTAACCATTGAACCATCTCTCCAGTCCCTATTATTTTTTAAATGCCTGTCAAGTCTAATTTTGATTTCCCAAGTGCTCTTGGGTGTAGGTTCATCTCCTGAAGCCTGGTCAACCTACCCAGCATCATACTGTTTTGGAAAACTGACACACACAGCACCCCACCCCCACCCCCAACAACTATCACTTGCCAATAGTTCCTGAGCTATGGCTGAGGCTTCTGGTCAACCTCCTCCAACCATGCGCCTTTTCTATCTTGATTTTGCACAGGTCTTGTGCATGGTGCCACATGTTCTGTGAGTTCAGATGTGCAACTACTCTGTTGTGTCCAGACAGCATGGTTTCCTTATATTCATCTACCACCTCTGGCTCTTATAATCCTAGCAACTTCTCATCTGCAATGATCCCTGAGTCATGGCAGGACATGGTATGAGGTGTGATATAGGTATCCCATTTAGGGCTGAGGACTTCCCAGTCTCTTTTCCTCTGTTTGCTGACACTTGTAGGTCTAAAGGCATGAGTAGATTGCTTCAATGACTATCCAATAGTGCATACACTTAAAAAACAGAACATCACTGTAGCCGGAGTCAACAGCTTTGGGATTCTCAGGAAAGACTGTAGTTACTAGAGTTTCCTCAAGAGTCACAGTAATTATTTACTAAGAAGAAACATTTATGTTATATATAACATAAGTTATATAGCGGAATCTACCATTATCTTGAAAAATCACTGAAAAGAAACAAAATAAAGGCATATGACACTAAACTATGTTTAAAGCTTCAAGAATTTATTATATCATGCTATGATTGCTGCTTGGTTTATAAAAACTGAAAAGTATATTTTAAGCAAATATGCATCTGGGAAATTATTCAACGGCTTATAGGAAACTGACAGAAGTTATGTAAACTGAATAATGCATGAATGTACAATACCTGCCAATGTCTCCTTGATTTTCCTAAAAAAAGTCTCACAAAGAGTAGTAGCTTATAAAATACTGACTGAGTGAAGGAAGGACCTTAGTTTAAATTCAAATAGGCAAATTTTAGGACAGCTAAAGAACAATAATAAATAAGAAAAAAATAATTTGTTCAACTCTTACAGGTTAAAGTAACCAGTTCAATTGCCATATGCCCCACGAAGTTAGAAAAATTAATTACAATAGAACTTAGTCTTTGTATACATCAGGACTGAAGAGTATGGAGGAGGGGGATTGTGGTAACAGTTAAAGCTCCAGTCTATGAAAAAAAAATATATAATTTGGGGCTGGAGAGATGGTGCAGCAGTTAAGAACACTGGCTGTTCTTGCAGAAGACTAGGGTTTAATTCCCAGCACCCACATGGTGGCTAACAACTGTGCACAATCCAGTTCTAGGGGATCCAACGCCCACTTCTGACCTCTGCAGCACTTCATGACACAGGTGCACTTACACACATGCAAGCAATACATTCATACACATAAAATTAAAATAATAAATAAAATACATTTTTAAAAGGTAACCACTAACTGATTTAATAATCACACTCAGTTTTTGTATTTATAAAATTAACTGAAATAAATATAGTATTCCATTCTTGAATTTTATTTTATTTTTCTATGACCAATTGAAAACCAAATATTTTTTAACCTACATCAAAGAGTTTCTGAATACAAATTATCACCAAGCTTAGAACAAAGGCTTCCACTTCTGTTTGTGAACATAATATGTTGGTGGGTCTGTTTGGGCATATTTTGTTCATTCAGTATAATAAACTGCTTAATTTCCCATCATTTCACATTTTCACATTGACTTATGTATAAATGAATTATTTTCTAAACAAGCTATTTAGAAAGTTAAAGAAAAAATAATTGTAATTGTGCGTGATTCACTCTTGAACATCCAAAACATTTTAGAAAGCTGCATAAACCCTCTCAGAACTGCATAATATTAGAATATCATGATGTACTAGGGTTGATTAATCATAAGGATGTTAAGACCATTTAAATGTTCACAGAAGACAAAATATTCCAAAATGACAATTATGAGAATAAGAGTTTAGTATTAACCCCTATAAATTACCCAAACTTCTTGCATAAAATCTTCTTTGTTTTTAATTTTGATTTTTATTGAATTTTAGCGCTTTCCATAAAATATAATTTGATAGTATTTGTATACTCTCCCCTACCTCTCCACATTGCCCAATTTAATACAATACATTATATACATATATATGTATATATGACCTATAGAGCCCAATTTGTATTCCCAGTGTGGATCCATCCTCCGTGCCCACCAAGACTCAAATCTCTGTAAGACACTGTCTGTCCCCCCGCAAGCAGCCATCAATTGCTGAAAGTTCCTTAGGTTAGGTTGGGATTTCATACCCACTTCTCCAAGTCTATACTGAGATTTTGTCTGATTGGAACGTTCATAGGACCTCCGCATGCTGTCACCATTGCTGTTAGTTCGTATGCGTACCTGATCAACTCTCTGGAAGACTCTGTTTCCTTGTGGTCATCTACCTCTTCTGTTCTTACAATCTTTCCACCTCCTCCTCTGCAACAGTTCCTCAGTCTTGGGAGGCAGCAGTTTGAAATAAGTGTTCTATTCAGGGTTAATCACTCTGAAGCCTCTTGTTCTCCCCACATTGACCTTTTTTGAGTTTCTTGTTAATCACTTCTGCACAAGGAAACTTCTCTAGTGAGAATTGAGAAAGGCATTCTTCCTATGGGTAGAGGTTGCACTGAACATGTATTATTTAGGGTTAATTGTCTCACAGACACTTATTCTGTACACTTGAACAGTTTTGGAATTTGGTAAGAGCCTCTATATGTTGAAAAAAGAAGCTTATTTGATGGGGTGAAAGACACACTTTTTTATAAATAGGAGGATGCATATTTAGAACAAAGTAAAAACTTACCCTGGACTCAGGGTGTGGCACAAGCAAGTTTTTCTCTAGACTCTATGACATCTCCAGCCATGAGTATTTGGCAATGTTTACAGTTCCACACATGCATTCCCTCCCATTGAGCAGGACTTAATTCCAATTAGATAGCTGGTGATTACTCCCAATATAAAAGTTCCACTATTGCACCAATAACAATAGTTTATGAGGCCAGTCATTGCTGTTTATTAGGCTTCATCTTGGTAGGACCATTATTGGTTTTCTTCCTTGTCTGTAGGGTATCTAATACCTTGAGAGCTAGTCTTCAGGGTAGAGGCCTCCTGGTTAATTCCAGTTTGTTTGCTCCAAGTCCAATGTGTCTAAAGTGTGACCTGTCTTCAGTAATAGAGTCTTATCTTCAAGTTTGGGGAAGCAATCAAAGGCTGTGGCAATAGCCTGTGTTATTTTTGGAGTCTCTTGAACTACCCAGACCAACACCTTGAAGGAAGGTCTCTCCTGTCTAGCACTGTGCTTTTTGTCATAGAGCCTTCAGCTATACATGCACTCATGTATTTATTGTACTTGTATTTTTCAGGAGGACTTTGATATTTACCTCTGTTTTGTCATACCATCTAAGCATTATTTATCTTTCCTCTCACTCCTTTTGTATACTGCTCACTACTCCCACCCAGGTTAAAGTACACCCCCCTTTTTCCCCATTTTCCCCTTAACAACACCTAACTACTCCTATCCCCCTCTCTCAAGCTCCTACTTCTCCTTTATCCCCATGGTTCCTTTCCATTTTCTTGGCTCCTTTCTCTTTCACTTGAATTCACTTGAAAAACATCTATTTTCATTCTTCCCTCTATACATTTAGTTCAATGTCATATAATTTAGTAACATTGAAAACCTTAAAACACTTTTTTTCTCTTCCTGATATTTAAAGACTTCTTGAGTAGTTCTGAAGTAATTCCTCTGATAATATCCTGAACACCTTCTCGAGTCTCCACAGGGCAGGCAGCATGAATAACTGATGAGTCTTTCTTCATTCTGTTCATGAATTTAAATGCATTATCTCAGCCAGCCGAGAGCTGAGGGAGACAGAAAGCTCTATGAAAGGAGAGAACAGAGGACAGCAAATACTCTGAAGACGGACGCATCTCCCAGGAATATGGTTATTTTCATGCATTTGCTGAGCTAGTACAGCAGCAAATTTTCTCTCCTTCTCAGATGCCCTGACTTCTTCAAACATGATTTTGCTTCCTTTTCATATATGCTAAACTATTTTCAGTCTTGAAAATATCTATCTCATGGATTTTGTTTTACTGTTGAGATCAGAGATTGCTTGACCGCAATTTTAAAACTATTTTGGTTATTTTCAGTGTGTGAGATATATTATTCCAGTTAACTAAATTGGGTCTTGTTTGTTGTTGCTCCTGCTGCTGCTGTGGTTTTTCTTTGCCCAGGGCTGAAGATGAGCTGCACTGATCTGAACATTGTTTACTCTGGTCCCTGTTCTTACGTAGGCACATGATTGTTCTTTTTCCTTATCTGGATGGAGACTTTCCTTGTTCCTTTGAGGTCCACTTATCTTTGTTTTGGTTTTAGACTGCCTTAAGATAGGGATTACTGGTTTTAGTTTTTGTCAATGTTGTTTGAAGTAAAGTCTTTGCAGAGGATCAGGGATATCAGTTATTGAGTCCTCTTATAGGATGGCCTATTAACTATTTCAACAGGATAAAAACATTGTCACCGTACATGAGTACCAGATAGCAAGTTTGGACTTTGGAGGCATACACATGTCCCCAAACTAGGCTAATAGCAGGATCTGTCTTTTTGTCACACCAATTGGATGCCAGGTTACAGATTTGCTGGCTTTTATACCTGAGTTGCTGGTCTAAAACAAGGATCAGTAGTACACTGATTTAATTTCTCTTATGGCAAGGGTTGATGAATCATTTGGAATACACTTATTGATCTTTCGTTGTTTTTCTTTTGAGAATTGTCTGTTCATTTCTTTATCCCATCTGTTAATTGGAAGTTTTGTTTTGGTCACGCTTAATTTATGCAGTTCTTTATAAATTCTGGATATAAACTCCATTTCAGAAGAAAATTTAACAAAGATTTTCTCTGATTCTGTGGCTGTCCATTTTCTCTATTGATATTTTCCTTTGCTGTGTAGGAACTTTTAATTGTTAGCCTATATGTTTATTCATTTTCATTTACAATGTTTTTCCACAGTTGAGTTTTGAATATTCACCATGCACTACATCAAATCTGAAATAAATGCATGTTTATTTTCGTCTTATTGCAGTTAAGTCTTTAATTATACTCACAATTACAAACATTGCCACTGTAACTTTATTGAAAAATTAAAAGTGTATATTCACACCACACTCATCTTTTACGATGTGGAGAACAACTGAACCCTTGAACTTTGCATTTATTGTATAATAACACCATGCAGTCCATTGACAGTTCACAATACTCTTCAGCAATTACAAACAAAACTTCAAAGTGCAGAGTAATATCTTTGAACTTTTTTACTTAATGTACTATCACTTCACTGAAAAGACTGAGGAAAAAGTAAAGGTGCCCTTTTCCACAGATGCTATTTGTAAATTGTACCTGTGATCTAAGTATGAAATAAGGTAAGAAAGAAAAAACCCAAATTGGGTAATCCACACACATAGAGATTGGCTAACCAAGGTCACATGGATTTTATCATTTCTTTTGTCCTAGAATTTCTTTTCCCTTTATTCATAACCATACTTATTATCTATTATTTATGCAGTGAATACTACAAACAGCTCTGACAGTCACTAATATCACTTCTGTTATATGGACCAGCACCTATATAAGCCAAAGTTTAGTGAGGTTAACTAAATTTCTCACATCTAGAAATTAGAAAAGTATAATTCAAATATATTTTTCTAATTTGAAATTCTCTATCATTTCTGCAATCTTAGTTCATGGTGTTGACTCTAGAAAGTGATACTCTGTTACACCAATTAAAGAAATGGAAATGAAAACTGAGACATTACTGCACACTTACCAGATCAAAATATGCTGTGGTGAAAAGGCAAAGTGATGAAAACATGAAAGTAGATAATCTAGTGATGTATTCCTTGGTATCAATGGAGAGCCACTCAATTCTGGGTTTAACTTTTGAATTGCAGCTTGGCAATTTGTAAATTCATACCTGTCTCTGAGCACACTAGTACTTTGAACTTTTTAAATTTTCTAACATTTATTATAGTATATGTGAATGCCAGATGTGTGTGGTGTGTGTGTGTGTGTGTGTGTGTGTATGATGTGTGTGTAGGGGGCATCATGCCACAGTTTGCACGTGGAGGTCATTTATAGAGTTAGTTCCTTCCTTCTACCACGTAGTCTCCAGGGGTTAGCCCAGGTCACCGAGCTTGCACTGCCTTTGTACTCTGAGCATCTCTCAGGCCCTACTTTACTCCTTTTTAATGGTAATCTGTATTGATACACATTTTTTTAATCCATGCACTTGATGATGGTCCATTTTTGTTTATTAGATTTTTACCTATAACTGATCTCTCTGATTCCTTCATCAACACCAAATACAAACCTTTTAGAAAATGCATTTCTATGTTCTGATCATATATATATATATATATATATATATA
>NW_008350870.1:546630-547815 GCF_000622305.1 Nannospalax galili
TTTTAATTTGGCCTTTACATTTAGGGTGAATGTTCATTTCAAGTTACCTTTTTATTTCTATACAGAGGATGAAAGGTACAAATCCCACCTCATTTTTCCATTTGATTTTTGAGGTGCCAATAGTTTTGACACTGTATTTTATTTGTTTACTTATTCATGTGTGCTATATTGGGGGTGTCATATCACACATGTACACATCAGAGTACAAGCTGTGGGGTCCATTTTCTCCCGCGAACATGCCAAGCATGAAGTTCACTTCACCATTTTGTGAGCAAGCACTGACATTGAGACCCACTGAGGCATTGCTCTGAGATGGCCCTACAGATATTTTTGATAACAAGCTTTCATGCCCTCATTGAATTTAGCTTAAAAAATAAATTTACCCGTGTTCATGGGTTTATATGTGAATATTTTTTTTACAGAAAAATTCATTTTTAATGCAATTGACATTAAGATGTTTGCACGCGTTTCTAATCTCTACATATCTGATTATTACTAGTCACAGTCGGTTACTTTCTGAGCTCCTTGACATCGGAGCATGGATATAAAAGTCATCAGGTAGATTTCAATGGTAATGTTTTTCACATCTACTAATTATTAAGGAGCAAATTTTTATGCTTTGAAGAATTATTGGGGGGATGGAAGGGTATATAAGGAACCTAGAGGATAAAGGGAAAGAAGTAGCTCAAGAGAGGGAGGACTATAGAAGGGTATTCGTAAGGGAGAAAGGGGGGAAATAGGAGAACCTTAAGTGGGAAAACCATGATGGAGGGGTGAGACAACGCACAAGATAAATAATGCCTAGCTAGTTTTGAAAACCAGAGGGAACCATATTACTCCAACAACCTACTGATAAATTATACATACAACTAGATCAAAGAATGTAATATAATGTCTACGCAAGGTTTATCTGAGAGCGTTTGGTCTTTGCCCAAGCTCTAGCTATATGGCACACAGTAATTAAAAGTACCAGACTGGTGGAAGTAACTTTCTTGGATGTTTAACAGCCATACTTTGAGGCCTATACTAATTTGGACAGAGGGACATAAAAGACAGTTTTTGCTCCTTGCCCTCCTAGGTCGACTATTTCCAGGGGACTATGAGCATCCCGCAAAATGTCCTATAATGGTGGTGGGTCACCTGTCCTTTTGAGCAAGGAGGCCGAGGAGGCCCCACCAGATGGTC
>NW_008350870.1:548044-555790 GCF_000622305.1 Nannospalax galili
TGGTATCTAACTCAGAACTTCATCTGTACAAAGCACATGTGCTAAAAATGTGGTACATTTCTGTCTAACTCTAGATTTGTTTAGTATGTCATGAAATTCTTATGGTAGGACCAATTGTAAAGTCTTTTGTTTATATTTTCCCCCACTGGCCTCTTTTCAATAATGTTGGCAAAATTATGTAGATGCAGCTCTTCAGTCAACTTAACATTTTTGTGATCTGATCATTTAAGCAAAAGTTTTCTGCTGTAAGTTTCAATTTTTAATAGATACTTATTAAGTGATAGTCTACAAACATGTTACTGAATTTTTGTAGTGAATCTAATTATCAAAGACAAAGGACAAAATGTACTCTATTCTAATAAGAGAAAACTATAATTAAAATCAATTTAAAATGGCCACTTTTAAACTGAATATGTGGAAAAAAATCATAGAACTTCAAGCAAAAACAATGGCTACTACAGCACATGTTGTATTACACTGAATTACACTGTTAAATTTTAGTGAAAGTAATACATGAGTAGATTAAGGCAATTGTAAATTGTTTTCACCTCTTCAGTGTAACTATTGATCCATTTATTTGATTCAGTAGCTTAGTGTTAGGAAAATGTCCCTAAACACGACTCAGTTTAGAGGAAATTCCATACTTCTGACAATATTGCCACATTACTTTTAAAAGTTAAAAAACATGGGGCTGAAAGAATGGCTCAACAATTAAGAACACTTGCTGTTTTTCCAGCAGGCCTGTGTTTGATTCCCAGCACCCACTTAGAGACTAACAAGCATCTCTAACTCCAGGGGGTCTAGACTTCAGGGGGTCTTACACCCTCTTCTGACCTCTGTGGGACATTGCACACACATCATGCACTTACTTACATACATGCAAGCAAAAAACTCATACACATAAAAAATAATATATGAAACATTTAAAAAATTCTGAAAATAGAGACATCCTGAATGTGGTAAGGCAGAGGAAGATAAAATGATATAAATAATTGGTACTGAGAATTCTACAGATTACTCTTTAGAATTTGATGTACTCACTTAGAAATAAAAATGGCTTGTTCACTGGATTTATAACTACAATCCAAGCTAAAAGGGATACCTAATTCTTGCAAATTTCCCTGGAAATTAATTTTGGCTCACCCTTAACCACCATCTCCTGCATGAGGAAGTTTCTCTGGTGAGAGTTCAAAGATGCGTTAATCCATGGGTATAATAGTAAGCCATTAAGAGTCAATTTTAATACTATGTCTATTTAGCAAAATAATTGTAGTAAGCTTTCCTTTATGGCCTATGCCATAGCTAGCTACCAGTTCCTGTGCTTGGTATCAGTGTTTAGTTCCCATCTGGAAAGAAGACCTTAAATCAAATCAGAAAGTGGTTGATTACTCCCATAACATTCATGCCATTATTGTGCTAGTGGGCATATCTTGCCTGGCAAGTTGCTTATAGCTCACAGGATTCACAGCTGTGCAAGGCTGATGATTAGTTTTCTTTTCAGTAGTATGCAAAGCACCTTCCAGCACAATGAAAGATAGCCAGTAGAGATAAAGCTTTGAAGTCAGTATCAGCTTGTTTTTTCCAGCCAAACATCTGACAGAGGATTAGCATATAGAATACAATGAAACTCAGAAAACTAAACACCCCCAAAAAAAAAAAATCAGAAAAACAAACAAAAACAAAAAACAAAAAAATCAAACAAACAAACAAACAAAAAAACAGGCAGCCCAATTAAAATTAGGACAAGGAACTGTACAGGGAGTTCTCAAAAACATGGAAAGCAAATGACTGAGAAATATTTTTTAAATGCTGGATATCTTTAGGTGTCAGGGAAATGCAATTTAAAACCACTTTGAAGTTTCATCTAACCCAGTCATAATGGCTAAGATCCAAAAAACAAGCAATGACCAATGCTAGCAAGAATATGGGGAGAGGGACACTTATTCACCACTGGTGAGAGTGCAAACTGGTGCAAAATTGAAATCCATGTGGATTTCTCAAAAATCTAGAAATAGAGCTACCACATGATCCAGCCATACCACTTTGGGCATATACTCAAAGGACTCTATATCTTATTACAGAAATACTTGTTCATCCATGCCTATTTCTGCTCTATTCACAATAGGCAAGAAATGGAAACAAACTAGATGTACATCAACTGGTGAATGAATAATGAAAGTATGATACACTCACACAATGGAATGTTATTCAGCTATTAAGAAAAACAAAATTATGAGATCCACAGGTAAATGGATGGAACTGGAAATGATCATCCTGAGAAAACTCAGACCCAGAAAGACAAACATTGCATGTTCTTTCTCATAAGTTGATGCTAGCTCTGAATCCTTAAATATTCATCTTTTAAATTAGAAAATCCATAGAGGTCAGGAAACTAGTAAATGGCTATGGTAAGGAGGCTTCATGGGAGGGGATATAGAATTCAGTGATTTAAAGTGTGAAAGGCAAATAATGAAGTAGGAAAAGCTAAAGTGGGCAAGGAATGGGAAGGCAACACAGAAAAGGGAGTACAGGGAGGGACAGATAATGCTAAAGTCCCTTAGACAAAGTCATATGGAAACTTAACCATGTAGAAGCTTCTGAAAATAGAGCATTTCCCATACTGGGCATTATAGGCTAGCAAAGAGAAAGCCCAATGTCAGGAATGAAGTTCCTTTTTCCCAGATGCCAACCAGGGAGCCCATAGACCCCCAAACAATATTGGCCAATGTCCTTGCTCTAAATTAGATTACCCACCAGACAGTAAGATCATACGACTGAAGACACTACATACATGACCTATCTATCTATCCCATTCTTATTACACAATACTGTACCTAGGGGATCTTATAGGCTTTTATTTTTTCTGTTACTAGCACATAAAAGCTTTGATGACATTTTTTTTCTATTTCTGTCTTCATAAATGTTTATGAATCAATAAGCTGTGAAATAAAATTCTTTTATAGATATAGTGAGAGTTAAAACACTATCCCCAATTCCACTAAATGATTATTGTGGTAGTTTGAATAAGAATCTCACCCATAGGCCCCAATTATTTGAACACTTATTCCTCAGTGTGTGGCACTTTTTGGGGAGGGTCATGAAACTTTAGGAGGTGTGGCTATGCTGGAGCAAACACATCACGGGGGAGGGGGGCACGCTTTGAGAGTTCTTAAGCCTAGATGGATCCTTTCAGGTTCTCTTTGCTTCCTGTGTGTATTTGAAGACATGATTGATTGGCTTTCTCTCCAGCCACCTCTGCTGCCATTCCTCTCCACCAATTGAGAAACTAATCCCTCCAGAATCAAAAGCCAAATAAACTCTTCCTCCTATAAGTTGCTTTGATCAGTGTTTTAATCATAGCAAGAGAAAAGTAAATAATACAATTATTGAAACTCTAGTACTTTTGAAATTAGATTTTATTTATGTGTGCTATATATGTGCATGTTTGTGTATGTGTGTGTGTACATGTGTATGTGCATGAGTGTGCATGTGCCTGGGTGTGTGCGTGTATCATACAGGTATCCATAAGAGGACAGTTTGTAGGAGTCACTCCAGATCCTCTATATAAAAATGTCATTACTTGTCACACATTGAAACTCTAGTACTTTTGAAATTAGATTTTATTTATGTGTGCTATATCTGTGCGTGTTTGTGTATGTGTGTGTGTACATGTGTATGTGCATGAGTGTGCGTGTGCCTGGGTGTGTGCGTGTATCATACAGGTATCCATAAGAGGACATTTTGTAGGAGTCACTCCAGATCCTCTATATAAAAATGTCATTACTTGTCACTCAAAGCTGCATTCATTTTATTTATTTTTATGTCATTTTTGTAGTAAAGAAAATAAGCCACATTTAACACAATCTATTTCACGTTTTATCTCAAAAGCTTAGATATTGTTAGTGGTTGAGGCCAGTATTCTGATTCACAACCTCATTTGCTCCTTTTCCTTTGAGGAACTTTTTGCAACAACCCTGAAGGAATATCAAAAACTTATCTCAGAATACAGAGGGAAATGGAAGAGATCCAAGTGAGAGAAGAAATTTCATTTTTCCCACTGGAAAGTAACAAATAGATAAATATATTTTGATTGAAAAAGCAAAGTAGAGAGTGCACTGCCTAGGACACCCAGAGACAAAACACAGCATAAGTATTCAAATAACTCATCACACATGATGTGTGCTTTGCAAAGATTTGAACATGGCAATCCATGTACTTGGAATGCAGGAGGGAAAGGTGGTACTATGAAAGGGACCATGGGAAAACCTTCAGTGGGAAGTTTTCTTCTCGTCTCCTACCTGGAGAAGCCAAGATGGATCTTGGTGCTTACACCATGAGTTAGAAAGAAAAGAAAAGAAATATTTTTCACCAAATAAATTGAAGAGATTATGGACAGAGAATTAGAGCATGTAAAATGTTATTGATTCCCAAGACATTTTTAGAACATTCAAGCAACTGCATGCCTCAGAATGTCTCCCAGTCAAAAAGGATGCACACGCATAACTCTTGGTGTTATTCCATTATTGCCTCATCCTTAAGTATAAAGTATAAAACAAAATGCATGTAATTAAGTCCTGAGTATGACAGAGCAATTTCAAAAGATCCTGAGATTGCTGTGGAACACAGATCTGCAAGATCAAAGCTACTCTGAAAAAGGAAAACAAAATTGGAAGTATCATATTCCTTGACTTAAATTTACATTAACTAAAATAGTATGACACTGACGTGAAAACAGGCAGTGTAGCAAAGGAAAGCACTCAGAAATAAATCTAGATATATACAGACAAAGCTATTTTATGCAAAGAAACCTAGAGGTCACAATGGATAAAAGAAAATGGCTTCAATAAAAGGTACTGGAAAACTAGATTTCCCCCATGCAAAAGAATAAAATTGGATTTTTGTGTTTTAAATCACCTCAGATGATGCAGACACCTGAAAGTTCCCCATACCCCTGCTTTAGGACCATCTGCAGTTCCACTGCTCCAGAGCTCAGGCCTTCCCTATGAGCTAGTAAGAACCAGCCCCATTCTGTTCCCATCATCTCACATGGGGCCTTGGCCCCATCCCACTGAGGCTGCTGGAGTGTGCCTAACTAACCTGGGTGAGTTATACAAATGTCCCCATGCTTTGGAGCCATCTCCAGTCCAGTTGTTCCAGACTTCAGGCCTTCTCTGCTCACTAGTAAGAACCAGGCCATCCTGTTCAACTAAGCAGTTGGAATTATTCAAATCCCACTGTGCCCACTCCCTTGCTTTGGGACTGTCTTCAGTTCCACCATACAAAAGCTCAGACTTTCTCTTCTACCTAGTAAGAACCCTCTCATTCTGTTCTGGTGGTCATACCTCGGTCCTTGGCCTTGTCCCTCTGAGGCTGCTGGAGATTGCCTGACTAGCTGGGTGAGGTAGACAGAGCATGCAGTGCCAGGTTACCATTCAGCTGCTCTGAGACAAGTCTGGGTTGCTTCCCTTGAGGTTCACATGTTTTCACAGCTACCTAGAACCAGTCAGACGATACTCACCATCTTGACTTGGGCCTTGGCTTGTTTGCCCTCCAAGAGAGCTCCTGACTAGCCTGCATGGATCCATCTGGTACTTCCAATAAAAAAATTTTTAAAGAATTACCCTGAAGCCCAGACCAATCAACTTTTCATACCAGATGAGAAAACAGCCAAACTACATCAATGCAACCTTTACACTTAGGAAGAATGCATCTCTTAACTCCCACAAGAGAAGATTCCTTATGCAGCAGAGGATTATTAACACAAAACCCTACAATTGGCCAACATGCAAAGAACAAGAGGCTGCCAAGTGATTATCCCTGATAGAGGACAACTATTTCAAACCTGCCTCCCAAGACTCATAGATCATTGTGGAAGAGGAGGTAGAGGATTGTAAGAGTCAGAGGGCATGGATGACCACAAAGAAACAGAATATACCAGAAAGCTAGTCAGTTACTCAAATGAACTCACAGCAATGGTGACACCATGCACAAGTTCTATGCAAGCTTAAATCGGAAAAAAATTCCAGCGTATGTGGGGAGCCGTAGGCCCCCACCCTAGAAAACAGGAACCATTGTCTATGAAACAGCCTGTTTGCATGCATCAACTATTGACCCAGTTAAAGGCTAACCAGGTGGCACTGCAAAAAACATGTTATTCTGATCCAAGCACTTACCGCTTGAGAGACTCCCTCATTTCTCATGGAACTGCCTAGAAAACTTCTTTGTATCACCTTGTATTCATGCAGGTGTGGCCTCACAATAGAATTATGGCCTTACTATAGAATTGTGGTCTTACTATGGAATTTACTCTGTGATCATGCGGTGTGGTGTAACTATGAAAATTGCCCTGTTTGCTCCTGCCTCAATAGAATTGTCCCTGCCAACTTTCCCCTTTCTCTCTCTATAAAAACTGTACTTTTTCCATCAATAAATGAGACTTGATAAGAAAGCCTGTCTTGTCTCCATTCTTCGCACGTGAAAGTCCCACGGGCTGGGACATCTGGCGCCCAACGTGGGGCTGGACACTGAGGACCCAGTGAGGGAGACGACGTTATCAAAAGGAACGCGTTCATCCACATATTTCCTCGGATTCGCCGCAGGAGCCTGCCTCAGCATAAATGGAAAAGTAAGTAAAAATGTCCAATTATGGGGCAAGAATTAAGCCAACATGAACTTTACGTTAAACAATTACAGGAGGCTTTAAACACACAAGGAGTAAAGGTTAAAACTACAAACATTTCATTTCTTTGATTTCAGCAAAGAAACCTGCCCTTGGTTTCCCCAAGAGGGAGTTATTGATATTAAGAGATGGAAAAGGGTGGGAAATGCTTTAGAAAACTTTTATAAGGTTTTTGGTGCTGAAAAAAATTCCTGTTACCGCCTTTTCTTACTGGAACTTAATTAAAGAGTTATTAGACATTAAGGAAACCCTAATTGAGACCACCCTCAGACAGACAGAAAAAAATTCTAAAAAGAAAAACTCTCTCAAACAGTAGCAAAGGTCTCACCTAAAACTGTGGACCTCATTTCTCTACATAGTGATGATGAGGGACCACCTCACAGTCAGAAATCCAATGTCCCCTTAAAGTAAGATACCATGGATACAGACACAGCACCCCAAGAATGTCCCTCTGGTTCTGAGAGCAATGATAATGATATTGCTCTGCTCACAGAATCTCCTGGCATTCATAATTCACCTCCTCCTTGCTTACTGCCCATAGCTCCTCCAGCCCTTGAGGCTTTCCCTGCTTTTCCTCCCATGGATCATTTAGAAACAGAGATCAAAGGCCTGCAGCTGCGCATTGATCTGGAACGCCGCCGACAAGCTCTGCTAAAGGAACTTCATGACTTGTCAGTGCGGGACCCGCCCTTTAATTTTCACTTTAAAAAGACTAAAAAACAGACCCTGGGACTTTCCCTCTCCCCCATCCAGCCTTTTACTAAGTCATTTAAACCGCAAGCTTTTCCAGTTATAGAAACAATAGATGATAAGGATGAGCCTGTAAGGCACCACTCTCGCTTTCAATACCTGGTGATTAAAGAGCTTAAAACTGCTGTTTCTCAGTATGGTGCTACAGCGCCTTACACCCTAGCCATCCTAGAAGGAATAGCTGAACGATGGCTGACACCCATTGACTGGAATACGCTGGTCAGAGCAGCCCTTGATGGGGGAGATTATCTGCTCTGGAAATCTAAATTTACAAAAAACTACAAAAAAAAAAAAAAAAAACAACTAAAAGAAATCAA
>NW_008350870.1:556752-557126 GCF_000622305.1 Nannospalax galili
ATGGGAGAGCTTAAGCCTTTGTTTGACATTCTCAAAGGCGATTCAGATCCCAGATCTTAGAGAATACTCCTGCCAGAGGCCAAAAGAGCTATTACAAAGGTAAAAAAAAAAATGGCTCAACAGTTTATTACCAGAATAGATTACACCAAGCCTTTATGGCTCATTATTTTTTGCACAGATTTCTCTCCCACTGGACTTCTTTGACAACAACCTCGCAACCCCCTTATGTGGCTTCATCTGTCTGCCTGTCCTAAAAAGATTTTACATCCTTATTTTAATGCGGTTGCAGATCTTATTATTTCAGGCCACAAGGAGAGCCGCATCTACTTTGGGATTGAGCCCTCCCATATCGTTCTGCCTTATGCCAAAGAACA
>NW_008350871.1:0-803 GCF_000622305.1 Nannospalax galili
GAGGACTGTAAAATATAAATTTCATTTTCAATATATTTTCATTGATTTTTAAGCCAGTGAAATACTGACTTTGGTATCCAGGTAGTAGGGGAGTTGGAAATCTTGGGAACACTCAAAACAAATGAGAGTCACTTTGAAAAGGCAGGCCTGGGACCCTCCCTCCATGCTGCCAACCCACAGTAAATCTAGCTGAAACCTGAACCCTGATCCGCAGGTAGGTATGCAGCCCCAGAGCCCACTCACAATCCAGACAATGACCTGTTCCTCCACTCAGCTGCCATAATGACTTGAATAACTCCTTCAGAACCCTGACCTACAGGAAGATAGGCATCCCCAGAGCCTCAGAAGGAGCACAGATTGCAGTCCTTCCCTCTGAGCTACTGATTGAGGCACGCACTGGCCAAACTCAAACTGAACACAACCCTGAACCACAGGTAGGCACTCAACCCCAGAGTCCTGGCAGAGCCCAAAAAGTGATTCTTCGCTATGCATCATCTCCAGGACTGTGTGAATGGCTCCACAGAGCTTGAACCCCAGGTGGATACGCACCTCCAGAGCCATGCCTGGAGTGCAGACAGTGACCTCTCACAGGACCGCGTGTGACAAAGGAGATCAACCCCAGCCCTGACACCAAAGGAGCATTTGTAGAACCCTATGAGTCCTCCACAGACTTCTAAAATTGGCAGTGAGAACTTCCCACATCTACATATAATTTGCTCCTGGGCTAAGAAGTGCACATATCACAAGTAGTATGGGAAATATTTCTGACACCCCATTTGCACATCAACACAGTTACTCCAAGA
>NW_008350872.1:0-325 GCF_000622305.1 Nannospalax galili
CACATTGGAGCATTGTGATGACATATTTGTGCCTTGTTATGGTACACTGAGAATTGTGACGACACACTGGTGCCTTCTTACGGCACACTGAAGGGTGTGATGGTGCAATGGAGCATTGAGAAGACATATTGGAACATTGTGCTGTCATAGTTTGGTATTCTGAAGACATATTTGAGCACTGTGATGGCATATTGGGGCATTGTAATGGCACAGTTAGGATATGAGGGAACACTGAAACATTTTGATTCCATATTGGAGCATTGTGATCACCTACTGAGCATTTTTGTAGTACATCGGGTCATTGTGATGTCAGGAAGGGGCATTG
>NW_008350873.1:0-987 GCF_000622305.1 Nannospalax galili
TGGGACTGGAGAGGTGGCTCAGTGGTTAAGAACACTGATTGTTCTTGCAGACCTGAGTTTGAATCCCAGCACCCACATGACAGCTGTCGACTGTCCATAACTCCAGTCCCAGGGGATCCCACAGCCTCTCCTGACCTCTGTGGGCATTGCACGATAAGGGTGTGCTTACCTACATGCAGGCAATACAGGCATACACATAAAATAAAATAATATATAAAATTTGTTTAAAAACCCGGGACTATAAAATTAATTTTACTATAAAATTAAGTCAAAATGATTTAAGCTATGCAAAGAATGATCTATGATCACAGAGCAATCAAAGAAATAACAAAGTCTCTCTGGTAATAATTTAACCCTTTTTAGACTACGTTCCATAGGTTGAAATAACTCGGCGTCAAAAAGATAATGAAAGCAGAAATTTTAGATATAGATGCAATAAGCAAAAAAATTATACTGTAGTCTTATTTATGAAAATAGAACATTTAGGAGCTTGAGCAGTGGCTCAGCCATTAATAGCACTGGCTGCTCTTGCAGCAGACCCAGGTTCAGATCCTAGCACCCACACTGTGTCTAACAACCATCCATAACTCCAGGTCTAGGGGATCCAAAGCCCTCTTCTGATCTCCATGGGCATTGCTCAAAAATGATGCACTTACATACATGCAGGCAATAAACTCACATACATAAATGTAATAATAAGAAAATATCATTTTTAATCTTAATATGAATTCATATTGCCTGGAATTACAAGTTTATCATAAACATTAATCATAAAAACATATTTTCTTCATTCACTTAAATCAAAATATCTGCAGTCAAAATCCTCTCTTTCATTTCAATTGAGGCCTAAACCTAGGAGATGCTTCAGAAATGCAGAAAATTTGAAGAATCAAAACCCAAATAAAACTAACTTAAATAAATAAAATATTATGAAAAGAGAACATAAATTTCAGAGGGAGATGTGACTGGAGATCTTGGGGAAGTTAA
>NW_008350874.1:0-311 GCF_000622305.1 Nannospalax galili
CAAGCATACAGTCCCTTATGGCAGGGAAGTCCTGGTGGCAGGAGCAGAGACAGCTGATCATATTGTGTCCACAGTTAGGAATTGAGAGATATGAATATGTGTGTTCAATTGGCTTCTTTAAAAAAAAAATCAGTCTAGGACCTACCAAATTCCCTATGGAATGGTACTGACCTCTTTTAGGATGAATCTTCCCACCTCAATTAACCCAGTCTAGATAATCCCTCACTGGCGTGTCCAGAGGCTTGTCTCCTAAGTGAGTCTAGATTCTGTCTAGTTGACAAGACAACATTAAGCATAACAATTTTATAGTA
>NW_008350875.1:0-263 GCF_000622305.1 Nannospalax galili
AAAAAAAAAATCCTACACATATGTGATTGCTTGAATGAAAATGTCCCACATAGGCTCCAAGTGTTTGGACATTTTGTTCCCAGATTATGGCACTGTTTTGGGAGTTTTCAGAAGGTGTGGCTATCCTGGAGGAAGCATGTCACTGGGGGTGGGCTTGCACAGTTCCTAAGCCTGGCCAGATCTCCAATCAGTCTCTTGCTTCCTGTGCCTGAATGATGATGTGAGAGCTTTACTTCTACTGCTCCTGCTCCAGCCACCTCCCG
>NW_008350876.1:0-383 GCF_000622305.1 Nannospalax galili
CACAAGGAATAGACAGTGGGATTATATCACACTGCCAGCCAGAACAGCTCTACCCTTCTTTTGGGAGGACACGATGAGAAGAATGAGAGAAGCTAGGGGAGATGTGAGAGCCGGAACAGGATGGTGGTTCTCAACACAGGTGGATACTTTCTTTCTGATCTCAAGCCTGTGAAAGTCCTGCTGGCATCAACAGCTTAAAATATTGTAAGGGAGGAGGGATGGCATGTGTGCCAGCCTTCCTCCCTGCTTTGCCCGAGCTGAAAATGCATGCAGTCTGCACTGGGCTAGACCACAGGCCTGCCTTATCAAGCCTTCTGTAGGTTGGAATCACAAAAACCCACATCCTAAGACACCTCTGAATGAAAATAGTTAGGTCCAGGAGT
>NW_008350877.1:0-761 GCF_000622305.1 Nannospalax galili
GCCATCACAATGCTCATTGTGACATCACAATGCCCCAATGTGTCATCACACAGCTTGAATGTGATATTACAGTGTTTTATGTATCACCACAATGCTCACTGTGCCATATCAATGCACCAGTGTGTCACCACAATGCTCAAATGTGCCATCTCAGTGCTCAGTATATCATAACAGTGCACCAGTATGTCATCCCAATGTCCCTATTTGCCATCACAATGCCCTAGTGTACCAGAACAATGTTCAACAGGCCATCACGTTGCTCCAATATGTGTTCACAATGCCCCTCTTTGACATCACAATGCTCCAATATGTGTTCACAATGCCCCTCTTTGACATCACAATGCTCCAATATGTCATCAAAATGCCCACTGTGACAGCACAATGCTCTAATATGTCTCCACAGTGCTACACTGTGATATCACAATGCTCGAGGATGTCTTCACAATGCTCCATCGTGCCATCACAATGCTAAGTGTGCCATCACAGTGCCACAATATGTCATCACAATGCTCAATGTGCTATCTCAACGCTGGATGTTCTTGCACAATGCCCCAATGTATGATCACAGTGATCAATGTCCCCTCACAATGCTCCAATGTGTCAGCACAATGCTGAATATCTCCCCCAAAGCCTACCAATGTCTCATCCCAAAGATCCGTGTGTGATAATCATTCCCCAATATTTAATCACAATACTCCAATGTGGTATTGCAATCTTTCATGTGCCATCACAATGCTCCAATGTGTCATCACATTGCCCCA
>NW_008350878.1:0-561 GCF_000622305.1 Nannospalax galili
AAATAGACCCATAGATCAATGGAACAAAATTAAAGACCCAAATATGAGCAAGTGAAATTTCAGCCACCTGATATGTATGTTCAGCAAATGGTGCTGGCAAAACTGGATCTCCACCCATAGAAGAATGAAACTTAATCCCTATCTTTTACCCTGCACAAAAGTCAATTCCAAATGACTCAAGACCTCAATGTAAAGCCTGAAACCCTGAAACTGTTAGAAGAAAACATTGGCAAAAACCTACAAGATATAGGTGTAGGAAAGGAAAACCGGACATCAATTGCTCAGGAAACAAGGTCAAGAATCAACAAATGGGACCTCTCATTAAACTAAAAAGCTTCTGTATATCAAAGGAGGCAACCAGGGAAGTGAACAGAAAACCCACAGAATGGGAGAAAATCTTCACCAGTGACACATCTGACAGAGGTTTAATATCCAGAATATACAACAAACTCAAAACAGAATCAAGACAAGAAATAACCCAATTAAAAGATGGGCTGAGGAGCTGAACACGGAGTTCTCAAAAGAAGTAAAGATGGCTATGAAGCATCTTAAAAGATGTTC
>NW_008350879.1:0-557 GCF_000622305.1 Nannospalax galili
TATTATCAGAGAGCAACAAGGGATAGGAGCCATGCAAACAAGGGATTGCTAGGCCAATAGATTACAAAGTTTTTGGGAGTGTTAACATTATTTCCAACAACATTTGATTCATTTACAAAGAAACAGTATCTTTCCCAATATCATATATACCCTTCCCATGTCCAGTAGTTATTAAGTCCAATGTTCTTTTGTTGTGAAGCACCATTCTGGTGATAGAGTTCATTTGCTGTTGGAGAAACTCCAGGCTGTCAGTCACTGATGTCACAGCTTGGTTTAGCTTGTCTCAGCCAAAGGCAGAATCAGGTGCAGCTTGTAGTAGCTGTTGTCATAGCAACGCCTCCAGCATCCAGTGCAAGTTCGGTCTCTGCCAGCAGGGGGAAGAAGATCTTTCTCTGCTAGCAGCTGTGTAGGAGAAAAGGCTTCTTATACCTGGAAGTACTAGCTCACAAAAAGGTGGGCAAAGAGAGATTAACACAGTTTTGGGCTTTTCCTTGTTTTATAGGAAAACAAGCGATGTATGCTGTACTGGGGAGGCTTGCTGTTGAAAATGTAAATTA
>NW_008350880.1:0-1030 GCF_000622305.1 Nannospalax galili
ATAGATAGATAGATAGATAGATAGATAGATAGATAGATAGATAGACAGGTAATGATACCTTATTAAAGCAGAGTGAACTTGACTTTCAATGGAATGGGAATACATCTATTCTCAGTACCCACTTTGAAGGAATGGGAGAGAATATCGCTTGACATGAGCTTGCTTCATGTAAGATCATTGTACCACTGGCAGAAGCCAAAGTTACGAACTAGGTGTATAGTGATTGCTAGTTGCCCCTGTGTAGTTTTCCTCCTCCTCTTTCATGGTGACAGAATATTTGGGCTAGGTAAATGACAGTCTAGAATAGATTGTAAATTCTCAGAGCCATCTTCTTTGAATTACGGGCCATAGCATAGAGGCCCAGACAGAGTTCTTAAAGGAGAGAGGGCACCTTTATTACTAGGCAAATGCTATCTTCTTCAAAAGGGGCTCCCTTGGATGATAAAAGCACAGAATGGGAATTGTGCTTTAATAGACTAGAAAGAGAATATTCCCATGGACTGAGTCATGGACAGTCAAACCATGTCTCTGGTCACCATCCAACAAACTATATTGTGAGGAAGTTTTCATTATACTCCAAACATCATTGTTCACTTTTTTGTCCTTCCTAGGCAAATTTCAACTTGTAAAATTTCAATGAGCAAAAAATTTAAAATGTCCAAGTCAATTTTAATTTTAAAGATTATCTATGCTATTTCTTGCTTTCAAAGAACAACGGTAATTAAAGCTCAATTTTGCTTCTATAATTCTGCCTGTGTTTAAAAGTGTTTTTATGGATTTTCATGTGCATTAACAGCTAGATTTCAGGAAAGGACAAAAGGTCAACAAGTAAAACCCAGTAACACTCTTTAAGAAACAATTGGAAATTTTTTTTAAAAACCCACATGATCTTCAGTTTGAGCGTAGGTATTTCCAATTAAAGAAACAAGCTAAAATATTCCTGGATTGCTTTGTTACATTTTTAGTTTATACGCTGAAATATTGTATAGGAAAATTGAGACAACTCATCACAGTTACATATAGCCTCAAG
>NW_008350881.1:0-349 GCF_000622305.1 Nannospalax galili
AAAGCACTGAAAACAATGGGCCTATTTCATTGAACATAGTGAAAAAAAATTAGGGGCCTGTTTGTAGTTGTGTGTGTGACATTTTAGGCTCAGGGATCAAAGGGCAAGATTCTCTGATAAGATCAGGGTGGGTCCTGGCTTCTACGTTCCCATTTCATGCTGGAGACAGCTGTTTCAATAAAGAATGAGCAAGGCCTTTGCATCTGAAGGAACCAGTGCTCAACAGGTCAGGTCCGCCCTTCATTTTACGAATGCTAAGATTATGGCTCTCTTAAGCATCACCATAATGTGGCTTAGGAACACTGAATGACAGCTTCTTTGGCCTGGGATCAGGGCTACGGTCTGTCCT
>NW_008350882.1:0-271 GCF_000622305.1 Nannospalax galili
CAGTGTTTATTAAAGGAATTAAGAATATCCTCCGTGGAACCGGATTTGATGATGCTAAGTATGCTGGGCAATATGGGTATAAAGGGAGTGGGGGGGGCTCTGCCCTCCTGTACCTCCCGTTTTCTTGAAAGGAAGAGGACTCTCATTCACATATCAGGATCCCACATGTTCTCAGGGGAGATCCATGGGGCGAGGCTCGAGGCCTCGGCCCAAAAGTCCTCTAGATCAGTTCTTTTTACTCTAATCCCACAGGAGGTTAACAGGGATTTTA
>NW_008350883.1:0-331 GCF_000622305.1 Nannospalax galili
CATATCTTAGAATGGTGGAGGAGTTAAGGTCTAGGGAGGTTAAATCCCAGGCTAGGGCTTGTCTGAAGAGATGCAGGCTATCTCAAAACCCCTGGGCAGGACAGTCCAGGTTAGTTGGGAAGACATCCCAGTGTCAGGGTCCTCCCAGGTGAATGCAAATAGGTTGTGAGAGTCAGGATGTAAGGGTATTGAGAAAAAGCATCTTTAAGGTCTAAGACAGTAAAGTGGGTGGTGGAGGAAGGGATATGAGAAAGTAGAGTGTAGAGGTTGGGAATGACCGGGGGAATGGAAACTGCTGAATTGATAAACTGGAGATCCTAGACCAAATGGT
>NW_008350884.1:0-1337 GCF_000622305.1 Nannospalax galili
GTTTGAAGGACTGAGGAGAGCACATTATGGAAGTTGCATCTGAGATCTCCTCGCTTCTTTGCAAGGACCACTGAAAACTGCTATGATTTGTCATGCCATGAACAACAGGTGATGGAAGAGGGATCAAGTGCTCTGAGGACAACAAGGCATGAAGAAGAACGCTAACTGGTGTGATTGTCATAACCCTCCCTGCCCTGCTCCCATGCAGAGATTAAATTCCTCACCAATTGCAGCCATGGAATGGAAATCAAGGCTGATGCACACTAAAAGCATACGTGCTTTTACAATTCCGTTTTGTTATTCTCATTTATCTGATTCTTCCTTTGGAATTTGGGGGTGATCTATGAAGCAGATAGAAACTGAGATTTTTTTCTTGGCATGAACCCCAGGATTGAAAGACCACTGTGTGCATTATAAGGTTTCTAGCTCTGCTCCTTGGTGGGCTTCCCACCACAGGGCCTCTTTATGACCTGCATTCATCTTTTCAGGGGCAACCAGCATCTTTCCAGACATTATCTATTCCACTTCTAGCAAGATATCCACAGGACCCTTGAGCATTTTCCAGGATGCAGGGTTTCTGTCTCTGTCACAGTAGCTGTTCACTGGGGTGAAATCCTGCTGACTATGCCAAGTGATGGGGCTAAGTTCAAGGGCTTGACAGAGGTTTCCAGGAGCCAGGCAGTAAACGATATTCATAGAGCCACTAGAAATGTGTTCTACTTTATGTTCCATGGGTAAGGACACATGACCTTGGTCCAAAGGACATTTATAGGAAATCACACTAAGGTGGTTTCTCTCCAGAACTCATTTTATAATCAGTCGCATTTCTTCTTGTTTGTTATTTCCTGGACATTTGGGAGTAGCTACCTCAACTAAATCATTCAGAAGTCTACACTGGTGTTATGTTGCCAAAGCCTTCATCTGGCTCCTACAGACTTTATTTCCTTCAGGTGCTCTGCCTTTGGGGACTGGAGGCTGTGGCATGGGCAGTGTAGACGGTAATGAGATGTTCCTAAGGTGAGGCCTCCTGAAGCTGTGTTGTCTGTGGGGAGAATCCTGGGATGGCAGTCTTCTCCTAAATCTTGTAGAGTAGCATGCCTGTTTAATGTGTTGTTTCTGCCCCAGGACCATGGAGAGGCTTTGAAAACAGCTGAGTATCTGGGACAGACATGACATTCCCTGAGAGCAGCATGACAAAATAAGAGTGTCACAAGCAGTTGCCTGGACATGCATAACTGTAGCAAGAATATATCTGAAGATGAGCTAGACATGCAAAGGGAAAGTGAGTGTGTAAGGGAATAATTACGATGGAAAAGGACCAATAACTTGCATCCTTC
>NW_008350885.1:0-816 GCF_000622305.1 Nannospalax galili
CCCCTAACAGAGGCCGGTAGTCAAAGACGGGTTAGATCTTCTGGGACAAAGTCAACCTAAGACAGGGCTTAGCTGATGGAAGCTAGGTGCCAATGACCGGTAAGGCTTTGCTCTGGCAGAAGACAACCTAAGGCATAATCTGGGGTTATAAAAATAAAAAGGAAGGGGGATATGTTGGGAGCTGCTAATCATTGAGCTGTGTCAGGCTTGTTTACTGAGTGTGTGTTATGCACACCAGTATCTTATCTGCCTTATTAGGAGGAATATGTTTATATGGAGAGCCTCACAACACCTGCAATAGTGGAAGCCTTTGATCTGACCGCTCCCTGACCCTCAGATACAGGTGGGGAAAGGGGAAAAACAGAAGTTGTAACTAATTGAGTTCTTCTGTATAAAAAGACAGTACTGAAATAAATCGAGGCTGCAGTATTCACTGTGAGCCCTCCCAAGCATCTTTTCTGTCTCCTCTCCTTTCTTTCAATCCTCCCTCCCCCTTTCAGGTACTGTCCGTTTTGGCCAGCGGGCACTGGCAAATAATATAAAAATTTTATATAGTGATTGTTTTGTGAATTGATAAATACCTAAAGCAGAATATGGCTGATTGGTGATGTAAAATGCAACCTAACTTTCTTTTTGTTAAATCAGGAAATGAAGAGAGTTGATAGTGCTTTTTTTAATAGTTATATTTTAAAAATTTTTTAGAAGATGCATTTCATTACAGCTTTTACATACTCAGAAACAGTTTCCAGAGCAAAGATACATCTGTTTTAAAAGTGCCTATATCATTTTTAGGTTCACTGTTAAATTAATTCAGTT
>NW_008350886.1:0-728 GCF_000622305.1 Nannospalax galili
GGCACATGTGGCCATATTGTTGGCACTTTGGAGCATTGTGATGTCACATTGAAGCATTGTGATGTCACATAGAATATTATTGTCATATTGTAAGATTGTAATGGCACATTGGATCATTGTGAGTTCACATTGGGGTACCGTGAGAGGACATTGAGCTATATGCTTGTATATTGAGCATAATGACCACACAATGGGTCATTGTAATGACACAAATGTGCATAGTGATGGCACAATGAGCATTGTGATGTCACAACAGAACATGATGAAGTCATACTGTAACATTGTGATGGGAACTTGGAGCATTGTGATGTCACATTCGAGCATTGTGATGTCACAAGGGAACATTTAGAAGTCATATTCTAACATTGTTGGTTTGTTGGAGCAATATACTAGCACAAGGACCTATGGTATTATCAGATTAAAGCTTTGTGATGTCATATTGGAGCATTGTAATTGCACATTGGTACTTTTGCAATCATATTGTAACATGGTGATGGCACCATGGAGCATTGTGACATAACAATGAAACATTGTGATGTCATATTGTAACAATGTAATGGCACATTTGGGACCATAGTGTTAGCACATTGGAGTATTGTGATATTATAATGAAATATTGAGAAGTCATACTGTAGCATTTTGAAGGCATATTGGAGCAATATATTGGCACAGGGGGCTATTGTATTCACTCATTGGAGTATTGTGATGTCAAAAAGGAACACTGAGAA
>NW_008350887.1:0-603 GCF_000622305.1 Nannospalax galili
TCAGGCAGTCTAACAGTCTGGCAGCATGGCAGGGGCCCACTTCCATATGTATATATGGTATCTCACAAAGTGCCTATCAGCTATAGCTTTTACCACTGCGCCTAGAGTATAAAATATCCCAGTCTTCTCTCAATAAGAGAGAGCTGGATCACTAGGAGCTAGGAGCTGAAACACTGAGACCTAAATCCAAGCAGAGTCATTTATTAAAGAGCTATAACACGGACTAAGATGAGTCCCATCTCTCTCTCTTACTGCCGGCGATCCAGCCTCTCCGGGGGGGCAACATTCCTCCATCATCGACTCGCAGAGCCCTAGCTTTAGCCGCCTCCACTATTCACACGTGGTCCAGTGGCCGGTGGAACTCACATATTGAAAAAAGTACACAGAAAAAAATTAGGGCGGTACCCGACCGGACATGCTCCGATAACAGAGACCCACAGAAACACAAAGAAACAACAGAGAGACCCACTGCCACAACAGATGCGGAGCTGTGGTCCTGCAAGACTTTCAGTACTAAAGCGGTGAACAGCAACGTGCGGCCAGAGACAGACGCCTGCAGAACCCGCCGCACTTCCAGGGCGCGTGACTAAGACCAGGGGACCA
>NW_008350888.1:0-533 GCF_000622305.1 Nannospalax galili
CTTCTCTCTGAAACTCCACACAGGAGGCCACCACTGCCTGCATTTCTCACAATATTTCTATCTTCCAAGCTCCCACAGAACACCTTGTTAAATTCAGACCATGCTGGCTCTTCCAGCATAAATTTCTAAATGCTTGTATAGTCTTCCAAGAAACCCAACACGATCAGTTCCATCACAGTAATAGCTTACCCTGTGGTATCACTTTCTATTCTAGTTTGCTTTTCTTGCTGTGTTTAAACACCATGAACAAAAACAACTCAGGGAAAAGGTTCATTTGGTTTATACTTCTACATCACACCCCATCTCTGAGGGATGCCAAGGCAGGAACCCGGGTGGAGGAACTGAAGCAGAGACCATGGAGGAACACTGCTTGCTCAGCTCCCCTTCTGAAATGGCTCAAGTCCACCTGTCCAGGGATCATATTGCCCATAGTGGACTGAATCCACTTATGACAATTAGCAATCAAGAAAATGCCCTACAGTCTGATCTGATGAAGGAATTCACTCAGTTGAGGTTCTCTCTTCCCAGGTCAC
>NW_008350889.1:0-775 GCF_000622305.1 Nannospalax galili
CAATGGTGCCTTGTGATGTCAAAATGAGCATAGTGATGGCACATAGAGCATGGTGATGTTAAAATGGAACATTTTGAATTCATATTGTTACATTGTTATGGCACATTGGTGTATTGTGATGGCACAAAGAGCATTGTGATGCCACATTTGAGCATTGTGATGATATACTGGAGCATTGTGATGTCACATTCTGGGATTGTGAGGGGACATTGAGCACCCTGTTTGCATGTTGAGCATTGTGATGACGCAATGGATCACTGTAATGACACAATGGCACATTGAGATAACACAATGAGCATTGTGATGGCAAAATAGAATATTTTTGTAGTTGTATTTTAACATTGTGGTGATGTATTGGAGCACAATGATGGCACAATGAACATTGTGATGTCACATTGGAGAATTGCGATGACACATTGGAGCACTGTGATGTCACAATTGGAGATTGTCAGGGGACAATGAGCACTGTGTTTGCATATTGTGCTTAGTGATGACACAATGGATCATTATAATGATAAAATGGCCCATTGTGATGGTAAATTGAGCATTGTAGTGGCACAATAGAAAATTGTGACATCATATTTTAACATTGTGATGGCACATTGGAGCAATATTATGGTACATGGGGACATAGTGTTGGCATATTGAAGCATTGTGATGTCACATTGGATAATTGTAATGTCAAATTGCAGCATTGTGATGTCACATTAGGAGATTCTGATATAACATGGGGCCATAGATTTGGCTAATTCAAGCACTGTGATATCACACTTGA
>NW_008350890.1:0-284 GCF_000622305.1 Nannospalax galili
AGTGAGTTCCAGGACAGCTGGGGCCTCAAGGAGACACTGTCTCAAAAAAAAGAAAAAATAAGAAAAGAAAAATAAAAAAGATACTACAGAAAGCAGAACCGCAAGACAGAAATAAAATCCAAACCATTCTATTTGCAAGCATTCCTGTTCACCAGGAAAATCCCATGAAATGGGAAGAAAAAGTTTGTCCCCATGGAACTTAAATAGCTTATATTCCAACAAATTACAGACACATTGATAGTAAATAGATAGATGATAGATAAATATGGTACATAAATAATAGC
>NW_008350891.1:0-751 GCF_000622305.1 Nannospalax galili
CTTAGATAGAACCACATTACTATCTGTGCTACCTGACATATTCAAGTTCCATTTTATATTTTTTTTGGTCTTTTTGGGTCCCTATAGTCCCAGCTGGCCTAGCACTCACAGAGACCCACCTGCCTCTGCCTACCGAGTGCTGGGTTTAAAGGCGTGCATTAACAGGCCTGGCATAATCTATTTTTAAGCATGTTTTCCAATTACAACATAATCCATACATAGTTTTTCCTTGAGTCATTTATACATACACACATTAAGTTAGAGAAATGCACATAATTCAAGAAAGCTCTTAATATTTCTTAAACAACTTATGAAAAACAAATGATATACCTGGCGTTTAAGAGACTTGGGCATGGTGTACACACCTGTGATCCCATCATTCAGGAGCCAGAGGTAGGAGGATACCAAGTTCAAGGACAGCCTAGGCTATATATCAAGACCCTACCTCTATTTTTTTTTTAATTACTAAATTTGAAGGAGGGAGGGAACGAAGTCTCACTGTGCAGTGTAGGCTTACCTCAAACTTGAGATCCTCCAGCCTCACCCTCCAAAGTAGTTGAGAAAACCAGGCCTGGCCTTAAGAATTTCATTAGGAAAAAAATAATATCCTCTTCTAAGAGCTTTAAACCCTTTACTATGCACATGGATCTACAAAATTAATGAGATAGAAACTAAGTGTTAAAAAATTAAATCTAGAAAGAATAGACTTTGTCTTGAAAATAAATCATCAATAGGTTAAATGTACACTGTC
>NW_008350892.1:0-283 GCF_000622305.1 Nannospalax galili
CCCTCCCCCTGGAGACCTCAAAACTAATCAAGAAAATAGTTGGTTGCTTCTGAAAACATTTTGCCTCTATTGCACCACAGGGCACATCTTGCTGAAAGATTGGTACTACGGTATATAGAGTCCAGTGCTGGGTAATAAGACCATTGGCATATTTCTCCCAGAGCAGCCTGCATGCACTATGAAAGACAGCCAGCAGGGAGTTCCCCCAGGCAATTCAAGATTGGTTTCTATATCCTGAAACCAAAGTGTGTGATGTCTTCAGCAGTGGAGTCTAACCATCTGC
>NW_008350893.1:0-7715 GCF_000622305.1 Nannospalax galili
CAAGAGCCGCCATCACTCCAGCCATCTCTTTTTGTCTTATGAAGTCCTGAGTTTTTTGTAGTTATTTGTTTGTTACTATGGTTTGTCTTACTTGTTGAGATAGGGTAACATATAGTCCAGGGTAGCCTATAACTCCTGGTAATTCTGCTGCCTCAACATCCCGAGTGGTGGGATCGCAGACATAGATTACTACACTGCTATCCACCCCGTTATTAATGCTCTAGGTTATCTGTAGATCTGCTTTGCTGGTTTTTGAAAGTGTATGATTTGTTCTAATAAATCATTTCTGTGAAAGCTATATGGATTGTATCACCTTTTGGATTTAAACACTAGTTGTCAGACTAAATATTACTTAAAGAAAAAGAAAAAGAAAAAGGAGCAAAAATTGGTGTAAGTAAATAGGGAAAAAGAGAATTGTAATTAAGGATGAAGAAGACGAAGGTGCTCACAGTGGTGGTTGAACGGGACAAAAGAACTCAGTTGTGATTCCATAACTACAATGGCTATAATTCTACCTGTATACAATTCACATATTGACTCATTTTTATGGCTATAAGGACATTAGAACAAGAATAACCTAAGAAATATTTTCCTTGAACTCACTTATAACGTCTGCGGATAACAACATAGCAAAACAGACAATTCAATGTGATTGTTAATTTTTTTTTTTACCAGTTGCTCTGTTTGTTGAATTCTTTTGTTGCATTTTCACAGAAGAGTTTGACAAGTCACACATGGAACAAAGGAGATCCAAGTAGGTCCTGGCCTGTTCTTGCAAAGCTCTGAAGTGCTTGACCTGGAAAAAGGTAATTGTCAGCGTGAATGAGGTGTGTTGGCTATTTAGGTAGCACATGCTTGTGTAGTTGGTAGTAGGTGATTGATTATTTTTTAAAAGTCATTTGTTATGTCAATGTTTTTGCCATTGTCCTAAAATATATTTGTGACTCATGGGAGATAATTGAAAACACACTGGCAGGTCTGTCTGTCCATCTGCTTCTTGTTATAATTAAAGCTGTCTGCACGGTCTGGGAAAGGGGAACACCCAAGGCTTGTCTCCAGTCTTTTCGGATTTTCTGCTAATTTTCACATTTCTTTTTCGTTTCAGAGAAAGAATCCACTGAATACTCTTCTCTGCTTCCTTATGGGAGTTTGTGTAGCTTGGACAAGGCCAAGGGCAGGGTGAGTTGGGACGTTTCACTGGAGAAACTCAAGTGGCTAGGCTTCTCTTCTCTGCAGGAAGTTCATCACCTGTCCTTCCTTTCTATAATCCCAAGAGGAGCTTACGCAAGTAGATAGTTCATTTCCCCACAGAAACACAGAAAAATGTTCTTTTGTTTTTTCTTTTTTTTAACAGATGCTTTGAGTCTAGATAGACTATGTTTTAGATACTGAGTACAAAGCGATCTGAACAACACAACCTTGGCTCTTATGGAGTTGGCATTCTCATGAGAAAGACACATTATATCAGCAAACAATATGCACCCCAGGTTTTTATAGTGCTGAACAGCAGGTGGAAAGGAAAAAGTGGGGAGAGACTAGAGGGGAGAAAATGCTCCTGCTTCACAATAGTGTATCTCTGAGACCACTCAGAGGATTAGGTCTGAAGACACTGAGGGAGCAAGCCATGGCACAGGGTGAGGACAAACCGCTCAGGTGGACAGCAGACGTAAAGGTTAGTACAAGGGTCCAGGTAGGAGTAGAGTTGGGGGTGGGGGTTGGACAGAGACCAAGTCACAGTGGCTCTTAGAAGTGATTAATTGCATCCATAATAAAGAGCCGTAAGACAAGGAATGACCCAAGAAAGCTCAAAGTCTAAGGAAATGTGTGTGCACACAGTGGACTTCTATTCTACTATAAAGAATGAAAGCATGCCCTGTGCAGGAAGATGGCTGGAACTGGAGACCACAGTGTGAAATGAAATAAGCTGCACACCCCAGGGTTCTGGTTTCTGCTTCTAATCTAGAGTCCCAGCTGCAGAACCATTGACAGCTGAGGCCAAACAGCTCTTGGAGATGAGCTCTGTCCTGTACACTGCAAGGTATTGGACAGTCCTTGCCCTGTACCTGCTTGGTACCAGGAGCCAACTCCACTGCTAATGGTGGCCAACCCAAGATGTGTTCAGTCCTTGCTAAATGTGCCCCCCTGCAATGGCCCACATGACTTTTGGAAATGACAAAAGAATAAACTGTCAGCATTTGAATTTAAAGGATAATAATTTATGTTGAGATTCATAAAGTGAGCTTAATTCCAACCACTAGGAACAGTTGCAAGTGATTTTTGTTTAAAAATTTACTTCAGAGGCAAATCTGTGGATACTTTTTCTCAGTTCCCTAATTCTTCTTTCATGCCTTATAAAAACATAGATTGTGGGCTGGATAGATGGCTCAGGGGTTAAGAACACTGGTTGTTCTTGCAGAAGACCTGGGTTAGAATCCCAGCACCTACATGGCAGCTAACAACTGTCCTAACTCCAGTTCCAGGGGCTCCGACAGCCTCTTCTGTCCTTTGTGGGCATTGCATGACACAGGTATGCTTACCTACATGGAGGCAATACACCCATACACATAAAATAAAAATTAAAAAAACATGATTCTGAATGGAATCATATCACTGTGTCAGTTTCTTATGGTCATATGGAGTGTGGTCATCATATATTTATGGAGTATTTAGCACTGAGGAAGTATTGGAACAACAAAATAAATCTTGAGACCAGGGAGCAGATGCTGGTCAAAGCTTGACTCTGCCTCTGGAGTGGAATTCTTCAGTCATACGTCTACACCAGCCAACCATCGAGGCCTGCGCAGTTTGACTTGAACACAATAGTTGCCATGGAAAATACTAACTGCTTCGAGCAAAACAACGAAAGAACAGAAAGGGAATATGACCAAATGAATTCGCTTCCCCATATAGTGCCTCTGAGATCCAGATGTTCCCAGAGCCTTGAATTCCTTTCTGTAATTGCTTTCAAGTGGGAGGCAGACATACTGAAAGACTGTGGGAGGGCAGAGCCAGGGAACCACTGAGCCACTCACTCTGGAACTCAAGCAAGATCAGTGTCTGCTTTTGGTTATGTCTTATCCTGGTCTAGTAAATCTTGTCTTGTTTGGCAAAGGGCCATTTGGAGTCATACTTTCATTTCCTGCCCATCTTTTAGGGGCCAGCAAAGAAGAAAAAAATAAGCTTCATTTTGGAGTGTTTTGAATAAAATATTCATTTGTAATAAAGGTCCATGAGACAAGGCATGACCACAGAAAGTTCAGGGTGTAAAGCAGGTGTGGCAGATGTGCACAGTGATGTTTTATATTCAGTCATAAAGAAGAATGAAGTCATGTCCTATGCAGGAACGTCGATGAAAATAGATTGTTGTGTTCAATGGAGTAAGTCCGACTTAGGACAATTAGTGCATGTTTTTTCTTATACGTGCAATTTAGAGAATTTAAAATGGACATAAGGGTAAAAGGGGTCTATTTGGATATGGAAGACCAGGGCAGAGGTGAAAGGGAGAGAAAAAAGGTGCAGAGAGTGTTGTATGCATGTATGAGAATGTCACAGAGAAACCCAGTTTTGTACAGTTGATATACAATAAAAATTATAAAATTGAACAAAACCAGAATCTTGATAGCCTTTAATTCTTTTCATGAACTCAAAAAGAGCCACATTTCATTTGTTTTGGTTCAGTGCTTTCCAAAGTATAAAATGTGTACTGATGGGAACCTTTCTATGCCTTAAATAATGTAAATCTCGTAAGCCAGTAGACACTGGGGACTAATAAGTAGATACTATCTCTGTGAGGATTAAATGAACAAGAATATTATGTTAATCTCAGTTAGTGGTAAGAAAATTGAATGTTTTACTTCATACCATCATTCATCTGGCAGAAATAACATTCATAACTAAATTCTTCTAAGATATTTCCCCACGAGATTAGCACTACACAGTTAACCTGCTCAGCACAAACGTTTTAAAAATATTCCCTCGTATGCTAATGAAGTCTCATGAGAATGATTTTAATGTGCAATAGGTTCTTTTCACATGACAACAATTAGCATTCCACTCATGTACTGAGCAATCACTTCTTAGGCACCTTGTTCGTGGACAGTGGGAGATGCTAGTATTGCTTTTCTGTTTACAAAGCACGTTCATCTGTGAGATGAGATTTGAATTTCACCATAACTTTTGGATGGATCTATACAACAGGCCCTCTATCGACAGACTGCATTCACAGATTCAATCACTTGAAAACAATGGGAAAAAACACACAAAATTGTGTCTTTCATGCATATGCACAGATTTTTTTCCTTCTCTTAATTCCCTATACAGTGTCATACAGCAAGATTTTTGCAGGGTTACATTGCATCAGGTATTAGGGATAATCTAGAGAGGAGTTAAAGAATTTAGGTAGATACGAGTTATATGTTAATGTCACCATACCATTTCCTATGAAATTTGAACATCTATATATTTTGATATCCGCAGGGGCTCAGAACACAACCTCTCATGGATACTAAGGTATAGTTGCACTTAACGATTATCATTTAACATAACAGAAAACTGAGGCTCAGAAAAATTAACTGATGGAGCCAGTGAACATCCACTGATTAGGTTTTAGAATTGAGATTTGGTTAAAGAAACATATTCTTTCTATTTGACAGGCTCACATGCCAGTAGTCTATGCAACTCCCTGTTCAGAACATGAACTAGAGTACTGCCAAGGTCAGACCTTATTTATACTTGGATATTCCCAGGAGCTACAACACTTCGGCTCGTCAAAGGTACTTACTACATTTGGACTGAATGAATGACTCATAAGAAAAACAGACTTTGCAGAGTCTACTACCTGCTTAACGGCTTCTGCTCTGCTGAGAGGTGGCTGCGGGCTGGGCTTCAGGTCTGGCTGGACTGCAGAGATCCACGCCTGGCACTGCTGCAGCGTGTCTTGTCGGCTGACATGCTTCTGAAGCTCATATTCCAAACTCCGATACACCTGAGAACAGAGTTGACTTAATTTCTATCTAGAAACATCACTGTAATTGATGAGCAGTCACTTTAAATCCTCAGGCCTCCCCAACGCTGTGCACACATCTAAGGTGATTGCATATGTTCCAAAATGTTGCAAAATGCAATCACCATAACTCAGTTTATAATTTCTCAATATATCCACACATTACAATGTAATATACTGATTAGGAGATGATAACAGGCCCCGTGGTCATATAAGGCCCAAAATATGTTATAGTACATAAAGTCATTGGAATAAATGTTCAGGAACATAAGTCAGAGGGGTATAAATACTGTAATTTTTGTTTAAGATAGGCACTAAAAGGTAAAATGAAACACCATCTTTAAAAGATAACTTAATTTCTCTGTCATGGTTTTGCCATTGGAATAGGGTCCAATTAGAACTATATAACCCGTGGAAGGGAGTGGGGTTCCGAGGTCTTCCTTCAACTTTGGAAATTATATTTTGGAACCATTCATCTATTTTTTTTCTGTTCAGTTAATTTGTTCTCAATCATCCAATCAAGTTTTCCCACTTGAGCTACAGAGATAGAATAGCTCAAGGCTGCCCGTGCAGCTTAGTGAATCCTTTTTTCAAAAGAAAAAGTAAAAAACAAGTGTGGGGCTACATCCTAGTGCCTAGTGGAATAGTTAGCATGTGAAAGGCCCTAGATTCATTCCCTAGTACCAAGAAGGGGGCTCGTTCTCTACCATTTTTGCAAACTTTAGGACATTCAGTGTTCTAAGAGTTTCATCTACTTTTTGAATTTTGAAGCTAATGGTTGTTTTTGCAACATTCATCAAGTTTTTAAAAAAACTAAGTTGTACATGCAAAGAAAAAGCTTGCTCTCAAGGCAGTCAGTGAACAATGGATGTGTGTGGAATGAGAGAAGGAAGGGCCTATCAGAAACTCCCTGCCACAGCCATGATATTTTCTATACTCTCTTCTTTTCCCCTTTGTCACTATTTGCAACTTTTCCTGGATTTTTTTTCCTTAACCATTTTAAGGTGAAATTTTCAAGTCCCAGGAATCAATCAACATTATTGATCTATCTTGAACACAGATCACTCTAAGTCCCTTATCGTACTAGTTCCTCCTGGCTATCCCAATAACAACAACAACAAGAAATACAAGGAAGACTTTTAAAAACTGATACAAACATTTGATATCACTAAAAAATTCTATAATAACTAGGCATGGTGGAATACACATTTAGTCCCAGCACAGAGGCAGGTAAACCTAGAGGCAGAGGCAAGTAGAGCTCTTTGAGTTCAAGGTCAGCTTAGATTACATAGCAAGTAGGCCAGCCAGGGTTACACAGTAGGACTGTATCTCAAAACATTTTTTTTTACAATAACAGAAAGCATTTCACGTATGATACTTGTTTTATTTAAGGAGCAATTTTTACTTATCCTAGATTTATCTCTATAGCATTAAGAAATTTGTTTTTATGGACATGTACCTAAAGCCTAAGAACTGGCAGTACTTAATCTCTTTATGATGTCTATACAAATGCACAAAAACACTGAATAAGAGTAGAAACTAGGCTTCACAGTGTTAACTGAATGACTGTGGGGATTAAAATTCATTCATTTTAGTAATACGGAATAAATGGAAAGCTACAAAAATACTACTGGTGAACAAATAAATAAAAGCAGACAATATAACTTTTCCCTGTTTGTTTTGATAAGGTCTCACTCTGTAGCCCAGGCTGGCCTTGAACTCATGGCAACCATCTTGCCTAAGCCTTCCAAGTGCTGGGAATACAGGCATGAGCCATTACACCCAGCTTACTAAATTGTTAACTTTTTTTTTTTTTTTCCTAGACCAGGGATTCTTGTCACCCGGGCTGGCTTTCAAGCTGAAATGTGTTAAGAATATCTATGAACTTTGGAGCCTGTGGACTCCACATCCAGAGTGCCGGGGTTATAGGCATGTGCCATAACTCTTGGCTTATGTGGTGCTGAGAACTGAATGATACTAGGCAAACTATTAATGGAGCCACATTCTGAGCCAATTATTTTTTCTTAATGCTTTGAGCAAAATGATTGGAAAAAAAAACCCCAATACCTGAAGTTCACAGCTTTGATACATTAAGCAAACACATGCTATGTTTGTGTTGGGGTGATGCAGATGCTGTGCATTCTGCCCTCTTATTTTCTGTCTGGCAAATCATTGAAACTCTCCCAAAGGCTTAGGCATCAATCCTATTTGTCGAAACTCTGCCTGGACAGCCTTGCTCTGTGACCCATCACGCCACAGAGCACGCTGGACGACTCACCCTCTGGGCGGCGCTGCAGAGTGCTGAGTAGCTGTCTTTTGTACCCTGCAGGTGAGCATGCACACTCTGCTTCAGCTTTGATTGCAGGTGGTCCGCACACTGGCCGATCAAAGTGTCTCCTTTGATTTTAAGGTTGTTCAGGTGCTCTTCAAAGCCCGCGATTTCTTCCATCATTGCCTGCGAAGATGAAGCAGCACAGGTGAAACTCCCATAATTCCACTCTCAGCTTGAAACAACCTCTTCATTAAGTAGAGAATTTAAGATCGTAATTTCATTGTCTAATAAAGCTTTTAAAATAGTTTTATGATTTATCTTGATATACATTAAGTAAACACACACACATATTTCAAGGATCCACCAATGGGAGGCGTGAATAAATCTGTGAGATTATTCCCATAGCAATGAAGCAACTTTAAGACTAGAGTGTGTTCATAG
>NW_008350894.1:0-804 GCF_000622305.1 Nannospalax galili
TCCTTATAAGGTCCCAATGACAAACCAAAGTATGATTTCATGAAAGCTGAAGCTGGAAAATCAATGAGTTTCTTGGGCTTATATATAGACTACGAGTGAAGGGCTGCTTACAGGAGTGTGGATGACCTTCAAACTGTTGCACGAGGAAGTCTTCATCCAGAATGTATGATGACGTCCTCACAGCTGCACAGGTGAAGTTTCCTCCTTTAGTGAACCTTCCCCAGCCTATATACTCCACACCTGGCACCCCCAAGACCACATGCAATTAGGGCAAATTGCCTACAAATGGATGGGAAGTGCAGGAGGGAGCAGTCGGAATCTCAAGTGAAGGTTCAATGACCTTTCCTTTCCCCTCCTTCTCTGGGGAGATGTCAACAGTCAATGGGTCCACTCGTGATGGCCTTCTGCAAAAAGGCACAGGTGAACTGATAAAAAATGATGGCTGTTTTTCTTAGAAGATGGACTCTACAATATCAAGAAAAACAGAACCGTAGGAAATTAATTAGCAGTAGAGAGGTCCTGGGAAAATACATGATTGCTCTTCCTCTCCCTGTGCTCTTACCTGAAAGGGGGCTGCTCCATTCACCATGCATCTTGAGATATCCTACCTCATTGAGAAGGCACCTGCTGCTGGGTGATGAGTTGTCTCTTCAGACATCATGGAGCACCCTGCCTTGCTTTTCTGCCTCTTTTGCCCCCCGCCCCCTCTTTTACCATCACTCTTGGTGCTCTGGGACTGGACATCCTCAAAACATTACAGCACTTAATACGTGCCTCAAGTTTTGTTTCCTAGCAAACTTGATT
>NW_008350895.1:0-473 GCF_000622305.1 Nannospalax galili
GCCTCCCAATGGAATTTCACTCCTTTCCCCTCTCATGGTGATGATGATGCCGCACGTTCATCCTCTCGTCATGAGGGACCCATCCGTCCCTCCCAAAGGAGACGGAGACATGGCCCCTCTGAACAACAGGGTTTCAAACATTCCTCAAGAGTTCAAGAGGGTGTGACTCTCTCCCCTTCTGCCAAAAGGGACCAAACCCATACCAATACCCCCCCCAAGGAAGCCTTACACTTCCCACATCTGACCAAGGGAATCTAGTACCTTCCATGTCTACACATTTACATTTTTTACAACATTTACCATTTGCCCAAGGGGATACCAAAACTTCTTCCAATGAATCAGGATCTCTAGGTCCTTTACCAACTACCCAAAGGGATCTGTGTCTTCCTACAACTGTCCAAGGGGTGGGGGGATTTTCTGTATCATTCCAAGGGCCTGTGGTACTGCCTGTGGCTTCCCAATGGAGTTTCAGT
>NW_008350896.1:0-542 GCF_000622305.1 Nannospalax galili
ACCTGCATTAGGCATTCATCTCTAAATAAAGCCTCCCATTGTACAAATAATAGAATGGGGAGGGTGGATCTACAGATATCTCTCCAATCCTGGGGGGTTAGGGTTTTAGTATTAAAGGTTTGTAGTATAGATTTTGTCCATGGAGCATGGATCCTATCCTCACAAACAGCTTGGCACAGCTCTTTTAAGTCTGCTGCTGGGAGGGGGTGCCAAGCCAGTGGACGTTGCCTTGTTATTTCTAGGTTAACGGGAAAAGCTTCTACCAATGGGGTTTTTGGGTCCTGAGGCCATTGTGTCTGGAGATTCTGGGGGCAATAACTCCCATTATCCCTGAGATTACAGAGCTGTTCAATGGCTGTGGGGTGTGGCGCACAGCGGTGAAGGGGGAGGGGGAATTATATGGGAGTCTTCGGGAGTTTTTGAAGTCTGGGTTTTAACATCTGGGTTTGTTAAATCAGTCCATGAGGATTCACAGGGGGGAAGAGGGGGGTAAAGGTTATTTTTGTTGATGGGTGGGTTTTGTCTGACTTGCTCAATTTTTA
>NW_008350896.1:1981-2443 GCF_000622305.1 Nannospalax galili
GTGCGTGTGTATCTGGGTGTGAGTGTGTGGACAACCTCTGAATTTCCTTACCTTCCACCTTGTTTGAGACCAGGTCTCTTTTTCACTCCTGCATAAACCAGGCTAGCTGGCCCATGACTTTCCAGTGATTCTCTCGTTTCCACTTCCTATTTCCCAGTAGGGGCATGCTGGGATTGCAGGCAGGTGTACTGTTGCATTCCGTTTTTATGTGGGCTCTGGGGATCCAAACTCAGGTCATCAGGCTTGTGGGGCAGGCTCCTTACACACCCACTACACTGCTTCTCTGTGGGGTCTCTCCCTATCCTCATGGGTCATTGGCCACTGGTCCATGAGGACAAAGGGAGCAGAAGTGATGAGTGGTCAGGATGTCCAGTGAGAACTGACAGAAGAAAGCCCTTCCAGGGAGGCAGATTCAATGATGCAAACAGCTCCAGACTCAGTGAAACAGCTCTAGATTCAGTG
>NW_008350897.1:0-293 GCF_000622305.1 Nannospalax galili
ACACAAGTTAGTGAAACCTATCTGAAAATGAGTTTGAACATTCCTCAAAAACTTGAAAATAGCCAGGCCTGATGATGCACACCTTTAATCCCAGAACTCAGGAAGAAAATGTAGGCAGATCTCTGTGAGGTTGAGGGCAGCCTGGTCTATATAGTGAGTCCCAGGACAGCTGGGGCAACAGGCAGATCCTGTATTTTTTAAAAAATATTTTAGTTATTATTTTTATTTTATGTGTGTGAGTATACTGCCTGCATGTGTGGAAGTGTAACCATGTCATGCAATGCCTGTGGAGG
>NW_008350898.1:0-632 GCF_000622305.1 Nannospalax galili
TGTGGTCTTCAGAATGTTCTGCCCCATTTCCTTACTTGACCATTCTTCCGAGGGAGTTACGTATCCTCCCCCTCCCACCAGCACCAAGAGTTAAGCATCTAACATACATGAATGCCTTGATTCGCTCTGTAATTGTCCTCCTGAATCTAGTCATCCAGTCACTGAGTTTTAGACCCATACTAAAAACCATGTTGAGAATCAGAAGCATGCTCTCCATCCCTTAAATAAGCACTTTTTACAGCGGTGTCAGCAAAGTGAACATCAGCATTAATTAATGTGACTTCAGAATGTGAAATGTTTTCCATTAGATTTGAAGGGAACAAGAGGAGGACAGCTATAACATGACACCACCATGTCTGTGGGGAGCAGGGATCTAAATTCAGAGTGCAGAAGTAAACTCCCAGATGCTTAGCAATAGGAAGACAATAGTTTGAAACTTCAAGTGGTTCATGGTACATGGTAGAGATGGTGTACTGGATAGCTTCAGTGTCAACTTGACACCCCTAGGTTGAGGGAACCTCATTTGGGGAATTGCCTCCATAGGACTGACCTGTGGCCACGTCTATGGGGAATCTTTTTGATTTGAGTGATGTGGGAGGGCCCAGCCCACTGTGGGTGGTGCCACCCCTGGG
>NW_008350899.1:0-286 GCF_000622305.1 Nannospalax galili
AGCTAAAAGCTTACAGATACTAATAGCTGGCTGTCAGCAGGGCACACAGCACTGAGCTTAGTGGTCCCATGGAACTATGGGAACTACGTCTGAGTTCCCGTTTAGCCCCGTGAGGGCTTTGGGGCCTGTATCTTAACATTCGGAGGGCTGTCAAAGAGTTGGAGACCAAAAAGAAAAATAGTGTCACTCAGGAAGAAGCCCAAGAAAACTTCTCTATCTTCAGTCATCCACAAAAACCCTCCCAGAGGCATTTCCTTAGACCGCATGGTTGGGACATCAGGGTTTT
>NW_008350900.1:0-267 GCF_000622305.1 Nannospalax galili
AACTAGGTATGAATTTCCCTAAACAGTGTTCCAGGGCCTTATATAAGAAAAGTCTAAACTACTGTGTCATTTCATGACTCTTTGCAGGTACCTTCCAGAAAACTTTTTTTTTTTCATTTTAGTCATTTTGAAACAGGGTCTCCCTATAACCTCAGCTGGTCTAGAACTCACTATGTAGACCAGGATGGCCTTGATCTCACCGAGCTCATCATGCCTCTGCCTCTGAAGTGCTGGGATTAACGGAATATGTCTCCATGTCCAACTCAG
>NW_008350901.1:0-725 GCF_000622305.1 Nannospalax galili
CTCAGCAAATCTTAGAGGAATTATATTGGGAGACTTAAGGATCATTTAGACGCCTCTCGTTCACTCCTCAGTTTCCACCCTGGCGCCTTTGCCTTTTGAGAGCTTGAAAGTCCTGGTTCCATCTCTTCCTGGAAGGTCCCAGAAAATTGCCTATGGAAGCTTGTCTACCTCACTTAAGAGTCAGCATTTGGGACAGTGGGAGGGGGCTAGAGCTGTCTCAGTGGTTAAGAGCACTGACTGCTCTTGCAGAGGACCCAGGTTCAGTTCCCAGCATTCACATGGCTACTAACATCTGTCTGTAACTCCAGTTCAAGGGTATTTGACATCCTTTTCTGGTCTTTACAAGCTTTGCGTGCATGTGGTACACTTACAGATGTTCAGACAAAGCACTTACACACATAAAATTCAAAAGAAAAAGACTCCCCATTTGAGTTTGGACATGGTGGCGCATACCTTTAACCCCAGCACTGGGGAGGCAGACACAGGCAGATCACTCGGAACTTCAGGCCAGCCTAGTCTACACAATGAAACTCTATTTCTAAAAAATAAATAACTTTAAAAATCAGCATTTTTTAATAATTTTAAAAACACAGGTACACTTTTTAAAAAGCATTCCTCAGCTACCATTTAAGGTCTGTCTGACATTTTGAAATAATTACATGGTATTAATGCTGTAAACATTGTAAATATCAGTACTTTTATTATTTTAGTGCAAAGTAGATCAG
>NW_008350902.1:0-1062 GCF_000622305.1 Nannospalax galili
TTGCTTTTGTAATTCAGGTGCTAGAAAGATGGGTTAACACTTAGGAGCCCTTGTTGCACTTGCAGAGAACCAGACTTTTGTTAAAATCAACAACATCAGGTAAATCACAACCACTTGGAAGTCCGCATCCAAGGAGATCTGACGTCTTTGCTCTCTGTGGGAACACACATTCATATGCACATACCCATACACAAACATGCACACACAGATAAATAAAATCACTTTAATCTAATGAAATTTTGAAATCCTGTAGGGATAATGCATTTGCATGCAGTGTTACAACATTACAAGTGTCTTCTGCAAAAACACATTCTGAGTCATTCTAATAGCTCTGAAATAAATGCTGCAGAACAAAATTGAAGTAACCTTTCAACCAAATGTACAGAGGGAAGGAAAAGAAAAGAGACAGAACAGAAAGGACTTTTTAGTAAGAGGTCAAACAAGTTATTACCTGGAAACAACATCAACTGCAGCAATGGAATTTCTTCAAGGAAAGTGATGTGGAGTGCTGAGGGATGGGAAGGAAAAGTTACACATGGAATCATTTCACTAAAGGAAGGAAGTTACCAAATTATGGAGCCATGGGGACACAAGCTCTTGTACTTTTTGGAACTACTTCCCATCTCAGTAAGTTTCTGGAGCTAGCAGAAGGTGGCTGGATGATGATGGTCTTCAGAATACATAAACAAAATACTGCAGATTGTGCTGCCCATCACCACACAGATGAATGAGCAAAGGAGGAAAAGGATCTTCCCTTTGAGCTTTACTCAGAAAAGAAGACGTCAGAGAAGGCAGTGGTTTAACACCATGGGAAAAACATCCTTCCTGTTATATGAAATGACTGAATTTTCCAGTTATTCACAGTCTAGATTTATTGACCTTCCCATGTGAACTCACTGTCAGTGGTTTGACTGAGGAAGAGAAGTCATGAATGTGTTGGCAGATGATTCTGTTGCTCCACAAGCATCACCTAGGACTGGATAGCTACAGCTTTGCAGCTACTTTCTGGGTTGACCCTGAAGGAAAAATTTCACAGTGGGATGAAATTTGGGGAGTGCACAT
>NW_008350903.1:0-279 GCF_000622305.1 Nannospalax galili
ACCCGGCCTTCTGGAAGGAGCAGCTACAAATTCTCAGCCTTTCCAGCATGCAGACAGCCATTTTTGAACTACACAGCCCAAATGGTTTAAACAAATCTCCAAAATCCCCATATACATATTCATTCTGTCTGTAATAAATACTCATTGCATTGGCCCAGGTCTTCTCGAGAACTCTGACTAATTGGAGAGGATTCCAATTTCCAGCCCTAGCTCTGGGTTTTTCCTGTATAGCTCTGTGACCCTACATACCATTTGTGCACACCAGCTGCATGCCTGGAA
>NW_008350904.1:0-979 GCF_000622305.1 Nannospalax galili
TTTTTTTTTTTTTTTTGCTCTTTTTGAGACAGGGTCTCCCTGTAGCCCCAATTGTCCTGGAATTCATGATGTTGAAGAGGCTGGCCTTGAACTCACAGAGATCTAAATGCCTCTGCTCCTGAGTGCTGGGATTAAAGTCGTGCACCACCACGCCTGGCCTCAATAAACAGTTTTTGAAAAAAACAGGTACTTATGTCTGAAGACTCTTAAATTTAGGCTGGGCTTGGTGGTGCACACATTTAATCCCAGCACTTAGGAAGTAGAGGCAGGTGGATCTCTGTTTGAGGTTAGCTTGCTCTATATAGTGAGTTCCAGGCCAGCTAGGGTTACAGGCAGACAAGGTCTCAAAAAGACCAAAAACAACAAAAAATAAACAAACAAAAAAATGAATAAAAATTTCAGGGATGTTCAGATGACTCAGTAGGTAAAGGAAGTGCCATAAAAGCTCTAACAAACTGACTTTGATCCCTGGAATTCACATAATAAAGCTGAATACAGTCAATATTGTAATTCTGAAATTTCACCAATCCTCATTGGGAAAAGTAGACAGAGATAAGAGAATTTTACAGAACTTCCCAGACTAGCCATCCTGAAGTCCACAGGACAGAAGAAACAACAAACAGAAAAAGAAACTGATTCATGAAAATTGTTAACTAACTTCCACATGTGTGTAATGATAATCACATGAAATAATGCTTGCATACTCTTACTTTTCTGTTGTTGTGATAAAACTCTGTGACCAAGGGAACTTATTTAGCTTATCCTCAGTAACATTCTTCCTCCAGCATGGTCACAAGTTCTAAGACTTCTCAAAACAGGTCCATCAGCTGGGGAGAAAATGCATTCAACCCACCACATTCCAGTCCCTATTCCTCATAGGTTCATGTCCATACAAAATGCAAAATGCATTTAGTCTTCAAAGTCCCCATAATCTTTTCCAGTCTCAATGCTATTCAAAGTCCACAGTCTCTTCTGAGAC
>NW_008350905.1:0-251 GCF_000622305.1 Nannospalax galili
TCTATTAACTGCAGAAAAAGGGGGAACCTGTATTTTTCTAGGTGAAGAATGTTGTTATTTTATCAACCAATCCAGTAAGGTCAAACATGATATAGAACAGCGTAAACAGGAGGCAAAAAAATCTTTCACTTAAAAATTCCCAGTACCAACAATCATCTCAATGGGACATTTTTACAGTATTAACACCTTAGCTTCTGCCTTTATTGGGCCCTCTTCTTTCTATCACTTTGGTGCTAACCATTGCTCCTTGC
>NW_008350906.1:0-349 GCF_000622305.1 Nannospalax galili
TGTAAATAATTAAAGGTTTATTACTGTGAAGTAGGAACATCCTAAAAAGAATAGCAAGAAAACGTATGTAATATGAAATTTACCAACCTGGCACCCCACTCCAAACCTCCCTGGTGGCATGCAACTGCATCACGCTGGGCTGCAGCTTCAAGCAGTTATGCGCCATTCAAGGAAGGCCTAGGGGAGATGTGGACAACCAGAACAATAATAATATTGAGCAGCAGCGCCAGGTGGAGTCTAAAAACAAGCACAACCAAGGGCAACAGAGAAACACACCAGGTTATCAAGGTAACATAACGAAAAGGAGGAACAGGTCACCCTGGTCCAAATACTTCTAGGAACGAGGAGT
>NW_008350907.1:0-316 GCF_000622305.1 Nannospalax galili
GTGTATCTGTCAGCTATGTAGTAATTGAGATCTAAACCCAACTAACAGAAACAGGTGAAAAGATATGAGGCTTCCATTCTCTGTTCACCTCTTAGGCAAAACTGGCCAGACAATGATTCCTGTTTCTACTCCCCAGTGCTAGGATAACTAACACCTGCCACCAAGCCTGACATCTTTGCGTGAGTTGTGGTGATCTAACTTTGGTCCTTAGATTTTTAAAGCAAGGGGTTTGATGACTGAGCATCCCCTCAGCCTCAAGCTGGATGTGACAGGTAGTTTCCTGATTGTTCATGAATTGGAGAGATCTTACAAGGCT
>NW_008350908.1:0-376 GCF_000622305.1 Nannospalax galili
ACATTCCAGAGCAAGGATACATCACTTTCAAAAGTGGATGTAAATTTTTACGTTCATAGTTGAATTAATAGAGTTATACAATATTGAACACAGTATAAACCCTGTAAAATATAAACTGAATGAGTGTTTACCCTTTAAAGAAAATCTCCATTTCAAGAAATGCTGTTTCCTACATTTTAAAATATTTTTTTCAGAAGAAGCATATCATTAAAGCTTTAACATGCCCAATAACAGTTTCCAGTCCTTCAAAAGTGGTTATAAAATTTCTAGGTTCACTGTTGAATCAATAGTTATACAATATCAAACTCAGTATAAGCCCTGTAAGACTTAAAATTGAATGAGTTTTAACCCTTATTAAAGATCTCCATTTCATTCT
>NW_008350909.1:0-351 GCF_000622305.1 Nannospalax galili
GAGGTAATATTGTGTCTAGGTAATATATTGAATGTTGGGATTAGGGTTTTGCCTAAGGACAGGTTTAGAGCTATGGTTACATGTACGTTTATGGTTAGTTTAAGATTTGGCTTACAGTGAGGGCAAGGTTTAATGTTAGCATTAAGGCTTTGTTCATGTTCACACTGTTTAGGTTAAGGGTTAGGATTAGGTTTAGGGTAAGGTTTTGGAGTTTGGTTATTGGTAGATTTGGATCTAAGTTATATACTTAGTGTTATCATTAGGTTAAGGGTTTGTGGGTCAATTGATGGTTAGAGTTATATGAAGGGTTAGTGTTAATTTTAGGGTTAGGCTAAAGGTTAAGTTTAGGAC
>NW_008350910.1:0-303 GCF_000622305.1 Nannospalax galili
GTTGAGGGTATCCACTGTAGAAACAACCTCAGAAGAGGGGGAGATATGGTCGGCTAGCAAGGAAACCCTATTCTCCATGATGGCACTGTGGAAGAGTCCAACTCAGCCCAGAAAGAACTTTTTTTAAACCAATATATAGAAATCAAAGATATGTGCACACATTTCTTCTCTTTTTACTTTTGTTTCTTTAAAATTTTTAAACTGAATTTTTGTTAATTTTGTTAAATGATATTTTGACCGTATTCAGAACTAATCTCCTGTCTGTGCCCCTCTCATTGCCCACCTCCACCCAATTTCATATAT
>NW_008350911.1:0-484 GCF_000622305.1 Nannospalax galili
TATGTGAGTGAAATGACAACCTTCAGAAAAGGCATTATTTTTACCAGCTATAAGCTTGACAGCAGCCTGTACAAAAACTCAACCGAGAAAATTCCCAGCTTCCAGATCAGGTAGATAGACCTGCTCAGCCAGGACTCCAGTAAGTCAGATGAAGCTCACTGCCTTCCTCCCCCATTTATCTCATCTAGGCACACTCTGTCCCCTGCAAGACTCTATCAAAGGCTGGCTCCAGTTCCATAACCCCAAATACCCGGACTAACTTCCCAAGCCAGATTAAAGAATCTCCCTACCATAGACCTCTATATCCTCACCCAGGCAGTTCCCTCACCTCCAAATTCCTAGTCTCTGGTTCAGACATACAGACAAGCTCAGCCAGGATACTGGTAAGTCAGATCAAGCTCACTGCCTCCCTACCCCATTTCTCTCACCCACTCCCACTTCATCCCTGCAGCTGTCTTGCACAGGCAGGCTCCAATTCCTTCAC
>NW_008350912.1:0-357 GCF_000622305.1 Nannospalax galili
TGTGAATCTTTATCTTGATTTGATTTTCAACATTCACACCCAGGTTATTTGCTGCATTTAAAGCTTTCTCTTTGCTACTTTAGTTTAGATAGTTGATTTTGTTTCCAGGAATTGACATACCACCCAATTCACGAATAACGGCTTGGTTAGCTGAAAAGGCTGCATTCCACAGTGACCAAGGCTTTTTCAGTACTTAAAGGATCCTCGGTTGACTCAAACAGATAAAAAACTTCTGAAGTTTCTCAGCCATTGGTTAATTCCTCCGCCTACCACGAGGGGGCGCGGCTGCCCATCCGCCAGGGGGTGCAGCCGTGGACCTCGCGAGGGTGGGGGAGGCGGGGCGGAAGGGGGGGCGGG
>NW_008350913.1:0-322 GCF_000622305.1 Nannospalax galili
GATACCTCAAGCACCATTGGGTCTGCTGGATCATATAGCCCAAGGGGCAGAGCAGCTTGTACAATAGCCTGGACCTCTTGAAGGGCCCTATCCTGTTCCAGGCCCCACTCAAAAGCAGCTGCCTTCCTAGTCACTTGATATATGGGTTGTAGTAACACACCCAGATGAGGAATGTGCTGCCTCCAGAATCCAAACAGGCCCACTAAACATTGTGCTTCTTTCTTGGGAGAGGGAGGGGCCAAATGCAACAACTTATTCTTCACCTTAGAAAGAAGGTCTCTGCATGCTCCACACCACTGAACTCCTAGAAATTTCACTGAGG
>NW_008350914.1:0-831 GCF_000622305.1 Nannospalax galili
ACCCATGCCAGGTGGCTCACAACTGCCTTTAACTCCAGCTCCAGGGGATCTAACACCCTCTTCTGATTTCTACCAGTACCTGCATACAGGCATATAAACACATAAACATAAATAAAAAATGAAATAAATCTTACCAAAAAATTGGAGTTTAGCCAGGCATGGTGGTACAAACCTTTAATCCCAGAACTTAGGGGGCAGAGGCAGGCAGATCTCTGTGAGATCAAGGCCAGTCTGGCCTCCATAGTGAGTTCCAGGTGAGCTGTGGCTACAGGGAGACCCTGTCTCAAAAAGACCCCCAAGAGTTTATAAGAGATAAACAATGCCACAAAAATAAAATAAAAGCAACCCAGTACTCCAGGAAACTCAAAGGCCTCAGGAACACTGTAACATGCAAACGTGTGATGAGAGCCCCTCCCCCCACTTGGCGTGTGTGATGAGGGCCCCTCCCCCCACTTGGCCTGTGTGATGAGGGCCCCTCCCCCGACTTGGAAAGTGTGATGAGGCCACCCTCCCCCCAATTGCCGCGTGTGATGAGCCCCTCCCCCCACTCGGCCTGTGTGTGTGTGTGTGTGTGTGTGTGTGTGTGTGTGTGTGTGTGATGAGGGCCCCTCCCCCACTTGGCGTCTGTGATGAGGGCCCCGCCCCCCACTTGGCATGTGTGTGTGTGTGTGTGTGTGTGTGTGTGAGATGAGGCCCCCTCCCCCACTTGGCGTGTATTTTGAGGTCCCCCTCCCCCACTTGGCGTTTGTGATGAGGCCCCCCTCGCCCACTTGGGGTGTGTGATGAGGGCCCCTCCCCCCACTTGGCGTGTATGATGAGGCCCCCTCCCCC
>NW_008350915.1:0-250 GCF_000622305.1 Nannospalax galili
TGTAGTAGAATATGGATTTCTTTGGGTATGTGAACAAAAGTGGTTTGGCTGTATCATGTGGTAGATCTATTTCTACCGTTTTGAGGAATCTCCACACACATTTCCATAGTAGCTGCAACATTCTGCACTCCCAACAGCAGTGAAGAAGTGTTCCCCTTTCCCAAAACCTTGCAAGCATTTTTTGTTTGTTTTTTGGAATTTAGCCATTCTAACTTGGTAAAGATAAAATCTCAATGTAGTTTTAATTTGC
>NW_008350916.1:0-811 GCF_000622305.1 Nannospalax galili
CTTGACATATACATGTCTTTTCCACAAAACGCTAAGAGTTCTAAATGACACCGTCTCTGTGGAAGTCTATAGTTCTAATAAGCTTAGATTAAATGGCAGTGTTTTTTGTCAAAAACAGGGTTTCAAAAATATTCATGGTTCCTGGGGCTGTGTTTTCTGTGATGCTGTTTCTTTAAGACTTACTCCTGTGGAACCTCAAGGTAACATTTGTCAAACATTATCTCATTTTTCTTGTGTTAGCCATGCCAATGATGTATTGGTTACGTAGGAGAGGGTATCTTTACATAAGTGTTCTAGAAATCTGAAGAGCCAAGAGTTACAGTGACTACAGCTTCTAATATTCCTGTCTGGAAAAGTTGATTTTATTTTGTTGTTGGCTGTGGTTTTTTGGGACAGGGTCTCACTATGTAGCCTTGGCTGGCCTTGAACTTGCTATGTAGAACTGGCTGGCCTTGAGCTCACAGAGAATTGCCTGCCTCTGCCTCCTGAGTGCTCAGTCTAAAGGCATGCGCCACCACACCCAGGTATAAAGGTCTTCTTTCAATGTAACATGTATCTGTGATTGGCTCACAGCTTATCAAGTAAACCATAATTTTCATGAAGATCGTCTTGATGACTCTGGGCTTTTCTAAATGCACTTAGAATTTTAGATAAAAATTTCCCAAATTACCCTCGAGGCCCTACGCGATCCGGTTCCTGGCTGGATCTTCACTTTCCACTGTTACCTGTGTTCTTGGGTCAGGCAACTTCAGGCTCTTCAGATCTCCCGCATTCCTGACCTTTCCTTCCTCAGCTGTGATAAGCTGACATG
>NW_008350917.1:0-613 GCF_000622305.1 Nannospalax galili
GGTCTAAATTTGATTAAAAACTATTGTATGAAATGTACAAAAGTTCAATTTTTAAAAAAAGAGTATAAAGTGACACTCCCTGCCTCTTCTGGCTAGTTTTAGTTTTAAATCTATTTTGGTGGCTATTAGAATAGTTGCACCTTCTAGTATCTTCTATTTCCTTGGAATATCTGTTTTCTATTCCTTTGCACTTAAAATAGTGTTGCACATTGTTGGTGATGTGCATTACTTGGTGGTAGAAAGTTAATGGAACTTATTTTCTAATCCAATCATTTACCCAGTGTTTTTTTATTGGACATTTGGGGTCACTAATATGGAGGATTATGATTGACATACGATCATTAATTCTTGTTATGTTGATGCTGTAGTACTGCTTTTGAAGAACTTTTTTTGGTTGACTGTTCTGGGATAATTTATTCTTGCCTTCTTGAGAGGGTTTAATATCTCTACTGAATAAGTATTTTGAGAACTCTTTACAGAGCTGGATTTATGGACATAAATGACATACATTTTTAAGTATGGTTTTTATCATGGATTTTTTTTTCTTTTCCTTCAATTACGATTGCTAGCATTTAAAGATATATTTTTTGAGCTTTGTGCTTTTCATGTAATT
>NW_008350918.1:0-315 GCF_000622305.1 Nannospalax galili
TCAGTCTTTCTAAAGCATTTCCAGAGATGGAATCAGGATTGCTTTTGCTCCCGTGACGGTCCCCTTGCTGTCCCCCTCACTTCCTGCCTTCTGCTTGCTCTGTGCCCTCTTTGTCCAAGCTCACTCTGTGCCTAAGCCCTACCCTGTCACAGGGGTCCTCAGACCTGATCCAGTCTCATGCCATGGCAACAATTGAAATGTGCTGTGTGGTGGATTTGATTTCTTGGCTCCAAGCGTCTCACTGTAGCCTTGTATTAGTGCCATGTGTCACCTTTGGGGAATGTGAGCCTCCTGTAACTGACCTGTTCCTCAGTG
>NW_008350919.1:0-431 GCF_000622305.1 Nannospalax galili
TTATCTGTCTTCTTGTCTTTTCTTAGTTCACCTCCAATATCTTATCAGTATTTGAAATATCATACGTATTTATCTTTGCTCTATTTAGTAGAAAAGAAGTTGTTCTGGTTGTGAATAATTATAATGGCTTGCTTTCCCTGTTGTATATCATGACCTAGAGCATCAGTGCTTATTAAAGAGTGTGTATATAAGTGAAGAAATAAAGAAAGAAAAAATGAAAGAAAGAAAGAAAGAAAGAAAGAAGAAAGCAAGAAAGGAAGGAAGAAATGAAGGAAGGAAGGAAGCAAGGAACGAAGGAGGGAGCTATAGCTATATGTTGTGTTTTCAATGTATAATATACAGGGAAAACATGTCTTGTGGCTCAAAAACTGCCTTAAGGCTAAGTGCACTTGCTGGCAAAGCAAGGTAACCTGAGTTCAAATCCCCAGCAT
>NW_008350920.1:0-821 GCF_000622305.1 Nannospalax galili
AAACCTTTCCTAAGTTGCTTTTGGTTGTGGTATTTATCATAGCAACAAAAAACAAATTAGGGCAGTCAAACAGATGTTAAATGACTGTGGAGATCTTTCCAAAACAATGCAATCTTGGCTACTTGGGAAACTACTGGGAAAGATACTGATTCCGTTTTCCCAGAACTCTGAGGTCATTTATTTATATTAATGAGTATTATGAATTAGAAAAAGTGATATAAAAATCAGTCCCTGACCTTTGCTGAATGTACAATGATGTTACTTTGGTTCTGGAAGACATTCAGGTCAATTTCAGCTCACAAGTTGAGGTTACTACAGATGGCAGAGTGCTCTAGACTAATTTTGAGGTTCAATGTGACTGTTGATACATTCTGAAGTACCTGGATTAATGCTTCAGGGCAAGTACAAACATCAATCCATAACTGAAAAGAAAGCCACCTGGATTTCCAATGTAAACACTGATGGGGTGGTGGGTTCTCCAAGTTGGATTTGTGTCCCTGGAGGTTGGTCTTGTTCTTCAGTTTGAAGTCCTGTTGATGATGATCTTAATTAACTGCTGTGTGATGAAAATTGAATGGATTTGGTCTCAGCTCCTGGCATTGAGATTAATCAGAGTGTCTGACTAACTGGAATTCTCACAGGAAAGTATAGTAGAAGCCAAGATATTGTAGAAATGAAGGTGGTGGTGCTGACATCCAGGAAATTGTGGCAAGTTGTGATGTGGAAAATTATATATTCCTATAATTCATATGTTGCTATCAACTTCTCAGTGTGACAGTATGTAGCAGGGGACACTGAGCATTTAATTGATCATGATGTTG
>NW_008350921.1:0-1195 GCF_000622305.1 Nannospalax galili
AGAAACATTTTCCACCATTTCTTCATATAACCTGTCTAGATAACAGCTTAAAAATATAGGAAAAGTATAGTTTTCAAAATCAGAGTATTCAAAATCTGATTTGTAACCTTAACCATCTGAATGATCTAACTTGACCGAAACTTGATTTTGTTATAGTAATACGGATGGTGTAATGACTCAACACATTCGTTATGAAGGACTAAATGAGATTGATTATAACTTCTTCATAGGTATACACACACATTTTTCAAGCATAATCACAGTCTCCCTATATATCCTGTTACACATGTCAGAAAAAAAAAAAAGAACAGCAGCTAGCATTACATTTATACTCTGTACCAGATGCTGTTCTAAGCATGTTGCTAAATAAACTTGTTGAAATGCTTCTAATACAACTTTGAGACAGGTAAGCTCGTGTCTGTATTGCACAATGCATAGAACTAGAGCAAAATGAAATTAAGTGACTGAAATGACTCAGTGTGCACTCAGAGGACCCAGCCTCCGCTTTGCTTCTTGCTTATTTCACTCACACTGAGTTTGTTGCCAAAGTCAAACACAAAGAGAAGCAAATCCTACTTTACCACCTGTTCGCCCAAGACCATTTCCATCACTGTAAGACAGTGATTTAATATGTGAAAATGACTGGCTCCTTATTCAGTTCACTTCTACACTCCGTAAGACCTGAGAAGCTATCTGTGCCATAGCACATTATATATGTTACCTTTTTGCTCAGTATATCTGCTCATGTAATCACACAAGAATCAAATTACAACTCCTGCTTCCTCCAAGGTACCTAGCTCTGCCTTAGTGTTCACAGACCTGTAACTTCTTGACAGGAAACACCGTAAAGACTTTAATTTTCTCAGTGTTTGAAATGTGCACAGTTAAATCTATACCTTTTCCCCACCACTTCTACTTTACAGAAGGCTGAATTATTTTAGCAGAACCTTCTTATCATGGCCTAGATTTGCTGAGTTGTTCCACTGAAATTATAATTCATCACTGCTTCTCTGTCATGATGGCAAAACACTGAAAAGTGAGATGATCAAGAGAAGGACCGCCACAAGCTTAGAGACTCTGGTCTCACTAAGTCACACCAGGCTCCGAGTGCCCTTTTTAGCCTCTCCCTCTAGCTCTTTTCTAGTTGTATTCCACTTATCTGGTTTCCTTACACCTTTATGAGATGTTTTCCATG
>NW_008350922.1:0-691 GCF_000622305.1 Nannospalax galili
TCTCAAAGAAAATATATCAATAAAAATGGCTAAAGAAATGAAGAGACTTGGGAGCTTCTTGTCAACATTACTGGCAACCCTCAAAACTCTCTGTCAATGGTTTTACACACTCCCATGATCCTCTTGAATAACTCTCTGCTTTCTGCATAAAAGAATTTCCATCCAGCTCTAACCTGTCTCTCCCCTAATGCCTTGTTACAGTTACTTTTCTGCTGCTGTGCTAAAACACCATAACGAAAGTGCTTATAGATGGAAGAATTTATTTGGGCTTATAGTTCCAGAGGGATAGAGTCCACCATGCAACGAAGGCATGGCAGATAGAGCCAATCGGAGCAGAAAGCTGAGTGCTCACATCTTCAAGCATGCACAGGAAGTAGACAGTGAACATTAAGTGGAACAAGGCTATGAACTCTCAAAGCCTGCTCCCAGTGACATACTTCTTCCAAACCACCACAACTGCGCCACCAACTGGGGACCGAGTGTTCAAATACACGAGCCTATGAAGATATTTCTCATCCAAACCACCACAATGGTTCCTTTGCCACCTGAGAGTCAGAAGTAGAGCTAATATATTCTCAGTGAAAAAATTAATAAAGAAATATATCCTTAAATCTTTAAATCTTTATTTGATAATAACACCGATGCCTTACTGGGTTCCCTCAAGCACTAGAAAGACAGTGCGTTTTTGAAA
>NW_008350923.1:0-380 GCF_000622305.1 Nannospalax galili
GAACAGGAAACATTCAATTTCACTTTATAGTTACTTAGAGTTCCCTATAATCAACAGTAAGGACTGCACATCAATATACTATTTAAACAGTGGCTTAGAGAAAATATTTGCACATTTAAACTCTGTCTCTTTTGTTGATAAAAAACACCCTATTTCTTATTATTATAGATTCGTTTTACTGGACATTATGTGTTCATTTTGCAGTCATTAAAAATATAGCAATACCACTATAGATATGTGAAATTCTGAATCTAAATTTGACCAACCTGAAGGTTAAAAAAAATATGTATTGAAAAGTAAGTGATTTCTTAAAATATCCAATACAAATACTTATAATTTTATATTTATAAACAATTCACATGAGTTTTCCAATCTCAGAT
>NW_008350924.1:0-692 GCF_000622305.1 Nannospalax galili
TGAGCCCCATGCCCCCAGGCAGAGCTCTCTAGAGCTGAAGTGAGCCTTCCTACCTGCTCTTGCTGTTCACGGTGGCTGGATTGGCTTCGTCACTTGTCTCTTATTTCTTTCTCCAATGCTATGAGACTTTTGGATTTCTCTGAAATCAGGAAATGAAATGTCCAGCAACAGTCATAATGGATTAGAAGAAATGAAACTGAAAGTACCTAGTTCAGGGCAGTGAATCAGCAACCACTTAAGTGATTTCTGGAGCTGAGCTAGTGGGAGGGCTTGGCATATTTCTTAAGTCAGAACTCTAAGACATTTGCTTGGAAGAGACCCTTGTAAGCACTTGGACTTCTGAAAACTGTCCATTTAGATACGGCATATATGCAATGACCCTGAAGGTGGGGGCCAGTTGGATCATGAAAGAATGAGGAGGTAGTCTGTTATTTTTAGATCTAGTTGCCTAAAATACAGACTCACAGTGGGTTTAGTTATTTTTTTCAGAGATGCAGTGAGGAAAAGCACATGCCTTCCACCCACCCTTCTGAACATCCAGCATCTGTTACTGTCACTCAATGCAGCCAGGACCTGCTCTCTGCATTATAGGCTGTTTCATGACCAGGAATGGTGGCATTGTGGGGATTTTTCCTTTTAAAAACTTTTTTGGGTGGTTGGAGAGTTGCCTTGGTAGTTAAGAGCACTGGCTG
>NW_008350925.1:0-438 GCF_000622305.1 Nannospalax galili
ATGGGGGCGGGAAGAGGCCCCAAGGGCTCCTGGGGACTGCAGGGAGGAACTAGGTTTTTCTGGATGCAAAGAATCAGGAAGGCGCGCGGGCAGCCCCAGTGTCCAGGAAAAAGGCTGGCATGTTGTGCAGCCCAGGTAAGCAGAGGGAGGTGAGGGTGGGACCAGGCCCAGAGGGCTCCTTGGGCCACAAGAAGGAACTAGGTTTGTCTGAATGCAAAGGATCAGGAAGCAGTGGTGATTCCCCCTGTGTCTCAGGTGCCAAGAAACGGAATGGGACAGTACCCAGGCTAGGAGGAGAGAAGGTCAGGGGAGATGGGAGGGTGAATGAGGCTGGGGGAGTCAAGGTGCAGAGTGCTTGATGGACTTACTCAGGAGAGGGGTTGGTGAGTTGTGCAGGCCCAGGGAAACAGAGCATCTTTCATATTTTTAAAAATATTT
>NW_008350926.1:0-373 GCF_000622305.1 Nannospalax galili
CCATAAAGAAAGAAGCCATGCCATTTGTAGGAAAATGGATGCACTTGGAGATAGGCTTATTAAGCGAATTAAGTCAGTCTCAGAAAGACAAATATCATGTTTTCTCACAGCTATGGACTCTAGACTTTATACATATATAAAATCATATATGTACAGATTCTATGAAAGTAGAGGCAAAATTGTGAAGCCAAAGGGAACTAATGAGGGAGGAGGGGAAGAAAAGGTGTGGGAGGGGGAAGGGGTGTCAATTCCTAGTGAAGTCTCCCTGGTACCGCAGTCTCAGCAGTCAGCTAAATGACAAGCAATTTTTTGTTACCTATCTTTTTTAACTACATTTAAACTACAGACATCAACACTGAAAAACAATAATAAC
>NW_008350927.1:0-1109 GCF_000622305.1 Nannospalax galili
TTGGACATGCTAGCCCATTTCTCTATCCCCTCTTCCTTGCCTGCTCTCTTGCCTCTACCTTATAATACCTTTATACCAATCATCATCATCATCACCATCACTATCATCAAAATCTTCACCCTTATCACCATCATCATCATCACCGTCATCATCACCATCACCATCACCATCACTATCACCACTACCACCACCACCACCACCATCATCATCATCATCATCATCTCCAAAGCAGAGAAGGAAACAGGTTAAAGCAGTGAAGTGACCAGTCCATGGCCCCAAGCCATTGAGTTGCCAGCTCAAGACTTGAGCCTGATCTGTCAGAGAACAGAGCCTCCTTGCTGACTTTCCTCTGATGGCCACTTGGGGTCCAAATGAGCCTTTGAGCACTCCAGTCCTTCTATAGGCCCAGGGCACTAGAAAGAATGAGGAGGACAGGCAGCATCCCCTTCCCATTCGGGAGCAGACTCCACCACAGGACATGCCAGTGTGCCTTGGGAGCCATGCCCCCAAGTCAGGTCCTCACCTGTCAAATGAGAGCAATGATCTGCACCCTGGGTGTCAGCCAGAGTCCAGAAAAGACAGTATGGATCAGTGGTCAAGCAAAGGGCACTGAGCCCTACAGATGGGGTTCAGATCCTACTTTTTGTACCCATGAGTTGTGTAACTTTAGGCAAGTTAGTTAACCTCAAAATTTCCTTATCCATGAAGTGGGAGGTACATAATAGCAGGTGCTTTATAGAAGTTTCATAGAAATGATACAATGTCTTAGTCCATTTTAAGATGCTAGAACCATGCCTGAGACTCAGTCATCCATAAAAAAGCCTCATGTTTCTGGAGGCTGAAGTCAAGACTGAGCAGCAACATCCAGCAAGGGCCTCCTGCTATTATACCATTATACTGAAAAAACAAAAGATAACTGAGCATGTGCAGACAAGACAAAACATTAGTCAGCCTTACCTAATAAGGGTAACTGAGCCAGTCCCATGAGAACTGGATCAATCCCTCTTCATGACCTGACTGTCCTGAGAGGTTCTACCATCTCTCTATACTGATGCACTGGGAACCAAATTTAAACATGAATTGGGAGAGGGAAAATCACATTCAAACCA
>NW_008350928.1:0-326 GCF_000622305.1 Nannospalax galili
GCCCATGGAGGTCAGAAGAGGGTTTCAGATCCCCTGGAACTGGAGTTATGAGCGGTTGTTATCTGACATGTGGGTACTAGGAATTATACTGGGGTCCTCTGCAAGAGCAGCCGGTGCTTTGAACTGCTTACCCTTCTCTCTAGCCCCCATATTCTTATGTTCTATTGAAAAACTAAAAGATTTTTCTCATCTTGGCAAAGGTTCACCTATGCCTGAATATTCTGAACAAAGGTGCCCTATTCTATCATGGCGAAATTTTGTCAGATGGCCATACTCTCTTGCCTCTTGGTCCCCATAGTCATCCCAATTGCTAGGTGGGTTTGCTT
>NW_008350929.1:0-569 GCF_000622305.1 Nannospalax galili
TATTGCCTCAAACCTGAAGTGGTGTGCATGAGGGGATCATTTTCTTTACAGATAATTAGAAAAATTCATCTTAATTCAGATATATTTATTTTAATACAAAACTAGATTGTGTGTGTGTGTGTGTGTGTGTGTGTGTGTGTGTGTGTGTGTAGGCCAGAGGTCAGTGTTGGCTTAACCTCCCCTATCACTGTCCACCTGATGTTTTGAGAAAGATTTTCTCACTGAACCTGGAACTCATCCATTCAGCTAGGCTGGTCAGCCACTGAGCTGGGATCTCCCTAGTGCTGGGATTACACAGTGCTAGGAATTCAAATTCAAGTTCTCATGCTTATGTGACAAGCACTTTACTGACTGAACCGTCTGGCCAGCCCTTAAAATCACCACCTCACCATGGAAGGGCGTGATGGAGGAAACTCTCCTTGAGGCCTCTGGGAAGCAAGTATCCCAAAGTGCTACTGCTGAGTAGCACTGACGACCCAAAGAGACCTGCTTTAGAAGCACAGTTGTGGGGCCTCACAGAAGCCAGACAGCTGTCAGGGAGGATTGTTAGATTTTTGTCATTGTGACAA
>NW_008350930.1:0-333 GCF_000622305.1 Nannospalax galili
GGCATATCACAGAACCTCTTGTGATATATCACAAAAAATTTCAATGCACACGTCCTACCAGTGCCGCATAATCATTCTATTTACAGTTAATAATGCAGATAGAATAGCAATTCTCAACTAAGCATCGTAATAAACTGTTCCATAGAAAGTCATCAGTGTACTTCTATTAACAGGCATATCAATTAAAATGTGTAAAGGAACCATTAGTCAGAAGTTGGAACACAAGGCTGGCATGTAGCTCGGTGGCAGAGCACCTGCCTAGCAGGACTGAGGTCTTGACATGCTTCTAGCATTTCAAACACATGGAAAGAATCCAAAGTGTGAAAATGTACT
>NW_008350931.1:0-240 GCF_000622305.1 Nannospalax galili
TCCTAACAATGCTGACAGGGAGGATGGACATTAGGTTATCTGGATGACACACTTGCCCCTGAGATTGGAATCATGCAACAAATGTGTTCTGTTAAACCCGTTACAAAAAATGCATGAAGAGTTTACTCAGCACTGACCTCGGTGGTTGAAGTAAATTTCCAATGTTGTCCTTCCTTACGTAGGATCATGTGTAACAGGTACATGATGGGGATATTCATGTCATATGTTATGACTACAAGT
>NW_008350931.1:343-756 GCF_000622305.1 Nannospalax galili
GGTTTTTTACTAATTTCACATGTCAATAAGTCATTATACCACAGTACATGCTATCTGTATCTCTATCTCTTTAAGAAGATGTCCTGAGTGAAAAATCCCACCACTGGAGTCTCTGTCTTGTAAACATCCAAAGGGGTTAAAAGTAACTCTGCAGGAATGTGTTTTCTTGTGGTGAGTGCACAGACGCTGATACAGGTGTGGACTAAAAGGATCAGGCTCCATCCTGAACTGGCACCAGAGTTTGGTGGCATTAAACATGTGGTTTTGGAGGAATGGAAGAAGCAAGGCTGAGAGGTCATGTACAGAGGAATGGAGGCGATGTTTGATTGATCTGATTACCTGCATTTGTAAAATGAAGGAATATTTTGAATTAGGTCTCTGGGGAGTGCTCTATTCACTATGGTTATGTGGAG
>NW_008350932.1:0-776 GCF_000622305.1 Nannospalax galili
AGAATTATAACCTTCAGAGCTGTGCTAAGTAGGACTAGACACTATGGAAATGATTTTGAGTCTACTAAACCATTAATGTACTTGTCCCCTGCGTAAGTATACCACAGATGTATTTCCTCTCTTGCTCTTGCTCTTCCTGTTTCTTTTTGTGTCCTTTTGTTTTCGCACAGAAACCTCACCCCTTCTTTACACATAACCAGTATTAACTTGTACTGTTCCAAAATGTTCACTTGGAAGACCTTGCTGGGGATTTGGAATAAAGACCAGCTGTGTCTTCATTTACATGCAGAAGAAAGGATATAAACATGGATAGTGCCTCCCTTCATTATCTGGGGATGAGCTGTTTCTATGGTGAGCAGTCATGGCTTATTAGTCTCCAAAATATTTTAGGCTCCTGTGTCCATCATTATTCAGTGGAGTTTGGTACTTCCTGGTTTAATCACTACATACCCCTGACAAACACAGCGCAATGATCCTGTCCACCTAGGATGGACAGTATAGATTGTGAGGTCTGAGAGAGAAAGAGAGAAAGAAAAATTGAGAAATACAGAGTCAGAGAGAGATAGAATTAAATAGTTCAATGTATGATAAAATTGAATTGTCAGTAATACCGCTCTAAGTTTAAAAAGTACGTTAAATACTTTAAAAGGTTTTGTTTGATATTCAAATGTCTGAAAAAACCTAGTTCAAAAGTTTGTAGAAATTCATAAATTATTATGGATGTTGCTTAAATTGTCATCTCTTCAAAAAGTGGTTGTAAATTTTAAACAGAACAC
>NW_008350933.1:0-439 GCF_000622305.1 Nannospalax galili
AAAACCTCACGAATAGAAAGATGAAATGGAAAACAGAATATGAAGACTGAATGATCAAATTGAAGAAAGAACCGGACTGATCAGACTAAGAATGTGAAAAAAACCCACAGAAATGGAGTACACAGGAAATATGGGACACCATGAAAAGACCAAATTTACACATCATAGGCATAGAGGAAGGAGAAGAATTTCAGGTAAATGGTATTGACCAAATCTTCAACAGGATTGTAGAAGAAAATGCCCCAAAAGTAAGGAAAGAGATAACCATACAAAAACAAGACACACATAGAACATTAAATAGACAGGACCAGAAAAGGAGCTCCCCATGGCATATCATAATAAAAACATAAAAGGTACAGAACTAAGAGAGAAAAATGAAAACTTCAAGAGAAAAGTCACATACAAAGGAAAGCCCATCAGAATTACAGCTGACTTATCA
>NW_008350934.1:0-420 GCF_000622305.1 Nannospalax galili
TCTGCCATTTATATTAAGGCCTACTGAGTAAATTTATTGTCCCCAGATGTCGCTCAGTGCAAGTTCTTTCACTGGGTCAGTCTATCTAGAATCACTTTCTTGAAGATCAGTTTCCTCTCAATCAGCAATAATCAGCTGTCCAATAGTTCTTTGGCTAAGACTGGAGGCTGCTGCCCATTTCCACAGTTCTACAGTTGGCTTTTTGTCTGCTTTGAGTTTGCATGAGTCTTCTGCATGCTGTCATGGCTGAAGTCCTGTAAGACTCTATATCAATATGATCATGTGCTGCAACCCCTGGCTCTTACAATCGTTCTGCCCCCTCTTCCACTACAGTCCCTGAGCCCAGTGTGAGGGAATTTTAATATAAGTGTCCTTACCAAGGACCAAAACTATGAAGATTCTTCTCTATGTTGTGGCCAT
>NW_008350935.1:0-393 GCF_000622305.1 Nannospalax galili
GCCACGTAGCCAGCCTCTGATCCTTTCACTTGAGTACAAATTTTGATATTTGTTTTGCTCTTACCGGAATTAACGCCCTGGCTGTATCCTTGACCGAAGAATGTCATTCTAAGTGATGTGCTTGCTATTCATCTGTTTTTGTGTTGGACCTTGTTTTGAAAAATAACCAAAGGAAAAGCACCATGGGAATTTTATGAGAAGTTGCAGTTCAATGCTAAACTTCAGAAAGAATAAAAGAAATGTCGTGCCGGGTGTGGTGGTGCAGGCCTTTAATCTCAGCATTTGGGAGGCAGAGGCAGGCGGATATTTGTGAGTCTGAGGACAGCCTGGTGTACATAAAAAGTTCCAGGGCAGCTGGGGCTACAGGAAGACCCTGTGTCAAAAAGACCAAAG
>NW_008350936.1:0-635 GCF_000622305.1 Nannospalax galili
GTATCTTATAGGATACATAAAAATTTATAGACAGGTTACAGAGGGGGAAAAGATCTTTCAAGTATTAAAAGAAAGTTGAAGATAAAAGCAGAGTTCATATCATAGTCCCAGAAAGCAGGAAGTTTTCTAGGTTCAGATTCAAGGGAGGAGTCCCAAAGAAAGTACTAGAAGGCTTAGCTGCATTCTACCATATCTTCCACTTGTCCAAAGAACTAACAGTCCAGGGACTAGCTCCCTTATCTAATACAAAATAAGCAGCCCTAAACACAGGTACACATGAGCATCACTAAATGGGCTCACTATATTATACATATATAATCTTATAAATGTATGTATGTATAACAATAGTAAAGAAGAGGACAAGAACTTGAGAGAGGGCAGATGACATCTCAAGAAGAGTTGGTGGAGGCTGAGAGTAATGAGAATAATTCAAAGATAATAGTCATGTAAGAAACTCTCAAAAGTGTGAAAATTAAAAAAAAAATCACAATAAATTGATCAAGGTTGTACCTAGCTAGTTTTAGTCTTAGTAGAAGAAAATAAGCCCAAGCGTCACTCATATGAAAAATGATAATCTGCCCAGCTAATGGAATGTTGCAGACATCAGTACTATGTACAAAAAAAATTCATGATGT
>NW_008350937.1:0-372 GCF_000622305.1 Nannospalax galili
TAATCCCAGACTACTCCCACACACTCTTCTATAGTCCCAGAACCCCCAACTCTTCTATAGTTGGAGACCCCCCACTTCTATAGTCCTAGACACCCCCACTCTTCTATAGACCCAGACATCCCCAACAACTTTATAGTCCCAGATCCCCCTCTCTTCAAGCGCTAGACCCTCCAAACCCACTTCTACAGTCCCTGAACCCCCTCACAATTCTATAGTCCCAGACTACCCCACACACAATTCTGTTGTCCCAGCCCCCCACTCTTCTATAGTCCCAGACCCCACCACTCTTCTATAGTCCCAGACCCCACACACATACTCTTTTATAGTCCCAAACCACCCCAACTCTCTTCTATACTCCCAGACTCACCACAC
>NW_008350938.1:0-1806 GCF_000622305.1 Nannospalax galili
GAAGGCAATCATAATTCATGACTCAGGAAAACATTCAAATACATCAACCTCCATGTAGGTCAGGATGATTCCAGGCAATCTCACCCGAAAATAGTAAGAAAAAACCCACACGCGTCAAAAATAGAAAAACATTGACCCAGATTTTGACATGACCAGAGCTTTCGTATTACAGAGCTCACAAGCTGAAGGGCCTTTCCTTAAGGGCCCAAATGAATCGTGCATGGGCTCTCCTGCCTTCTTAGTCATAAGAGCCCCAGTCAGTCCTTGTGCCTCATGAGCAGCGTAGTTCACACACAAATTAACAGGTATTTTTAAATGTTATTTACGGGTATAAATTTAAATTTTATACACTTTTCAGATGTCAGGAGATAGTCTTTATTTTGTCATTTAAAAATGTATCAGCCAAAGCCTGGGGACATAGCTTAGTGATAAAGTCTTTGCCTTGTGTGTAGGTTATTTTTCTGTTCCTGTAATAAAAACACCCTTACAAAACCAGTTTAAGAAAGAAGAGGACTTATTTTTCTCTTAGCGTTCCGGAGGGACAGAGTCATGGGAGGGAAGTCAACGGACATGGAACAGGAAGTAGAGAGATCACATTTCATCAACACAAGAAACAGAACAGAAAGTACGGGAAGACTATGCACACTCAACGCCTGCCCACACTGATCTATCACCCCAGCAAGCCTACACCCCCTATGGTTCCATAACATCACGAAAGCGCTCCACCTACTGGGAACCACGTGTTCAAGCACTTGAGAACATAAAGAACATTTCTCATTCGGATCAGCACATATCACCACAGCTGCCATATCAAAATCCTGGGTTCTGTTCCCAGCATTGCGAAAAACGTAAAATGTTTTCTAAGTCTATGGACATTTCAGAGGCACATGTGCAGGCTGGGCCTAGGTAAAACATAATATAACTAACCAAATATATTTTTCCAATTCAAATTTTGCATGGCAAAATGTTGACAACGTAATATAGAATAGAAAAAGGGTGGGATTAAAAGTTAATTTAGGATACATCTATACTTGGTAAAAACAGATGAATAAAATGACGGGGAAAAAACTGTCAGGCATTTCCCTTACTTGGTAAAGATATACATAACTTGTACTAACCACCCCGAAATGAAAATGCTGTCTGTTTCTTTCTGGAATCAACTTTTGATAGTGTTTATTCTCTTCCTATACATTTCTATGCTGCCTAAATGTTTTACAGTGAATAAATGTTATTGTTATAATGAGACATTTCTATGAAAAAACACCATTGTAAAAAAGTATTTGCAATGTGATTCTTTTCTTTATTTGAAGAATTCGTTTTCGTATTTGGAAGGCATTGGTTCTATGCTTCTGAACTGTTTCCTTTGAGGGGAATAGTGTGTGTGTGTGTGTGTGTGTGTGTGTGTGTGTATGTGTGTGTGTGTGTGTGTATAGGTCAGCTGTCTTCCTCAGACTCTGGGTCACCTTGCTGATTTGAGGCGCAGTTTCACATTGGCCTGAAATTCACCAAACAGGCTTCTCTCATTGGTTGGAAGTTGATCAATTTTACTATAGTAGCTGGCCATGGCGTCCCAGGATTCCTCTCGTCTGTTTTCCCCAGTGCTGGGATTATGAACATGTTCCACCATTCCTGTTTTTTTATTTGAGTACTGGGGACAGAAATCATTGCCTCATGCTTCCCATAAAGCCCTTCACCTGTGGAGCGACCTCCCGAATGGCTTCAAGAGTTACTTAGCATTGATCTTTCAGAACACCAATCACAATTGTCATTATCCAAACTTCACCCCTTTTCCTCCTCATTCCCAAA
>NW_008350939.1:0-336 GCF_000622305.1 Nannospalax galili
ACTCGATCTAAGGAAATAAAAGGAAGCACAAATTGACAAATATCACTGAGGTGCTAGAGAGATGGCTCAGAGCACTGTCTGCTCTGGCAGAGGCCCGGGTTCTGTTCCAAGTACCTACACAGTGGCTTATAACCATTCCTAACTCCAGTTCCAGGGCATCTGATACACTCTTCTGATGTCTGTGGGCATTGTACACACCTGTTGCACTTACATACATGCAGGGAAAGCACTCAAACTCATCATTTTTTTTCTTTTTTGTCTTTTTGCGACAGGGTCTCCCTGTAATCCCACTGTCCTGGAACTCACTATGTAGACCAGGCTGGCCTTGAACTCACA
>NW_008350940.1:0-516 GCF_000622305.1 Nannospalax galili
CTTAAATGGGTAAACCATGATGGAAGGGTTAGACAATGTGAGAGATAAATACTGCTTAGGTAGTTTTAGAAAACCAGAGGGAACCATATTAGGCCAGCAACCTGCTGACAAATTATACATACAAACAGATCAAAGAATGTAATACATGTCTAGACAAGGTTTATCTGAGAATGTTTGGTCTTTGCCCAAGCTTTATCTACATGACATATGGTAATTAAAAGAACCAGACTAACTTTCTTGGATGTCTAACAGCCATACTTTGAGGCCTATACTAATTTGGTCAGAGGGACATACAGGACAGTTTTTGCTTCTTGCCCTCCTGGGTCGACTAAGTTCCAGGGAACTATGAACATCTCTCAAAATGTCCTATAATTGTGGTGAGTTACCTGTCCTCTTGAGCAAGGAGGTAGTGGAGATCCCACCAGACAGACCTGAACCAGTGTCTAGTCTACAAAGAGGAGGGTCAACACAGAGGAAACATTTCCTCTATGTTTCCAAGTGAAGCCAGTCACGGTC
>NW_008350940.1:554-851 GCF_000622305.1 Nannospalax galili
AAAGAAAGGAGCCAGGGGCTCCTCCCAAGCCCATGTGACCCCTGAGGAACAGATCCTCAAACGACCTTAAGAGTGAAAATAAATTGGTTTTATCTGGACCAACTGTATGGCCCTAAATACCCAAAAGGAAAGTATAACCAAAGATTAAATGGGCCAGTATAATTTTTTAAGAGTCCATATGTATAGCTAAAGGCTACACATAACAAGAAACAATGCCAGACAGGAGAAAACCTTCCTTTGAGTTACTGGCCAGGGTGGCCCAAAGACTCCGAGACAGTATAGAACTCCCAGCATAGA
>NW_008350941.1:0-832 GCF_000622305.1 Nannospalax galili
ATTACCATAATCCATTGTGTTATTACCATGTTCAATATGCAAACACGGTGCCCAGTGTCCCCTCACAGTACCCCAATGAGACATCACAGTGCTCCACTATCAAAACACTATAACCCCTTGTGCCATTACATTGCTCCAATGAGCCATCACAATGTTACAATATGACTACTCAACGTTCCATTGTGACATCCCAATGCTGTAATGTGCCATCACAATATTACAATATGACTTCACAATGTTTGATTGTGACATCATAATGCTCCAATGTGACATCACAATGTTCCAGTGTGCAAAAACTATCACCCCATATGCGGTCACAATGCTCCAAGTGCCATCACAATGTTATAATATGACTTCACAATGCTCGATAATGACATTACAATGTTCCAATGTTCCAATACCATGGCCCCATGTACCATTATATTCCTGCAATGTTCCAACACAAGGTTACGATATGACTTCACAATGTTCCAATTTGACATCACAATATTCCATGTGAATCTGAACATGTCGGATATTGGAACACTGTGGAACATTTTGGAAGTTTGGCCTAGGAAAATCCTTGATTGCTGTAAGCAGAGCTTAACAGGCCATTCTAGTAGGGGCTTGGAGGAAAGTGGTTTTGAGAACAATGTAGTTCTGGAGGGAAATAAGGACTTAAGCAGCACTTGGGATATTTTGGCAAAGAGTCTGGCTGGAGCCTTCCCTCGACTTAAATGATTGCCTGTGGCTAAGTTGAAGAGCAATGGACTAATTTGTGTGGTGGAAGAAATTTCAAGAAAACGTAATGTAGAAATGGTGGCGTGGCTATTAATGGTGAATATTATACAGA
>NW_008350942.1:0-3255 GCF_000622305.1 Nannospalax galili
ACCCTGTCTCAAAAAGACCAAAAAAATAAAAATAAAAATAAAAATAAAAAAGAAATGCACACACACAAATATACAAAATTTAAAAAGTTCTTATGAATCTAGAACCTGTTCATCTTCCCCTGTGTTTAGCCATAGCCAACACCAACAGTGATCCATCCAGCCAGATCTCTCCCTCTCTGTCTCTAGCTCTCTCTCTCTCTCTCTCTCTCTCTCTCCTCCCTCCCTTCCCATCCCTCCCTCCCTCCTTTCTTCCTTTTGCAGCGTAGAGGAACTGACATAGGGTATCACTCTGTAGCCCAGGTTGTCCTCAAAGTCACAGAAATCTGCTTGCCTCAGCCCCCCAAGTGCTAAGATTATAGCATGAGTTATGAGTCATCATGCCTGGCTAAGGATTTTTCTTTACATAGGAGTTTTTTCTTTTTCCTTCCTTTCGTTCTGTTTTCTTTTCCTCTTCTTGACTAGACATAAAGAAATAGGCCTGTCTTGACCTATCTCTCACTAGACATTTATGGGAAAAGAGTCTCTTGCCAGATTCTTACACATAATCAGCATTTTTGTTTGCTGCAGTTACACTCATTTCCTACCTTGGGCCAGTTTTGACACGCACAAGCCCTTTACACTGAATCCACATTGTGTGTGCTGGCATGATGTCAGCCGTTCTACCCCTCTCAGAGTCTGTGAGGAGGAGACTTACAATGGTGCTTTGAGTCACAACAAAGCCCCTTCCTCTCTATTTAGGACTTCTGACATTTTTTCCTTTTATTTAAAATTCTTCTTCCCATTTAAATAAAAAAGATTTTTTTTTATTAAGACCATAAAGGAGAAAGAGGGAGTTGGCAGGCCTAAGGGAACTAAAAAATTTGAGAAGGGAGTTTAAGAAAAGCCATAAAACTACTTTGTGGTTACATCTCTTGCCAGTTGGTTCCAGTGTTAAAGCAGAGCTAAAGCTCATACACAGAAAAGGGTTCTGGCTTTAAAAACCTTTAGAAATTCTTCCTAGGTGCTCAAAGATGGTCTCCAAACAATCAAGAACTTTCTGTTCAGGAAGGCAACAAGCAGCAAAGTTACTGGAAAGACTGACAGCACCAAACAAACACAGTTGAGGAACACAGGAGGAGTCATCTACTCTGTGTCAGAAGGAATGTTTCATGCCTATTACTTCACAAATACAGGGATGGGGGCAAATATTTAGCTAATGAAAAATCAGCTTTTCCATGTAGTTGGAATCTAGAGTGAACGATGGCTTTGCTACCCGTCAGATCTGGTTATTTCATTAGGACGACTGTTGTGACAAATCATCCCCATGTACAAAGCCAGAAATGTAGGAAAGTATGAGAAAACTGGACAAATTTATCAGTTCTGCGGCCCCTGGATTGTGTTATAAGTCACCAGCATATGTAACTCATTTTCTAGTTAAGTAATTCCCTCAGGGGACTTGGTGTGCATTCCACATGAAGGATCAAATTTCATTAGCAGTTGCAGGAAAATGCAAGTCAAAACTCCTGAAGGCTATGGCTAGTCTGGCTATCAGCACGGATTTTTCCTGGGAGAGGAGCTGAGCTCATAAAAAACATTTGTTGGGAGGCACACATGAGGAAGTAAGAGTTCAGCTAGCAGAGAGACAACTAAGCCTCAGTCCTAATGCTAGACTCTGGCCTCAAAGCTCAGTCTGCAGCTGTGTCCAAGTAGATAGCGATTCAGCAGTAATTTCACCCCCAAGGCTACAAATGACAAAAGATGCAGGAAGACAAATTTAAAGGGCAAATGTACCAGAACACACAATCCAGTCAGTATCCAACTCTCTTCATTTTCAGACATTGACCTGAATCCAGGGGTCAGCTAGATCTAACATGAAATTGGGTCTGAGACTCAATCTTAGCATCCATGAAAACAGTTTGAGACTTTTCATTGACTCATCTAACTTGAATCAGAGACATGCTGACCACATACTCAGCTGTACTCCAGCTGACCAGATTCAGAAAAACAGCCTTGTTTAGTACTTGAACTGGCATTCTCCAATGAGTTTTAAACCTGCCCAGTTCTTACCTTGGTTTGAGTTGGTTCACCTTTCTCAAACATCATCTTAAGCTGGTTCATCGGAACATTGTATTTCTCTATTTTGCCTGAAGCGTCTGTGTTTTCACACATTTCTGATCTCTCCACTTCATGCCTGGAATCTCCCAGACAATTTTCCATTTTTTTAATTTCTGGTGCCTGGGCTTTCGGATCCTCACTGTCTTCGGTGGGGGGATACTGACACTGAGCAACGGCTTCCAGACGTGATCCAAATCTAGGTTTGGGCTGGGTTAGATCTTCGAAGTTGGCCCTGGTTCCAGTAGCAGAGCTGTCTGTCACTTCAGCAGGAGGGTGGTCCACTCTGTGCCTAACCTCGCTGCTCCTGTGTGGCAGTGAGTCTGTGTGCGGCTCTGCTCTGGCTGCTGGCTTCTCCCACTTCTTCTTTAACACAGACAGGGTCCCCCTTCTAAAGTGCTGGGGAAGATTTTCGGTGTTCTAGACGAACAAGAAGTGCCAGTTATAACTTGCCTGCTGCAAGAGCCATGCATGCTGTTCTTTGTAAAATGAAAGTTAAAGCTCCAAGCTGCTTCTGGTCCTCAGCGGCTTCGGACAGCTGTGAACAGTTACAGCCCTGCCACATGGAGTAAGCATCCACCCAGGACAGGGAGAGGGGAAGAGAGAAAGTCAGGAGCTGAAGCAGGAAGTGATAAAACAGGATAGCCTTATAAGGACAAAATGAGAAGAAAGGACAGCTTAGATCTAATGATAGCTACATTGGAAATGAGGGATTTTTCTCCACAGATTCAGAAGAAAGCAAGAAGAAAAAGCAAAACACCGGGTACCTTAGATAACGTAATTATACTTTAATAAAAGTTCACCAAAATATGCCGTAAAATTAGGTGATGACTTATGCTGAGGTTTTCTCTTTCAAAAATAAGACAAAGATTCAGGATAAGCTGAAACTAGTATCAGTTATGATTGCAGGTGCAACATCAAGGACCGAATCTGTATGTTAGGCAAGTGGTCTACCACTGAACTGCATCCCATTCCTCAGATTTTATTTTTGCATAAGAATCCAATTTTGCCAGGCATCCTGGCGCACACCTTTAATTCCAGAACTTGGGAGGCAGAGGCAGGCGGATCTCTGTGAGTTCGAGGCCGGCGTGGTCTCCATAGTGAATCCAGGCCAGCTGGGGCTACAGGGAGACCCTGTCTCAAAAAGACCAAAAAAAAAAAAAA